>NC_041389.1:422781084-422919311 GCF_002162155.2 Triticum dicoccoides
GGAGCCCTTTCCCCCACTCCGCCCTTCCCCCTCTTTCCCTCTACCCAAACCCACCAACACGCCGCATCCTCTGCACCACTCCGGCCACCACCCAGTTCTTGCCCAACCACTGCTGCTCCACCCAGGCACCTTCTACTTCGCTGTCGTTGCACCCCTGGATCCATCCGTGGCCTAGGTAACATCCGCCCTATGCCGACGCCGTCCAAGGCGGACACCACTCCCGGCAAGTGTTTGGTTAAATGGCATCCAGATTTTTTTTGACATTCTCCTTGTTTAACATGAAGCTAGCACGATGACGAGGTATTCTGTGACGGAGGATGCATTTTTGTATGACACTTTGTTGGCCACAAATAAGGGGTTTGTAGCCATGAACCAAACGGACACGATATTTTAGCAACATGTGTATTCTTAGTTTCATGAACACAAGCACTACGAGCCCTGCAATTTGGATATGCTCTATGATCGCAATGTGAAGTCGCTACTCCAATGGTGGTACAACATTTCAAACATCATCATGAAGTATTGTGATGTGGTTGCACAAATGAAAAGAATGTTGCCGGTGGACGTGTCAATCATGAAGATTGCCGGTTTTGCTTCTTGTTGCTCTACGTGTTGGTCAATTATTTGATTCACTCAATGTTGCAACTTGGTGATCACGTCATTGTATGGCTCACATACGTTGTCACGATGTACCAAAGGATGGAGGGCAAGCCCTTAACTTTATCGCATTGCTGGATGAAGGAACCCATGTGGGCAAACAACATGTGTCAACGAAGTAGTTCAAGCTCAAGGAGAAAAGCTTGAGATAAGGCCACTTTTGAGGGGTTTGGTTGAATATGAGATTGATGAATTTGAAATCTTGCTAAATGTATGGAGCTTTTATTAGGATATAAATGTATGATTGAATTGCTATCGATTGATGATTCAAATTGATGATGCATGGCGGACATTTAGTTTAGTTTTTTTAAAGGAGTGGGCCTTTGGTGCACCGGGTTGGATGGCCGGCTCCGCTATCGCTATGTAGACAAGTACAGACGTGTCCGTGAATGTTTGAGGTGTTCAATTTGACGGACGGTGTTGGAGATGCCCTTAAGCTTTTCTGTGAGTTCGGTGTCACTTAGCGGATCACTAGCCGGACGACACCAAATGTCCGCAAATAGGTCCAGATATCTCTACACATAGTGGGGACGTCGTGGACCAACCAACAGTAGCCACCAAATTTTTGGTCCATTGCAAATGGGTTGAACACAAATATTGACAAAATTTAAGCTAAACAGACAAATTAAAGCAAGTTTCATATATTGTAACCAAACAGACAAAAAATGCCAAACTTCAAGCTAAATTTAACGTAACAAAACTAAACTAGGTGAGGTGTCGGATGATGACCTCGTACGCAAGGTCTCCCAGGCCACTTGCGCCTCCGTCGTAGTCCACGCTGTCGCTTGAGCTGTTGTCCGTACTATCGTCCTTGTCATCATCGTTGCACCAGTGGCGGAAGGCTCACCAAGCGTCCTGGCATGCCTGCCTTACAACCGCTTGTCTTTGGCGGCGCCGAAAGCTTGGATGAAGGTGGTGCGCTTGATCTCCACCAGCCCTACTTTGTGGAGTTGGTCGTCAGACTCAACAGGGGTCTTGCACTGGTCAACTTGGTTGTTTACAAACGCCATCCTGCGCGCTGCATTGCGCCAATCCGGGCGCGTCGCCTCTACCTTAGCTTTGCTCTTGGTTGATGAGGCACCGATGTCAATGAATTTGAGGGTAGTAGTGGAGAGCGGCTGACGATGGGACGGGGATTGCTACTCTCGATTGAGTTGTTGGATTTCCCCGAAGAGGAAGGATGAAGTAGTATAGTAGAAGATAGTATTATCCTCAGTTAAGAACCAAGGTTTATTGAACCAGTAGGAGGCACCACATTAGCAACGTGAATAGTACCCACAAATAGACACATTAATTGCTTGAACCAATAAAGGCAAGGGGGTCGTCACTCCCCTTGTTCTTGCTAGTTAAAAGATTAAAATTGTAGTGATAGGCAAAGAAATACAAAATAAAAAGGAAAATAAAAGAAAGGAACAAAGCAATTGTAGGAGTTTTAGTATTGATGGAGAATAGACCCGGGGCCATAGGTTCAATAGTGGCATCTCTCTCGAAAGCATAACAATAGTGAGTAAACAAATTACTGTTGGGAAATTGATAGAATTGAGAAAAGTTATGATGATCATCCATGGCATAATCATTACATAGGCATTACATCTATGCCAAGTTGTCTGTTAATCCAGCTGCATCTACTACTACTACTCCACGCCAAGACCGCTATCCGACATGCATCTCAAAGTATTAAGTTCATGAAAAATAGAGTAAAGCAATATGATATAATGTAGACAGAACAAGATCACACAATATGATCAAACCCCATCATTTTATCCTTAGTAGCAACAATACAATACACGATTTCCCCCCTCCTATCACAAGGCAAGATCACCGCAAGATTGAACCTACCATAAAGCACCTCTCTCACTGAAGATTAATCAATTTAACTTGCCAAAACAGACGGATAGACCAGAGAGAAATACAAAGCTATAAAATTATGTAGCAAAGAGATCTCAGGAGACTTGAATTAGTTCAATGAATACTCTGATCATAAACCCACAATTCACCAGACCCCAACAAACACATCGCAAAAGATTACATCGGATAGATCTTAGAGAAGATCATTATATTGAAGATGATGGCCTCCACAATGATTACCCCCTCCGGCAGTGCCAGGACAAGGCTCTAGATGGAATCTCTTTAGAACAGAGGCTTGCGGCATGGTAAAATTATTTTAGGTCTCGATTTGAGGGTTTCTGAATATATGGAAATTTATAGGCCAAGAATTAAGGCAAATGGAGTTACGTGGGGTCCACAAGTCAAGGTAGCGCGCCCTACCCCCAGGGCACACCCACTCACTTATGGGGCCCTCGTGGGTCTTCTCGTCCTCGCCGAAGCTTCTAGGGTCTTCTGTTCTAGAAAAAATCGTCAAAATATTTTGTCGTGTTTGGACTTATGCGGGTATGGATTTTCTGGAAAACCAAAATCAAGCAAAAAAAACTGGAACTAACACTGGGCACAATATTAATAGGTTAGTCCAAAAAATAATATAAAATGGTATATACACATACAAAAGTGATAATATAATAGCATGAAACAATTAAAAATTATAGATATGTTGGAGACGTATCAGGGACACGGGTTCCTCCTTGACGACGAGGAGGGTCAAATCTCATTGAGTGCTCTACTAAGGTGTAGTGAGGACGAGGGCTCCTCCTCCACGCGGCGTCAGATTTGGACATCACGGTTGGCCTGAGGGGATGGCAGCTCAGCCTTCATGTGACACTCGATTTGGATGTCACGATTGTCAATCAGGGGCGGCCCCAGACCCCAGAAGATCAACCACCGGTGCATAACCTCCTTCATTTGTGTCGTGAATTCGTAATCCTTCAGGGCAGCCGCGGTGAGCAGGGGAGGCTTATGATCCTCCTCCTCCTCGTCCGAACATGTCTCGACTTTTACAAAGGCGATCGGAGTTGTGGACGATGAGGGGCCGCCCGTTGACCATGAGAGATGGCGTGAGCTGGACCTAGAGCTCCACTGGATCTGGTCTCCTGGCGCAACTGCGAATGGTTAGAGTTGTAGCCACCCGGCAACCACCACACCCAGATCTTCTTGGCGTCGGAATCTTTGCCCATCGTGGCAACCGGACTTCTGATGGTGTGCAACCACCGGTATACATGTGGGAGAAAAGGAGGATTGTGCGGGTGGGGTTTCCCGAGGAGGGGCCCTTCTTGGTAGCCGCACCAAAGTGAATGTGGGCATCCATAGTAGGTTTCTTGTTTGTGGTGCCAGTCAAGTCAGTTGTGAATGCAGGTAGGCGGATGATAACCCACAAGTATAGGGGACCATGACAGTCTTCGAGGGTAGTATTTCACCCAAATTTATTGATTCGACACAAGGGGGCACTGGTGCAAAGACGTCCTATACAAACGGTTTTTAACCCCTTTCCACGATAGAGTTTTAAACCATCGTCTGGCCAGTGTATGCGATAGGGGGGGTCCTTCCCACACGACCAAGAAATCGTCGGGCATAGGTCCTCCGATCACACACGTGGGGCAAAATGAGCTCGTGTGCGATCAGGCGAGGCATCAAAGACAATTATGCAGGCCCAATCGTTTCCGTTCATATGTACATCCCACACAGTGAATCCCAGAAAAATGTTTCCGATTGTATGTATATCGCACATGATTTTTTATGTGGAAACATTGTGCAAGGTGGCCTAACACAAATAGTTCTCTGGCCAAAGTCGTGTGTGATTCTTCATTGATCCAACACACCTACTTTCTAGAAACCTTGTGGGTTGTTTGAGTCGTCCACGGTGTTGTCTGAGAAACCGTCTGCAATAGAAAACCCCAATAAGCAGGCTAATAGGCCTATTATTGATAATCCATTTTGGAATCAAATTGACATTTCTTATAAAACACACTGTGTATTCATATCTGTATTACAGTGACCAGGATTTCTTAATTGAACTATGTCAGATAGCTTTAGCACTCAGTTACACCATATATGCATATAGCTAGCTACGCCATTACACAACAACACCAAGTTTCACATGCAACATCGAAAGCATTTGGAAAGTAGCATCATACACGGTAAATTGACAGATGAATCTCATCTCGAAAACTGCTGATGTGGAAGGCGAATATTGAGCCTTTTTTTAGTGATGTTGAATGTCCTTGCAACTTTAGGCTAGTGGCTATGGATAATTGCTCGCCCAACCTTCGTCCTCTTGAGGAAGACTTCAATATTGTATCATGGGTGTTGAATGAATACCTTCCTCGCCTCTTGACCATGCAGGAGGTTTGAGAGGTAATCATCGGTGAACTGCTTTGGAAAGTACTGAAAACAAAGATATGCATAAATAGTTGTTCTAAAATTTGAAATGACACAAGGGGAAAAACAAGGTAAAAGAGTTAGTACCATCCTATAGCTGACTGATGTCTTCTTCATTGTGCAAACAAAGATCTTGTTGTTATTCATCGCAAGTTTCTTTATCCTAACAATCTTTCTGAGTTTCTTGACTTGACTGATATTCATGGACATCTCATTTCCCCATATGCAAAATGGGTCAAACAGTCGGTCTAAACCTCTTACACATGTGCAAGACCAAATTGTTAAAAAAACTAAATATTAGAATGATTCCTGCAACTGCATAAAAATGCGCTATTAACCAAAGGACCATGCATGTGCAAACCTCGATGGTAAACCTCATTGCCTCCCATTGTTTCTCTGCAACACATATAAGGCAGATCTTGATCAGGTTATGTGAGAGTTGGCATACTATAAGTAGAATATGTTAATGAAAAATAGACAAATTGCAGATCCAACATATTAACTCAACCTAGACCAACCTCATGCCATTGGCGATGAGGCAAATCACAGAGCAACCAAGCCTCTACACACCAATGTCGAAGGCCTCTACAACACTATGAAGACCCAAGGATAACACACACCTTGTTAAACAACTTGGAAATAGAGCAATTGTATATGTTTCTCGTGTATTTAGTACACCAAACTCGATTTATTTATCACATGCATGACAATACAAAACTGTACCCACCACAAATGAACATTAGATTGCAGAATTGAACCAAACAGTTAACTGGATAGCGGAACAAATGAACCAAACAGTTAACTGAGCACCACATTGCTCATAAAAACACATACTATAAGATAAGACAATTAACCAAACCAATAATGCTTGATAACTACTAGGAAATGAAGCAATTGTTGGACCAAACTATTAACTGAACATTACATTTCAGAAGATCAGATTGCATATTAACATTACAGAGGACAATTACCTAGAAGGCACTGGCGGTGGCGTCTAGAAAATACGATGAATGTTTTTTTTAATGTAGCCAACCGTGTGGCAGTGTCGACGGTGCCCTCGAAGGCGAGGTGCTCATGCAAGATCTAGCGGTTGGCACGCATGGAAGCCATCGCGACCTCATCCGCGCATGTGGCTGCGATTTGTTTCTCCACTACCAGATGCTCCTGAGCTCCTCGTTATATTGCATGCAAAATGGCAGTGGGCGACACTTATTTGGAGGACGGGGCAGTGACTTCGGCGGAAGGTGTTGCGCCATCAGTCGTGGCATGTGGGATGGAGAAGGAGGAGGAGGATGGGGATGGGGTGTGGATTACCTAACTATATCGATGAGGCCGCTCAGCAAGAAAAAGGGTCGCCGGCGAGGAGGCGGTGCTGCAATTTAGCAGTGAAGGTTTGAGCTTGGAAAGGAGGGAGGAACAGTGGGAAGGTGGCTTTTGGTGTGGGGGAGGGGGCATGGATCTGGATATTTCCGCAGTTGCCAAAAAATTTCGCTCGGTGCCATGAGAAACTAGTGCGCATGTGTGGTTGAAGCGCGGGTGGTGGACCAAGATAACGAAGCTTCCGGCGTAAGCCATACAAGAGGGTGCACCAAGATATTTTATATCACATCGCACATGATTCTTGCTAGTAAACTGTTTGTGGTGTACCTGATTTTTTCATTTTGATTTGAAAGACAAAAGGGTGTTATAGAGAGAAATGACGGTGTTTGAATTGCTAGAACAGTTCTCTACAGTGAACACGCAACTATATAAGTGGCGTGTTAAAACTTGGAATTATTCAGGGTTTGTTTGGCGTTTTTAATACATTAATTGAGTTTCTAGGCATTTAGTGTGCATAATTCAAATTTGAACTACAAGCACATGCTCCAGTGCACCGAAATGAGTTCAAAAATCATATATGTGTCCTTGGGTGAATGTTGAGGTCCCATGCAAGAAATGGAAATGAATTTCAAACACCTCGGCATAGTTGCAGAGCTGGAAACATTGAGATACTTGGTTTTTAAATTCCTATAAATCCAAAAAACAACTAAAAATCATGAAACTTGGCATGGTATCATGAAATGGCACCAACATGCCATGGTAAAAAAATTTTATGATTTGGGACAAGTTTTGGTGTAACCTTGTTAAATGGAGCTTCTCTCAAGAACCCTCATGGTTCCGAGAGGGGACGTGTCACCTCTGTGTATGAAACGACATAGACCGCCTCTTCCCATCTTGTTTTTTTTACAGAGGCAACATAGACCAATAGGAGTAGCATGCTAATTTTAGGAATTAATCCAGGTTCATCTGGCCTTTTATACATTAACTGAGTTTTATAAGCATTTAATGTGCATAATTCAAATTTGAACTACATACATGCTCCAGTGCACCAATGCTAGTTGATGTGTGTTGATACGTCTCCAACATATCTATAATTTTTTATTGTTCCATGCTATTATAGTATCAATATTGGATGTTTTATATACATTTACAAGCAACTCTATATCATTATTTGGGACTAACCTACTAACTTAGTGCACAGTGCCAGTTGCTGTTTTTGCTTTTTTTTACTTTGCAAAAAATCAAGAACAAACGAAGTCCAAACGCCATAAAACTTTTTGGAGATTTTTTTCTAGAAATAAGAGACCCTAGAAGCTTCTGGAACCCATGAGAAGATGGAAGAGTGGCCCACTAGGCACTAGGGCGCGCCACATGCACCTGGCGCGCCTTGGTGGGTAGTGGGTCCACAGCCCTCCGTTTGACCTAACTCCGCCTCTATAAATACTCTAAAATACGGAAACCTACCAGGGAGTCCATGAAATACTTTTTTTCGCCGCCGCAAGCCTCTGTTCTCGAGAGATCCCATCTGGGGACCCTTTCTGGCACTCTACCGGAGGGTGAAACAATCACGGAGGGATTCTTCATCAACCTTGCTGCCCCTTGGCTGATGCGTGAGTAGTTTACCACTGACCTACGGGTCCATAGTTAGTGGCTAGATGGCATCTTCTCTCTTTTTGATTTGCAATACAATGTTCTCCTTATTGTTCTTGGAGATCTATTTGATTTAATGACTTCTTGAGGTGTGTTTGTTGAGATCCGATGAATTGTGAGTTTGTGATCAGATCTATCCATGAATATTATCTGAGTTTTCTCTTAACTTTTTTCTGCATGATTAATATAGCTTTGGATTTCTTCTCCAATATTGGTTTGGTTTGGCTAACTAGTGACAGAAGGGGACATGACACGTATGTGTCGTTGCTATTAAGGGTAAAAATATGGGGTTTATTCATGCGTGAGTTTATCTTGTCTAGATCATGTCATCTTGCTTAAAGCATTACTCCATTTTTCCATGAACTTAATACACTAGATGCATGTTGGATAGCGGTCGATGTGTGGAGTAATAGTAGTAGATGCAGAATTGTTTCGGTTTACTTATCTTGGAAGTGATGCACATATGTTTGATCATTGCCTTGGATATCATCATATTATTTGCTTTTTTATCAATTGCTCAACAGAAATTTGTCTACCCACCATATGATATTTCCTCGAGAGAAGCCTTGCATGGAAACTATGGCCCCCACGTCCATCTTTTATCATATATTAAATCTAAAAATACCTTGCTGCAATTTTATTTTATTTATTTTATTTTGAATTTTTGTCAGATCTATCTATCAAAAACTATACAATTATCTTGCTCGTAACCATTGAGGGACTGACAACCCCTCTATGCGTTGGGATGCAAGTATTCGTTGTTTGTGTGCAGGTGATGTTTACATAGCGTTGATTGGTCCTCCTACTTGATTGATAACTTGGTTTCATAACTGAGGAAATACTTATCTCTACTTGTTGGGGATATAACTATTGAGTATGACCTGCCCAGGAGGGGCGGGTCATACGACTGGAGGTTCATAATGAGAAGGCCCAAGAAGATGTTGAAGATGGTGGTTCATGAAGCAAGCTTACTGAAGGCCCAAGACCCGGAGGCGACTTGAGTCCCATGGGCATAAACCGCCATATGTTTAACTTGTATGTTAAGGAAAGTCTAGTTCGGACACTGAGCTATACACATTGTGTATGAGCCGACCGGGACTCTGTAAGCCGCCGGGCATCAACCTGTGTATATAAAAGGGTGACCCGGCGGTGGGTTAGGGCAAGAAACAACAAGTCGATAACTAGTCAAGCGTATTCGCTCCCTGGTAATCGAAACGCAAGCAATACAACCTAAAGCAGGAGTAGGCCTTTACCTCGTTGAGAGGGGCCGAACCTGGGTAAAACTCTTTGTGTCCTTTGTCCCATTTAACCCCTTCAAGATAACCATGTTGTGATGGCTCCACAACTAAGTCCTTTCGCTAGGGCATCTACCGCGTTAATTCCACAATAGTTGGCGCCCACCATGGGGCTCGCGCATGGTGGTTTCGAGTTCTCGAAGGGCAACTTCATAGGGCTCAAGGGATACGCTGTGAGAATAATGACTAAGAGTCGTCGCGGCAAGCTCTACATCGACGGCACGGGCTGGGGCCCCGAGGCCGGCTCAATCGATTACGGGTATCGGGTCCCCTTTATCTAGCTTCATGTCTTCATCGGCAAGATTGGTGAGTCAGAAGCTAAGCCGGACACCTGCGCTAACATCGTTGAGACAGCTCAGTGCACGCGACCCGCCAAGGTTAATGCCGCCCCGTCTTTGTTGGCTGTATTCAAGGAGTGGATCTGGAAGGAGGATTCGTGTCCGGTGGAGAGACGGACGTCTATTCAGGCAATGAGTCCTCAACCGGCGAGACCAACTCCATGTGTCAAGTGCAGGATGGTAGGCTTGGGGGCTGTTCTAATGGCGCAGTATTCCAGACCCTTATGAGCCGCTGAGCCGGGTTGCGATCTTCATGGCCGGTATGCATCCGGGGTAGAATTCTTCAACTGCGGCAGCAATGATCTTCGGTTCAGCGACTGCTACGGCAGTCGGGGCAGGAGGCCCTGTGCACCCACCGGCTCAAGTTTTATCTAAGCTATTGGAGGCTCTAGCAACAATGCTGACGGTGGAGGTAACCGCAGCGAACCAAGCGCAACATAATGTGAATGTTGCAAAGTTATCTGATGAGATAGCTCAAGCTAAGGAGGATCTTAACACCGAGAACACCCGGATGGCGACGGAACGAGCCGCCTTGGATAGGGAAGTGGAGCAGATTCAAGCAGAAAATTTTCGCTTGAGCTTGGACCGGAATGCATTAAACGCCGTCTTTAACAGAAGGCATGCAAGTCGTTTACGCCTAGTTTACGATGTGAGAAACCTCTTCAACATGCCTGGGGCAGGAACCAGTAACCCGCCTGTTGTGGATCGGGCCGTTGAGGCACCGGCCGCTGGGGCATCGGTTCAGCCATGTGCTACAGACCCCCCATGTTTGAATTTGACCCCCCCATCAGCATGTTCCGACGCCCTCGGGTAATTACTCTAATTCTCTGGATAATATGATAGCCGCGGCTACTCGATTGGTGGCTCTCCCTATTCAAGACGAATCTCCAGCTGCGATGGAGATACGGCGAGCCAAAGAACTTTTTCAGACGGCTGTGGCTCAACAGGCGGCTTATTCATATAGTCGTGAGCGGATTCATTCAACCCCACGTCCAAGCCGGAGTTATAGCCGACACATTGATTCACTGGTTGTATTGAGCAGTGAACGACACCATAGTCAGCCTCATAGGCCAGACCCGCCACGTGCTGGTAATGAAGCTCAGGCTTTGGTGGACCAGGGTAGAGCGCGGTGTGAGGCTGAGTTGGCGGTTCAATTGGCGGCTCAACATCAATCTCTGTTTTATCCGTCAGCGTCTGTAGAGGCAGGAGTGACCTCTAGAACCTTGGGTATGCCATGTTTAGTGCCGGCTCTACGCAATGAGAAACTGCCTAAGGATTTCAAGGGCCCCCTTAAGGTGCCTAACTACACGGAGGATCAGCCCCCAGAGACTTGGATTAAGAGCTATGAGATGGCTATGGAGATGTTGGATGTTAGTGATTCTGCATGTGCTAAGTACTTCACCATGATGTTGGATGGGCCAGCTCATACTTGGTTGAAAGGGCTGCCCGCTAACTCCATTAGATCATGGGCGGAGTTGAAAACACGTTTTATCCAAAAAATTAAAGACACATGCAAGCAGCCTATGTCGATTCTGGATTTAGACTCTTGCGTGCAAGGTGAGGGTGAGTCCACAACCAATTGTGTGCGCCAGATCTCAGCCGTTATACACTCATCAGACAATATCAACTCCGATTCAGCAGTCTTGATGTTGGAAAAGAATTGTCGTTTCCTTCCCCTGAAGCAGAAACTTGGGCGGCTTAAGCGCAACTGCAATGATATGGGGGAGCTCATGGTGGCTCTAGTAAAATAGGCTGACTCCGATAATACTAAAGACCCCGAGTCTGACGAGGAGAAAGCTGGCAAAGGGAAAAATAGTGGCAATGCATGATAATATGGCTAGTCAAGCTCGCAATGGTAAGCACAAGGCTGTCGGCGGTTTAGACTTTATGGCTAACAACAATACGCAGAGTAATAATCAGCGTCGTAAGGGGAAAACGTCAGCACCCCGGTTTGGAGGGCCGAAGTTCAACCTTGAGGCCATGATGAATCAGCCTTGCCCAAAGCACGACACCCAGGAGTAGTCGGCCAGTCATCTGTGGAAGGATTGCTTCATCATGAGAGAGTATAGAAACTCTAATTTTTTCCAGAATAATCATGGCCCGCATGGTGGTTCAGGATCCGGCTGTCATGGACCTGGGTTTGGAGGTGGCGGTTCAAGCTCTTGTTTTCAGGGGCCAAGGCAATCAAGGTGGTTTTAATCAGCAATCTGGCCAAGGGAATCAACAGCAGCAATCTAGTTATTAGAGCAACTGAAAGCAGCTGAATAGTGGTCAATATCATGTGTTCACCACAAGTATGTGCAAACGGGATAAGAAAATCCATAAGCGGGCGGTGAACTCAGTTGAGCCGTCGGTGCCTCGGTATTTGAGGTGGTGTGAGAAGCATATCATATAGAGCCGTGAGGATCACCTGCCCCGGGTTGACAATCTGGGTCAATCGGCATTGGTGGTGGCTCCTCAAGTAGGAGGATATAAGCTCACAAAGGTGCTCATGGATGGAGGCAGTAGTATCAATATCATTTACTATGATACTTTTCGTTGTATGAATTTGACTTACAAGGATCTCAAGACGCCTTCTACTATTTTCCATGGGGTGGTGCCTGGTAAGTCGGCGTATCCAGTGGGTAAGATAACCCTGGAAGTGGCTTTTGGCAATGACCATGATTCCATAGCTGAGAAATTGACCTTTGAGGTGGTCAAGATCAAGAGCTCGTATCACACTTTGTTCGAGCGGCCGGCTTATGCAAAATTTATGGCACGACCTTGTTATGTTTATTTGCAGCTTAAAATGCCGGGTCATAAGGGCACCATCACAGTGCATGGTGACAGGAAGATCGCTCTGGATTGTGAAGAAGGTGATGATGTGTATGCTGAGTCGACGTGTGCCATCGAGGATTTAAAGTTTTATAAAGATAATGATGACCAGGCGGATATGACACCTTTGAAAAAGCCAACTACAGAGAATGACCCCCTGTTGAAGTTTAAGTCGGTAAATGATACTAAGTTGGTTGATTTTGTTCCTGGCGACTCGTCCAAGCAATTCAACATCAGTGCTAATATGGATCCGAAATAGGAAAGCACGCTCATCGAGTTCATCCGTGAGAACCGGGACATCTTGGCATGGAAACCTTCTAACATGCCAGGTGTACCGAGGGAACTCGCTGAGCACACTCTTAATGTGGATCCAACATTTAAACTGGTCAAGCAGTTTCTTCATCGTTTCAATGAAGAGAGGCGTAAGGCCATTTGTGACGAGGTGGCCCGGCTCTTGGCTGCTGGGTTCATCATTGAAGTTTTTCATCCTGAGTGGTTGGCTAACCCGGTGCTGGTACTTAAGAAAAACGACACCAAGCGTATGTGTGTGGATTATACAGTTCTTAATAAGGCCTGTCCGACTGACCCTTTTGCTCCCCCTCGTATTGATGCTACGGCGGGTTGTGAGCATTTGAGTTTTCTGGATGCTTACTCTGGTTATCATCAAATCAAGATGGCGGTTAAGGACCAGGAGAAGACGGCTTTCATCACTCCCTTTGGAGCCTTCAGCTATGTGTCTATGCCTTTTGGGCTCAAGAGTGCCTAGGCGACTTATCAATGGTGCATTCAGAATTGCCTACATGACCAGATTGGACGCAATGTTCACGCCTATGTGGATGATATTGTTGTGAAATCCAGGAATAAGGAGACTTTGATAGATGATTTGAAAGATACCCTTTGACAATCTCCGGGTGTATAAGATGATGCTTAACCCGATCAAGTTGTTTTTGGCATGTCGACAAGCAAATTGTTGGGTTTCTTAGTTTCTAAGAGAGGCATTGAAGCTAACCCGGAGAAGATCAAGGCTATCACTTCTTTGGCTAAGCAGGCATGTATCAATGAAGTCCAACGTTTGGCGGGTCGTATAGCGGCTTTGAGCCGGTTTATAAGCTGCCTGGGAGAAGAGGCTATTCCTCTTTATCAGATGATGAAAAAGACAGATCATTTTATCTAGAGTGATGCTGCTAATGAGGCGTTTGAGGCGCTTAGGAGACAGTTGGCTGAACTGCCGGTTCTTGCATCTCCTATTGAGAAGGAGCCCTTGCTTTTATATGTGGCTGCAAACAATAAAGTTGTCAGTGTGGCAGTTGTGGTGGAAAGGAAAGAGTCAGGCAAGGAATATCCAGTTCAAAGGTCGGTTTATTATGTCAGTGAGGTGCTCATTGAGTCTAAGCAGAGATACCCACATTGGCAGAAATTGGTTTATGGCATGTTCATGGCTAGCCGTAAGTTGAAACAATATTTCCTTGGTCATCCCATCACTATGGTTAGTTTTGCTCCCTTGGGGGATATTATTCAAAACAGAGAAGCCACAGGTCGGGTAGCCAAGTGGGCTATTGAGCTTGGACCTCATGGTTTGAAGTATATGCCTCGGATGGCTATCAAGTCTCAAACACTTGTGGATTTCATCAATGACTGGACAAAGCTTCAGATGCCCGAGGAAAAGCCGGATAGCACGTATTGGACTATTCATTTTGATGGATCCAGGCAATTGGAAGGCTCGGGGGTTGGAGTTATTTTGACTTCCCCATGAGGTGATAAGTTTTGTTTTGCTTTGAGGTTGATGTTCCCTTGTACTAACAATGCAGCTAAGTATGAAGCCTTGCTCCATGGTCTTCGGATGGATAAAGAGATGAATCTAAGCCGGGTGAGGTGTTTTGGCAACTCAGACTTAGTGGCTCAGCAAGTTTTAGGAACTTGGGATTGTAAGGATCCACTCACGGCGGCTTATCGCCGAGAGGTTGATACAATTGCTGGTCATTTTAATGGCTATCAAGTGGAGCATGTTGATCGCAGGAAAAATGAGGCTGCTGATGCTTTAAGCCGGCTGGGGTTTCAGCGTAAGCCGGTGCCCCCTAATATTTTGCTTGATATTTTGCATAATCCATCAGTTAAATTTCCTACAGAGGAGGATCTTGCAATTCCTGACCCAGAGGCACAATTCGTGGCGGCTCTCCATATTATTCCTGATTGGACCGTTCCATATTTGGCTTATATGACCCGGAATGAGTTACCTAATGATGAAACTTTGGTCAGGCAAATAACCCGGAGGTGTAAGTCAATGACTATTGTCAATGGTGAGCTACACCAATGCAGTGTTACAGGGGTGTTACAACGATGCATTTCTCCTGAGGAGGGCCGTGAAATTTTAAGGGAGATTCATGAAGGAGATTGCGGCCATCATGTCGGCTCTAAATCTCTCATTGCTAAAGCTTTTGGTCATGGGTTTTATTGGCTGACGGCTCAGGCTGATGCGGAATATCTGGTAAGTAAATGTCATGGCTGTCAGAAATTTTCAAGACGAGCTCATGTGCCAGCTCAAGAATTGAGGATGATTCCAGTTACTTGGACGTTTGAAGTATGGGATTGGATATGGTTAGGCCTTTTAAAAGGTCCAAGGACAAAAAGACTCACCTCCTGGTAGTTGTTGACAAGTTTACAAAGTGGGTTGAAGCTGAGCTAGTGAGCAAATGTGATGCTGCAATGGCGGTTCAATTCATCAAAAAGGTGATCTTTCATTTTGGATATCCTCATAGTATCATTACTGATAATGGTACTAATGAGATTGGTTCTACCTTTGCTTCTACGTCTTTTATTTTTCTGCTTCACATCATGTGTGGGTTTAACCCTCTTTTTTGAGCTCCTTATTAATGAGATTGGTTGAATAGAAAGCTCCTCCTTGTTACCTGATTCATCATAAGAAATAATAGGAGGATATTGGGAAGTCTCTTCCCTTTCATTAGTATTCTCTTCATCTTCTATTTGCTTTCTTTTCTTTATGTAATTGGCAATATAAGGATTTTCAATGCAATTCACCGCACAATACATATAAATTTCCTCTAGATCAATATCAAGAAATTTCCCAAGGGCAAATTCTGGAAGATTCTTAGTTAAACATTTCATTTCTTAATAACCCAAAAGCAAACTAAGTTCATTATGATGTGCAAGGGAAATTAAATCATCACAATTTTTGGACACGATTCGATCATGAAACAATTTGCATCGGAGATGTAAATGACCACATTCATTGCAAAGTTCACAAGTACGGCAAAGGAATTTCAAATTTTCAGCACAAACATCTAGCCTTTCTTGCAACCATTTAGTTTCTAAATACTTATGCCTCTTGCAAAATCTATCTTCCCTATTTGGTGTGTACTTGCAAACTCTATGCACTCCGCAAAAGTTGACATGCTTATAAGAGACATTTTCATCATAACTAGTGCAATCATCATTAGTGCTATGGATATTCAAAGAGTTCATACTAAAGACATTGCAATCATGCTCATCATTCAAATATTTAGTACCAAACATTTTATAGACTTCTTCTTCTAGCACTTGAGCACAATTTTCCTTTTCATCATCCTTATGAAAGATATTAAAAAGATGAAGCGTATGAGGCAAACTCAATTCCATTTTTTTGTAGTTTTCTTTTATAAACTAAACTAGTGATAAAACAAGAAACTAAAAGATTTGATTGCAAGATCTAAAGATATACCTTCAAGCACTCACCTCCCCGGTAACGACGCCAGAAAAGATCTTGATGTCTACTACATAACCTTCTTCTTGTGGACGTTGTTGGGCCTCCAAGTGCAGAGGTTTGTAGGACAATAGCAAATTTCCCTCAAATGGATGACCTAAGGTTCATCAATCCATGGGAGGCGTAGGATGAAGATGATCTCTCTCAAACAACCCTGCAACCAAACAACAAAGAGTCTCTTGTGTTCCCAACACACCCAATACAATGGTAAATTGTATAAGTGCACTAGTTCGGCGAAGAGATGGTGATACAAGTGCAATATGGATAATAGATATAGGTTTTTGTAATCTGAAAATATAAAAACAGCAAGGTAACAAGTGGTAAAAGTGAGCGTAAACGGTATTGCAATGCTAGGAAACAAGGCCTAGGGTTCATACTTTCACTAGTGCAAGTTCTTTCAACAATAATAACATAATTGGATCATATAACTATCCCTCAACATGCAACAAAGAGTCACTCCAAGGTCACTAATAGCAGAGAACAAACGAAGAGATTATTGTAGGGTACGAAACCACCTCAAAGTTATTCTTTCCGATCTATCTATTCAAGAGTCCATAGTAGTTCAATCTATCCTAGAGTTCGTACTAGAATAACACCTTAAGAAACAAATCAACGAAAACCCTAATGTCACCTAGATACTCCAATGTCACCTCAAGTATCCGTGGGCATGATTATATGACATGCATCACACAATCTCAGATTCATCTATTCAACCAACAGAAAGAACTTCAAAGAGTGCCCTAAAGTTTTTATCGGAGAGTCAAGACGAAAACATGTGCCAACCCCTATGCATAAGTTCATTGAACCCGCAAGTTGATCACCAACACATACATCAAGTAGATCACTTGAATATCCCATTGTCACCACAGATAAGCACAACAAGACATACATCAAGTGTTCTCAAATCCTTAAAGACTCAATCCGATAAGATAACTTCAAAGAGAAAACTCAATCCATTACAAGAGAATAGAGGGGGAGAAACATCATAAGAGCCAACTATAATAGCAAAGCTCACGATACATCAAGATCGTGCAGAATCAAGAACACGAGAGAGAGAGAGAGAGAGAGAGAGATCAAACACATAGCTACTGGTACATACCCTCAGCCCGAGGGTGAACTACTCCCTCGTCATGGAGAGCGCCGCGATGATGAAGATGGCCACCGGTGAGGGATCTCCCACCGGCAGGGTGCCGGAACAGGGTCCCGATTGGTTTTTGGTGGCAACAAAGGCTTGCGGCAGCGGAACTCCTGATCTATTATGCTCCTCGATGTTTTAGGGTATATGGACATATATAGGCGAAAGAAGTCGGTCAGGGGAGCCACGAGGGGCCCACGAGGGTGGGGGGCACGCCCAGGGGGTAGGGTGCGCCTCCCTGCCTCGTGGCTTCCTCGAAGCTTCTCTGACTTCTACTCCAAGTCTCCTGGATTGCTTCCGTTCCGAAAATTAACTCTCCTGAAGGTTTCATTCCGTTTGGACTCTGTTTGATATTCCTTTTCTGCGAAACACTGAAATAGGAAAAAACAACAATCTAGGCTGGGCCTCCGATTAATAGGTTAGTCCCAAAAAATAATATAAAAGTGTATAGTAAAGCCCATTAAACATCCAAAACAGGTAATATAATGGCATGAATACTTCATAAATTATAGATACGTTGGAGACGTATCAGCATCCCCAAGCTTAATTCCTGATCGTCCTCGAGTAGGTAAATGATAAAAGAAATAATTTATGAAGTGTGAATGCTAGTAGGTGCACAAGTGAAAGGATCGATATGGTTGACTAGAGGGGGGGGGGGTGAATAGGCAACTAACACTTTTTAAACTTTTCTTAACCAAATTAAACTTTGCATCAAAGTAGGTTGTCTAGATATGCAACTAGGTGAGCAACCTATATGATGCAACAACCACTAGCACACAAGCAAGCAAGGGATATAACACAAATAAGCTTGCACAAGTAAAGGCGCGAGATGACCAAGAGTGGAGCCGATGAAGACGAGGATGCGTTACCAAAGTTCCTTCCTTTTGAGGGGAAGTACGTCTCCGTTAGAGCGGTGTGGAGGCACAATGCTCCCAAGAAGCCACTAGGGCCACCATATTCTCCTCACACCCTCACACAATGCGAGATGCCGTAATTCCACTATTGGTGCTCTTGAAGGCGGCGACCGAACCTTTACAAACAAGGTTGGGGCAATCTCCACAACTTAATTCGAGGCTCCCAACGACACCACGAAGCTTCACCACAATGGACTATGGCTCCGTGGTGACCTCAACCGTCTAGGGTGCTCAAACACCCAAGAGCAACAAGATCCTCTAGGGATTAGTGGGGGGAATCAAATTTCTCTTGGTGGAAGTGTAGATCTGGGCCTTCTCAACAAATCCCGGGCAAATCAACAAGTTTGATTGGCTAGGGACAGAGATCAGGAGAAAATGGAGCTTGGAGCAACAATGGAGCTTTTGGGGGAAGAGGTGAGTCAACTTTGGGGAAGAAGACCCCCTTATATAGTGGGGGGGAACAATCCAACCGTTACCCCCCAAAGCTGCCCCGCAGAGAGCGGTACTACCGCTGGGGTGGGCGGTACTACTGCTGTGGCCAGCAGTACTACCGTTCCACTTCACGGTACTACCGCGCAAAGAGGGGAGCGAGGAGCGAATGGAGAACCTGGACCCAGAGCGGTACTACCGCGGTGGTAAGGGCAGTACTACCGCTTAGGAGTAGTACTACCGCCTCTACTGCCGCAACTAGTGCCGCAAAGCCCGATGCAAAAAATGAGCCCTCGAGTCGAGGCGGTAGGAGCACGGAGCCGCAGCGGTACTACGACGGAGGGCTCCAAGCGGTACTACCGCTGAGGAGTGGTACTGCCACTTGATGCACTCAGGAGGTACTACCGTTGTGGCCCGTGGTACTACCGCTGGAACCAAGCGATGCCCATAAGAAAGGGAAAGAGCTCTCCATTGAAGCAGAATGGCTCAGAGGGTGTGATAAGGATGTGTACGTGATGATTCCACCCAAGCCTTACCAAAGCAGACCCCCTCTTGATAGTACGGAGGCTCCTACGAAACTAGTCCACCAACATAGAAATGAAGGAGATGCACCCTCTTGAATAACACTCCGAGGGGAGGGAATCGTCTCGTGCCAAAGGATGAATCTCTGAAAACTCAACGCACACGATTAGTCCGCAAAAGCATTGTCATCAATCACCAAAGCACCTTAGGGATAAATATGCCCTTACAATCTCCCCCTTTTTGGTGGATTGATGACAATATGGGATTTGCACAAACGGGAAAAGACATAGGACATAAGCAAACCCCACAACTCTCGAATATAGACGGGCTCCCCCTAGATATGTGCTTTCTAGATAAAGTGCTTTGGACTGCCCGGCACACATACTAGGATCAACACTCCCCCTATATTTTAGAGACCAACAACATAAGTAGGATATATGAGAGCAGAGTAAATAACATGATAAGCATGCAACTCATAAGATACCAAAGGACTAGATAGACATAGATAATGATATATAAGGATAAGGTAGCATATGTCTCACACCATATGTTTGCAACTTAGGTCTCACTGGCACAAAACCAAGCAAAGCAAACTGCAAGAAAACACAATGACACCACAAAGACACACTCGCAAATCAAACAACAATACAAATCCCTAAACTCTCTCCCCCTTTGGCATCGAGACACCAACAAGGGCAAAGAGTGTTGCTACGGCACCAGGTGATAGCAAGCGAGGATCTCGGACATCATATCCCAGCGGGATCGTCTGCACCACCGTCATTGGTCAGAAACTGCTCGGTGTCTGAATCTTTCCACGGGCAGTGCTGCTGAATCCACTCCTCCTCCTAAGTTATCTGACCCTCAGATCCACTGTTAACAGTCGCACCCAACTGACGCATGAGCTCTTTGTGATGTCCCCTGGCCTTCTTCTCAGCCACATGAGTCATGTACTGACCATGAGACTCAATGCAGAAAAGCTTCTTCATCTTGAGCTTGAGCTTCTTTTCCAAAGAGGGCTCTACTCCAGAAGGCTCATAGTCAGCGTCATCATCAGCATCAACTTCGTCCTCGGTCTCCATGGCAGCAGCAAAAGATGTACCCCCCAGCTTGAGGGGCCGGGGTGCCCCAATTTTCCTTCTTCCTCAGACGCTTGATCTCATGAGAAATCAAATCTCCAGTTTCCAGCAAGACCCTGGATAGACCTGTGCCCAGACCTTCTCAATGAGTAACATGATGAACGGTCCATAGATCAGGCACTTGCGCTCAGAGATAGTAGATAGAAGTTCAGACCACATAACATGAGAAATGTCCAGGGACTCGCCAGTGTTCTCTTCCTTCTCATGCTGGCAGAAGAGAAGCATGTCCACAAGATAGGAGTGGACCATATCCATATTCCTGATGCGAGGGAAAAGAGTCTCCCGGAAGACACGGTGAAGAATGTCCAGAAAGGTAGGCAGCTCATAGGCTTGCTTCTTAGTCTCGGGGTGAATCTTCACAGAACAATAGGGCCAAAGGGCTTGCTTGTGAGTGGAGGTAGCATTGCGGTGAGGGCGGAAACCGACTGGAGTGTCAAGTCTGTGATCTTCCCCTCCAAGAGGAGGAACTGGGGCAATACCAACATCCATGGCAAGAGGACGAGGTGGGGATCGACTCCACCGAAGGAAATGGAGAGGGACGACCCAGAGACGACGGCCCACCGGAGCCCTCTCGCGGCAAGGCGATGCTAGAGAGACGAAGAGGAACGAGGGGGCAGAGCGAATGGGTATGGGGGAGAAGAAACCTCCCCCTGCCCCGACATAACCCCCTGGTCCTACCCCTCAGCTGTAGTACCGCGCTGGTTGGTGGTAGTACCGCTTGTCAACATAAGCGGTAGTACCGCGCACCACTAGCGGTAGTACCGCCCAACAAGGCTCAACAACTGGACAACACACAACTTTGCTAAAAAAAACCAACAACAAGAAAAGGAAATAAAACTCAGCAGCGAGAACACAAACAAGGGGACAAGAAACACACCTCTTCAAGGGAGGGCGGTGGCCGAGGCCACCTATGTTTGAGTCAAAAGGTATGGCGCCGCGAAGATTTTAACCTTGGGCCCATGACCAAAACTCGTCCTTGAAGCACAAGTACCATAAAAAATGGTTAATGTGAAGACACGATCAATTTATACATAATGGGGGGAGGGAGAGTTCATTGAGAGAACAACACTCCCCCTATGTCCATGCCTACACCTAAACTAGACAACAAGTTGAATGCGGCGGGGTGTGCAAGGGTTCAAGTCACATTGCTCGAATCAATGATATTTAGCTCATGCCTTAACTCGCGAAATCTTGCTTCATCCAAGGGCTTCATGAAAATATCTGCAAGGTTATCATGAGTGTTGACATACTTGAGCTCGATCTCCCCTCGCCTAATGTGATCCCAGATGAAGTGATATCGAATCTCAATATGCTTTGTCTTGAAGTGTTGCACTGGGTTGAGAGAAATCTTGATGGCACTTTCATTGTCACACCAAAGAGGCACTTTGTCACAAATCACACCGTACTCCTTTAAAGTTTGCCTCACCCATAAGAGTTGAGCACAACAACTATCGGCCGCCACATGCTCCGCTTCGGTGGACGAGAGAGACACGCAACTTTGCTTCTTGGAGACCAACTCACCAAAGAGCAACTAAGAAATTGGCACCCTCCGGAAGTGGACTTCCTATCCACTTTGTCTCCTGCCCAATTGGAATCCGTATATCCTTCTAGCTTCAAGTTTGCTCCTTGTTGGGTACCATAAGCCAAAGTTTGGGGTATGAGCCAAATATCGGAAGATTCGCTTGACCGCCACAAAGTGGCTTTCCTTCGATGCGGCTTGGAAACGTGCACACATTCCCACACTTAACATGATATCCGGTCTAGATGCAGAAAGGTAAAGCAAGGAGCCAATCATGGAGCGATATACCTTTTGATCCACCGCTTTACCATTGGGATCAATGTCAAGTTGGCTCTCGGTGGGCATTGGAGTAGAGGCCGGCTTGACATCGCTTAGCTTGAATCTTTTTAACATGTCTTGAGTGTATTTGGCTTGGTTGATGAAGGTACCTTCCCTTCTTTGCTTGATATCAAAACCAAGGAAGAACTTCAACTCTCCCATCAAAGACATCTTGAACTTAGAGGTCATGAGAGCAGAAAATTCCTCATTGAAAGCTTTGTTAGGGGAACCAAAGATAATATCATGAACATATAGTTAGCACACAAACAACTCCCCTTTGACCTTCTTGGTAAAAAGAGTGGGATCGATTTGCCCAATCTCAAATCCACGATCTTGCAACAACTTGGTAAGGTGGTCATACCACGCACGTGGGGCTTGCTTAAGGCCATAGAGTGCCTTATAGAGTTGATACACATGATCCGGGAAGTAGGGATCCTCGAACCCGGGGGGTTGCTTGACATAAACCAACTCATTAATAGGACCATTAAGAAAAGCACTCTTCACATCCATTTGTTGTAACTTAAAGTTGTTATGGGAAGCATAAGCAACCAACAAGCGAATGGATTCAAGGCGAGCAACGGGAGCAAAGGTTTCACCGTAGTCGATACCCTCGACTTGGGAGTATCCTTGTGCTACCAATCTTGCCTTGTTGCGAACGATGGTCCCATGAGCATCTTGCTTGTTCTTGAATATCCACTTGGTTCCAATGACATTGTGGTTCCCCGATGGCATTGGCACCAATCTCCACACCTTGTTGTACTCAAAGTTGTTGAGTTCTTCATGCATGGCATTGAGCCAATCCGAATCTTTGAGTGCCTCATAGACCTTTTGGGATTCAACACAAAAGACAAACACGTGATGTTCACAATAGTTTGCTAATTGTATACGAGTGCTTACCCCCTTCCTTAGGCTTCCAACCACATTCTCCATGAGATGACCTTTGGTGGTGAGCTTGGAAGCAATATTCGCGACACGATGCTCTAATTCCTCCTTGGATGTGGAAGGAGGAGGGTTAACTTGATTGTCTTGAGCGTCATCTTGAGCTTGTTCTAGATCTTGAGCTTGATCTTGATCTTGAACTTGCTCGAGGGGAAGAACTTGACCTTGGGCATCATTTGGTGGTTCACCACCATCTTGAGGTTGATCTTGACCTTGGTCTTGTTCATGAGGATGAGGGTCTTCACTTTGTTCTTTGGAAGCGTGTGGGTCTTGGGTTGGTGATGGCTCCACTTGAGTGGAGCATTGTCCTTCTCCTTTGGCCACAAGGGGTTCCTCAATGGGTAGGATATGACGCACACCCATTCTTCTTATGGCTTGGGGAGGAATTTCATCACCTACATCACAAGTACCACTTAGATCCACTTGGGAGCCGTTATTTTTGTCAAACTCCACGTTACACGTCTCCTCAATGAGTCAGGTGGACTTGTTGAGGACATGGTAAGCATGAGAGTTTGTAGCATAACCAACAAATATGCCCTCATAAGCTCTAGCCTCAAATTTAGACAAGCGAACACCTTTCTTGAGAATGAAACACTTACACCCAAACACCCGGAAGTACTTGAGGTTGGGCTTGTTATTGGTAAGTATTTCATAAGGAGTCTTGTTCAAGCCTTTGCGGAGATAGAGCCGATTGGATGCATGGCATGCTATGTTGATGGCTTCAGCCAAAAAGTTGTATGGAGACTTGAACTCCGCCATCATGGTCCTTGACGCATCCATCAACGTCCGGTTCTTCCTCTCCGCGACATCATTTTGTTGAGGGGTATACGGAGCAGCATATTGATGCTTGATCCCCTCATAACTAAGAAACTCATCCAAGGTGTAGTTCTTGAACTCGGTGCCGTTGTCACTTCTTATTGTCAAGATCTTTGCATCATGTTGACGTTGAGCTTCATTTGCAAAGTCGATGACGGTTTGTTGAGTCTCACTCTTCCTCTTGAAGAAAAATACCCAAGTGTACCTTGAATAATCATCCACAATCACCAAGCAATACTCTCTACCTCCAAGACTACCAAAGGATGGAGGCCCAAAGAGATCCATGTGAAGGAGCTCCAAGGGTCTCTTAGAGTATATGATAGTCGTGGGAGGGTGAGCCTTTTAATGAAGCTTTCCTTCGATAAAAGCACTGCAAGCACAATCTTTGGCAAAACTAACATTTGTTAGTCCACGGACATGGTCCCCCTTGAGAAGACTTTGCAAAGATCTCATATTGACGTGGGATAAACGATGATGCCACAACCATCCCACATCAACTTTAGCCATTAGGCATGTTGCAGTCTTAGTGGGTCACTCCGAAAATTTAATCACATAGAGACCGTTCTCGACATGCCCAACAAAGGCTACTTTAAGAGTCTTGCTCCACAAGAGGGCCACGGTATCAATATCAAAGAAAGTGGCAAAACCCATGAGTGCAAGTTGACAAACGGAAAGTAGATTATACGCAAGGGACTCAACAAGCATGACTTTCTCGATCATTAGATCATGAGAAATGACAACCTTGACAAGACCCAATACCTTAGAAGACGAGGCATCACCCCACTCGATGTTGGTGGGCATAGACTGGATCCTGTGCACATACACAACCAAGTCCATGCTTCCGGTCATATGATTTGTTGGTCCAGTATCGAACAACCATGATCCCCCACCGAAAGCAAACACCTACAAGAGATCAATGCTTGGTTTTAGGTACCCATTTAGTAATGGGTCCTTTGATGTTAGTAACTAGGGTCTTAGGAACCCAAATAGACCATTCAATGTATTCATAAGGAGAACCAACAAATTTAGCATAAACATGCCCATCACTAGCACGACACAACACATAAGAAGGGTTAAATTCGCCGGCTATGTTGGAAGAGGTGGCTTTGCCCTTTTTGACATCACCACCCTTCACATTGTTCTTCTTCTCCTTAGTAGCACCCTCTCCCTCCTTCACAAAAGTTTGCTTAAGAGGGGGAGGTCGTTTGGTCTTGTCGTTCTTCTTCTTATTCTTGGACTTGGGTGTGAACCCAACTCCCTCCTTGGCCACAACTTCCTTTTGATTGCTCAAAAGGTCGTTGAGGTTTTTCTCACCTTGTATGCATGTCACAAGGCCTCTCTCGAGTTGCTCCTTCAACTTGGCATTTTCCTCCACAAGATGCACATGCTCACAACACGGGTTAGTAGCATTTGCCTTATCAATTAAGACCATATGAGGAAAGGTGGCTTTCTCCTTGGTTAGCTTCACTTGGAGTTGAACATGAGACTCCTTGAGGCTAGCATGAGCAACCTTCAAAGCCTTGTGAGCCTTGTCAAGTAAATCAAACTCCTCTTTGAGTCTAGCAAGGTCAACCCCAAGTTTAGCCTTCTTGGAGTTTAACACACGAGAGACAACAGGAGCATGATCAAGATCTTTCTTTAATTTAGCATGGTCATTGTTGCGTGACTCCTCAAGAGCCAAACGATGACCATGCTCTTCCTCAAGAGCGTTAGAGAGATTCGATATCTCATCAGCATAGTCACGACTATGATCTTCCATCTTAGAGATGGTTTCTTCATGAGCCTCGATCATGTCATTGGCTTCACCAAGTTGTTCCAAGAGGGAAACAAAGTGCTTCTTGGATTCTCCCTTGAGTTTACTCATAAAAGACTCAATTCATTCATCTCTTCATTAGACCCCTCATTTTCATCAATGCAATCCGTCAAGGAGGGATTAGTAATGATGGTGGTTTTGATGTTGGGGGTTACCTTATTAGTGGCTTTAGCCATGAGGCACTTGGCGGTGATGTTCTCGTTGGGTGAATCGAAGAGATACACCCGGGGAGTTGTGGCAATGGCAATGGAGGCCATGTCCATTGCTTCTCCATCTTCATCATCATCGTCATCCTCATGGTATTCTTCTAGGACCACTAACCCTCGAGAAGGAGTCTTTTTGGTGAAGTTGTTCTTGTTCGGGAAGGACTTGGCTTTGTCTTTTCGAATGAGCTTGCCACCATTGTCTTCCCGCTTCTCGTAAGGACAATCCACAACAAAGTGACTCACATTGCCACAATTGTAACAAGTTCTCACTCGTTGCTTGCCCTTGAACCCACTTGAATTGTTCTTGTTGAAATTGGGCCTTGTGTTCTTCTTGCTCCAGAATTGCCTTGAAGCAAGAGCCATGTGCTCATGATAATCATACTTTGTATCCTCGGGATTGCCCTCCTCATCTTCCTCTTCTTCCTCTTCTTACACAATGACCTTGGCCTTCAAGGCAAGATTAGACTTCTTTGTTCTTTGAGAACGGAGCACCGCGTTGTCGGCGGTCTTGTCCAAGATGCTCATTGCAACGAACTCATCCAACACTTCACTTGAGGTCATGGAGTGGAAGTCCGGTCTTTGATGGATGACGGAGGACATGGCCTTGTTGTAGGGCATCATGGCCTTGAGGAACTTGCGCTTGATCCAATTGTCATCCGTGTCCTTGCTCCCATGAAATCGGAGTGAGACCGCGAGTTTGGTTACTCTCCGAAAGAGGTCACGAGGTTCTTCATCTTCTTTCATTGCAAACTCATCGGCTTCATCTTGCACCACTTCATAGTTGGAGTGTTGAATGCTTGCGATTCCTCGATAGAGGGACACAATGCAATGCCATGCGTCTTTGGCCATGGCGTGGGGTCGAAGATGAGGGAGATCTTCGGGGAGAATATCATCTTGGATGATGAAGAGAGCATTCTCATTGAATTGATTATCCATGGCTTTTCGAGGGGTGAAGTTGCTTCAGTCATGTGGATAGAAACCTTCTTCAATGATTCTCCAAAGATTAGTATTCACATGATTTAAATGATGCTTGAAGCGATACACCCAAGAATCAAAGTCCTCATTTTTCACAATCTTAGGAGGAGGTCCGGCATGATTTAAATGAGTAGAGGGAATCGGTCCTCCATAAGTCGGAGGTTCCACATGGGCAAAGATGCCGGTGCCATTTCGACCACTAGTAGAAGGACCCTTTTCACTATTAGCTCCCCCCTTGTCGAAGTTGGCATCCGTCACCTTGTTAGTGGGATCACCCACTTTCATAGGCGAAGTAGATAGTTTAAGTCCTTCTAAGAATTTGTTAAACATGATTTCAACCTCGGTCATCATGAAGGTTTTCAATGTGTCCAAAGCCACATTAAATTCCTCACGAGAGATCAGGGTTCCCCCATCGGCCGTAGATGAGCTCGGATTCACACCGGAGTGCTCCTCCCCACCGTCTACGATGTCAACCATACTCTTCTTACGGCAAAGTCCTTAATAAAGAGACGAGGCTCTGATACCAATTGAAAGGATCGATATGGTTGACTAGAGGGAGGGGGGGGGGTGAATAGGCAACTAACACTTTTTAAACTTTTCTTAACCAAATTAAACTTTGCATCAAAGTAGGTTGTCTAGATATGCAACTAGGTGAGCAACCTATATGATGCAACAACCACTAGAACACAAGCAAGCAAGGGATATAACACAAATAAGCTTGCACAAGTAAAGGCACGAGATAACCAAGAGTGGAGCCGATGGAGACGAGGATGTGTTACCGAAGTTCCTTCCTTTTGAGGGGAAGTACGTATCCGTTAGAGCGGTATGGAGGCACAATGCTCCCCAAGAAGCCACTAGGGCCACCGTATTCTCCTCACGCCCTCACACAATGCGAGATGCCGTGATTCCACTATTGGCGCCCTTGAAGGCGGCGACTGGACCTTTACAAACAAGGTTGGGGAAATCTCCACAACTTAATTGGAGGCTCCCAACGACACCACGAAGCTTCACTACAATGGACTATGGCTCCGTGGTGACCTCAACCGTCTAGGGTGCTCAAACACCCAAGAGTAACAAGATACGCTAGGGATTAGTGGGGGGAATCAAATTTCTCTTGGTGGAAGTGTAGATCTGGGCCTTCTCAACCAATCCAGAGCAAATCAACAAGTTTGATTGGCTAGGGAGAGAGATCGGGCGAAAATGGATCTTGGAGCAACAATGGAGCTTTTGGGGGAAGAGGTGAGTCAACTTTGGGGAAGAAGACCCCCTTATATAGTGGGGGGAACAATCCAACCGTTACCCCCCAAAGCTGCCCCGCAGAGAGCGGTACTACCGCTGGGGTGGGCGGTACTACCGCTATGGCCAGCGGTACTACTGTTCCACTTCGCGGTACTGCCACGCAAAGAGGGGAGTGAGGAGCAAAGGGAGAACCTGGACCCAGAGCGATACTACCGTGATGGTAAGGGCGGTACTACCGCTTAGGAGCGGTACTACCGCTACTACTGCCGCAACTAGTGCCGCAAAGTCCGACACGAAAAATGAGCCCTTGAGTCGAGGCGGTAGGATCACGGAGCCGTAGTGGTACTACGGCGGAGGGCTCCAAGTGGTACTACCGCTGAGGAGCGGTACTACCGCTTGATGCACTCGGGCGGTACTACCGCTGGAACCAAGCAATGCTCGTAAGAAAGGGAAAGAGCTCTCCAATGAAGCGGAAAGGCTCAGAGGGTGTGACAAGGATGTGTACATGATGATTCCACCCAAGCCTTACGAAAGCGGACCCCCTCTTGATAGTACGGAGACTCCTACGAAACTAGTCCACCAACATAGAAACGGAGGAGTTGCACCGTCTTGAATAACACTCCGAGGGGAGGGAATCGTCTCGTGCCAAAGGATGAATCTATGAAAACTCAACGCACCCGATTAGTCCGCAAAAGCATTGTCATCAATCACCAAAACACCTTAGGGATAAATATGCTCTTACAACAAGGTTGATCAAAGATAATTTCAGTCACCTTTTCTAGCATCATTATATGTCATAATAGTAGTTCATCTCATAAAACTTTTAATGATCAAGTAACAAGCTATTCACATGTTAAAGCATAGACCATAAACTTTTTGAAAACTAGCAAACTATGTTCTCAGTCATCAAACAATTGCAATTCATCTTATTTTTAGGAAGGGTCTATGTAAGAGCTTTGATTTAGCAAATCCCACATACTCAACTATCGTATAGTCTTCCATGATTGCTACCACTCAAAGCATATTTTTAGAACAAATAGCATCCATCGAACACAGATAAAGATAGGGGCTTAATGTTTCACCTCTCAACTTACTTATCATATAGATAATTGTCAACAATAATAATTCATGATCAAATATATTTGAATGGCTATATATGCTTAGATCTTTCCCCATCACATGATGCTTGCCAACTAAAGAGTAGGTTGGAATGAGAAGGAATACTACTGACTCTTGCACAAAAGTAAAATATAGGCCCTTCGTAGAGGGAAGTAGGGATTTGCAGAGGTGCCAGAGCTCGAAGCTTTTAAACAGAGATGCAAATATTTTTGAGAGGTATGCTTTCATTGTCAACATAACAACAAAGAGTTCCCAATATCTTCCATGCTACACACATTATAGGTGGTTTGCAAACAGAATGGTAAAGTTTATACTCCCCCACCACCAACAAGCACCAATCCATGGCTTGCCCTAAACAATGGGTGCCTCCAACTAACAACAATCCTTGGGGAGTTTTGTTTCCAATAATTTGCGATTTGTTTTCGATCTTTTGATTATAGGACTGGGCATCCCAGTTACCAGCCATTTCTCGTGAATGATGAGCGGAGTCCACTCATCGTGAGAATAACCCACCTAGCATGGAAGATACTGACAGCCCCTAGTCGCTACATGAGCGATTGAGACATACAAAACATATTTTTATTTGAAGGTTTAGAGTTTGGCACGTGCAAATTTACTTGGAACGACAGGTAAATACCGCATATAGGTAGAAATTGTGGACACTCAGGAAAGAAACTTGGTCCAAGGAATTTGGATGCACAAGCAGTATTCCCGCTTAGTATAGATATTTTGGCTAGCAAAGGATTCTAAATAGCAAGCACCACATGTTGGAGGATCTATAACAATATAACTTCTATACAAATATACCCAAGCATAACTCAGTATGTTGTCTTCCTTGTCCAATTTCAACTAATTTTCTAAGTCTTAAAAATAATTAATGGGGCTCACAATTATATAAGATGTCTAAGATAGTATATTTATATGTGAAATCTCTCTTCCTTCGATATTCTTTCATGAATTGTTCAAGTGACCAATACAATGTCTGCTAACCTTTAATAAATTTACCACCTCTACTTCTTATATGTAAAGTCATTACTCCCAATGGGGTACGCATATGAAACATATATAATTTCAGATTTGTGACATTCAACTCATTCAACCATTTACTCATAGGATATAAGTGAAGTACACGAGTAAATGACAAATTACTCCAAAAAGATATAAGTGAAGATCAATGAGTAGTTAAATAATTATGTAGTTATGTGAAGACTCTCTCTCATTTAAGAATTTCAGATCTTGGTATTTTATTTAAACAACAAGCAAAACAAAACCGAATCACATTTCAAGGATAGCACAACTCATGTGAAGAAGCGAAAACTTAGGTTCAACCGATACTAACCAATAATTGTTGAAGAAGAAAGGTGGGATGCCTACCGGGGCATCCCCAAGCTTGGATGCTTGAGACTTCTTGAAATATTATCGTGGGGTGCCTTGGGAATCCCCAAGCTTGAGCCTTTGTGTCTCCTTAATTCTTTTATATCTTGGTTTCCTAAATCTCGAAAGCTTCATCCACACCAAACTCAACAAGAACTCGTGAGATAAGTTAGTATAAACCAATGCAAAAATCTTATAATTTTCTACTTTAACAAATCACTAAAATTATTATTCAACATTGCATGTCTCTGCATATTTAATACTCCTATCCTAAAATAGAATCATTAAACAAGCAAACATATGCAAACAATGCAAACATAACAGGAATCTGCCAAAACAGTATAGTCTGTAAAGAATGCAAGATTCATCATACTTCCCTAACTCCAAAAATTATGAGAAAAATACTACACTGTAGAAGATTTATCAGAGCTCAATATGAAAAAAAATTCAATATTATATCATTCTCTTACATTTCTAGGGAATTTTTGCAACAGCGGTAAACTTTCTGTTTTGAAACAGCAACATGTATACTTGCAAAATAAGCATGGTAAAGGCTATCCTTGACATTTTTATTGAAAATAAAGATGAAAAACATTATTATAAATAACATAAATCAAATACTAACAAAATAAAATGACGCTCCAAGCAAAACACATATCATGTGGTGAATAAAAATATAGCTCCAAGTAAAGTTACCGATGAACGAGGACGAAAGAGGGGATGCCATCCGGGGCATCCCCAAGCTTAGGCTCTTGGTTGTCCTTGAATATTACCTTGGGGTGCCTTGGTCATCCCCAAGCTTAGGCTCTTGCCACTGCTTATTCCATAGTCCATCGAATCTTCACCCAAAACTTGAAAACTTCACAACACAAAACTCAACAGAAAATCTTATGAGCTCCGTTAGTATAAGAAAATAAAAACACCACTTAGGTACTGTTGTGAACTCATTCTAAATTCATATTGGGTGTAATATATAATGTATTCCAACTTATCTATGGTTTATAACCTCCGATATTACTCATAGATTCATCAAAATAAGCAAACAACACATAGAAAATAGAATCTGTCAAAAAACAGAACAGTATGTAGTAATCTGTATCATACGAATACTTATGTAACTCTAAAAATTCTGAAATAAATTGGTGGACCTGAGTAATTTGTCTATTAATCATCTGAAAAAATAATCAACCTAAAATCACTCTCCAGTAAAAAATGGCAGCTAATCTCGTGAGCGCAAAAGTTTCTGTTTTTTAAAGCAAGATCGCATAGACTTCACCCAAGTCTTCCCAACGGTCCTACTTGGCACAAACACTAATTAAAACATAAAAATACATATAAACAGAGGATAGATGAATTATTTATTACTAAACAGTAATAACAAGAAAGGAACAAAAATAAAGTTGGGTTGCCTCCCAACAAGCGCCATCGTTTAACGCCCCTAGCTAGGCATGATGATGACAATGATGCTCACATAAAAGATAAGAATTGAAACATAAAGAGAGCATCATGAAGAATATTACTATCACATTTAAGTCTAACCCACTTCCTATGAATAGGGATTTTGTGAGCAAACAACTTATGGGAACAATAATCAACTAGCATAGGAAGGTAAAACAAGCAAATCTTCAAGATTTTCAACACATAGAGAGGAAACTTGATATTATTGCAATTTCTACAAGCATATATTCCTCCCTCATAATAATTTTCAGTAGAATCATGAATAAATTAAAGAATATAACCATCACCTAAGGCATTCTTTTCATGATCTACTTGCATAGAAAATTTACTACCCTCCACATAAGCAAAATTCTTCTCATTCGGGATGGTGGGAGTATCATAAGAGACTCGAATACTATAAATTGTTTCCACATTAAAAGAGTAATGTTCAAAAAAAGGGTAATCATAATCATGACAAGTTTTATAAATATAATCATCACTACTTTTTATAGCATAAGTTTCATGACAATAATCATCATAAGTAGCAACTTTGTTCTCATCATAATCGATTGAAACCTCTTCCAAAATAGTGGAATCATCACTATATAAAGTCATGACCTCTCCAAATCCACTTTAATATTCATCACAATAAGATTCAACATCCTCCAAAATAGTTGGATCATTACTTCATAAAGTTGACACTCTTCCAAACCCACTTTCATCAATATAATCATCATAAGTAGGAGGCATGCTATCATCATAACAAATTTGCATATCAAAACTTGGGAGGCTAAAATTATCATATTCATTAAGCATAGCATCCCCAAGCTTGGGACAAACATTAATTGCAGCAAATATATTCTCAAATATGTCATTCTCATCAAACATAGCATCCCCAAGCTTGGGCCTTTTCATTTCATAAGCATAATCACTCTCATCATTAATAGTATGGATAGCACCAATAGTATAACAATTATCATCATCACAATGAGTAATAGGAGCAACATCATTTGGGAGGGATACCTTTCTACCTTTGCTTCTACGTCTTTTATTTTTCTTCTTCACATCATGTGTGGGTTTAACCCTCTTTTTTGAGCTCCTTATTAATGAGATTGGTTGAATAGAAAGCTCCTCCTTGTTACCTGATTCATCATAAGAAATAATAGGAGGATATTGGGAAGTCTCTTCCCTTTCATTAGTATTCTCTTCATCTTCTATTTGCTTTCTTTTCTTTATGTAATTGGCAATATAAGGATTTCAATGCAATTCACCGCACAATACATATAAATTTCCTCTAGATCAGTATCAAGAAATTTCCCAAGCGCAAATTCTGGAAGATTCTTAGTTAAACATTTCATTTCTTCATAACCCAAAAGCAAACTAAGTTCATTATGATGTGCAAGGGAAATCAAATCATCACAATTTTTGGACACGATTCGATCATGAAACAATTTGCATTGGAGATGTAAATGGCCACGTTCATTGCAAAGTTCACAAGTGCGGCAAAGAAATTTCAAATTTTCAGCACAAACATCTAGCCTTTCATGCAACCATTTAGTTTCTAAATACTTATTCCTCTTGCAAAATCTATCTTCCCTATTTGGTGTGTACTTGCAAACTCTATGCACTCCACAAAAGTTGACATGCTTATAAGAGACATTTTCATCATAACTAGTGCAATCATCATTAGTGCTATGGATATTCAAAGAGTTCATACCAACAACATTGCAATCATGCTCATCATTCAAAGATTTAGTACCAAACATTTTATAGACTTCTTCTTCTAGCACTTGAGCACAATTTTCCTTTTCATCATACTTACGAAAGATATTAAAAAGATGAAGCGTATGAGGCAAACTCAATTCCATTTTTTTGTAGTTTTCTTTTATAAACTAAACTAGTGATAAAACAAGAAACTAAAAGATCCGATTGCAAGATCTAAAGATATACCTTCAAGCACTCACCTCCCCGGCAATGGCGCCAGAAAAGAGCTTGATGTCTACTACACAACCTTCTTCTTGTAGACGTTGTTGGGCCTCCAAGTGCAGAGGTTTGTAGGACAGTAGCAAATTTCCCTCAAGTGGATGACCTAAGGTTTATCAATCCGTGGGAGGCGTAGGATGCAGATGGTCTCTCTCAAACAACCCTGCAACCAAACAACAAAGAGTCTCTTGTGTTCCCAACACACCCAATACAATGGTAAATTGTATAGGTGCACTAGTTCGGCGAAGAGATGGTGATACAAGTGCAATATGGATAATAGATATAGGTTTTTGTAATCTGAAAATATAAAAACAGCAAGGTAAAAAGTGGTAGAAGTGAGTGTAAATGGTATTGCAATGCTAGGAAACAAGGCCTAGGGTTAATACTTTCACTAGGGTAAGTTCTCTCAACAATAATAACATAATTGGATCATATATCTATCCCTCATCATGCAACAAAGAGTCACTCCAAAGTCACTAATAGCGGAGAACAAATGGAGAGATTATTGTAGGGTACGAAACCACCTCAAATTTATTCTTTGTGATCGATCTATTCAAGAGTCCATAGTAAAATAACACAAAGCTATTCTTTCTGTTCAATCTATCCTAGAGTTCGTACTAGAATAACACGTTAAGACACAAATCAACCAAAACCCTAATGTTACCTAGATACTCCAATGTCACCTCAAGTATCCGTGGGCATGATTATATGACATGCATCACACAATCTCAGATTCATCTATTCAACCAACACAAAGAACTTCAAAGAGCGCCCCAAAGTTTTTACCGAAGAGTCAAGACGAAAACGTGTGCCAACCCCTATGCATAAGTTCATTGAACCCGCAAGTTGATCACCAAAACATACAACAAGTAGATCACATGAATATCCCATTGTCACCACAGATAAGCACGACAAGACATACATCAAGTGTTCTCAAATCCTTAAAGACTCAATCCGATAAGATAACTTCAAAGGGAAAACTCAATCCATTACAAGAGAATAGAGGGGGAGAAACATCATAAGATCTAACTATAATAGCAAAGCTCGCGATACATCAAGATCGTGCCGAATCAAGAACACGAGAGAGAGAGAGATCAAACACATAGCTACTGGTACATACCCTCAGCCCGGAGGGTGAACTACTCCATCCTCGTCATGGAGAGCACCAGGATGATGAAGATGGCCACCGGTGAGGGATCCCCTTCCGGCATGGTGCTAGAACAGGGTCCTGATTGGTTTTTGGTGGCTACAGAGGCTTGCGATGGCAGAACTCCCGATCTATTGTGCTCCTTGATGTTTTTAGGGTATATGGACATATATAGGCGAACGAAGTCGGTCAGGGGAGCCACGAGGGCCCACAAGGGTGGGGGGCGCGCCTCCCTGCCTCGTGGCTTCCTCGAAGCTTCTCTGACGTCTACTCCAAGTATCCTGGATTGTTTCCGTTCCAAAAATAACTCTCCCGAAGGTTTCATTCTGTTTGGACTCCGTTTGATATTCCTTTTCTGCGGAACACTGAAATAGGCAAAAACAACAATCTGGGCTGGGCCTCCGGTTAATAGGTTAGTCCCAAAAAATAATATAAAAGTGTATAGTAAAGCCCATTAAACATCCAAGACAGGTAATATAATAGCATGAATACTTCATAAATTATAGATACATTGAAGACGTATCATTGTCCCTCGTCATAGGCTTGGACGATAGGTGTATTCACCAAAAATCCGGGTTATCCTACCTTTGTATGCTTGCCACTTCAACCAGGTAATCCTGGAATGACTCGCCATACTCTTAACTATCAATCTTATAAAGACCCTGAACTTGTGAAAGTTAAAACAACGATTGGTCATGTGAGGCCCAGCTTATAGGTTTGAATTAAGGAATAACTCAGTGGTTGTGTGGCCCTTGAATAGCACTTGATATTGAGGCTTGGCAGCCTTTAAATGCCTTGTTTTTCTGGTTTATATTGGCTTTGAATCTTTTTTGCGATTTCTGTTTGTACCATATTGATATATGGATGAAAAGTGATTCGTGCCAGTTGCCTTGATCTTTATGATTCATATTTGAATATATCTGGTGTTTTTCTAACTTGGCCTGGTTTTGGACGTTAAGTCACCAGTGTGTGATGATTATGAGCTTGGACCCCTGCGCTCTTAAGTTTTGGGATGATACCCTTTGCTGCCCATGGTGTGTTAAGCGAACAGTATGAATAAACTGCATAGGGCGTTGCGCTCTGAGTCTTTGGGTTGTTACCCTTACTGCATGTGGCATGGTAAGCCGACAGTATGAGCAAATATCAAAAGTATGATATTTACTTTGTTATGATTGTATGAGGTTTTGATAAACCGGCCCTGGCTATGGACGATACAGTCACCAGTGGACTTTATATGGGGCGTTATGACCCGCCCTGGGGTAACTACCCGGGCACATGTCTGCTTATGTTCAGGTTATATGATAACTATGGTCTGCATAATTTGATGATATTATAAAGCATGTGTCAGATCTTCAAACATCAGATCGGCGGTTCAAAAGTGTTATGGAAATGAACATGCACGATGGCATGGCAGATCATTGTTTTCAAACTAGCCTATTACAAGGCAACAGATGGCCCAAAAGAATAAGTGTTTTGGGGCACAAAGTATCCCATGGGGTAGATGATAAGCCGGCCCTTGGATTAATGATCTTGACCTTGGCGGGTAGAAGATTCCGGGTCATCTTGCATTGGTTCTTCTCCTTATTCTTCACCCATTGACTAGAAGTCAGAGGTGGCCCAATGGATCCCAGTAAAAGCCTTGAACACAACTTCGTCATAAATAAGTGTTGACGGGTCAATATCAGGGGCAAAGGTGTGCTTACGGATTGGTGGAATAAGCTCCTGGGCATCATGAATCGGCACTTTCACCTTCTTGTTGTCAGCATCGTAAACCGCCTGGTAATGGGACAATCCGTGTCTTCAGCCAGTTTGCTTGCTAATGGACGCATTTCTCTTGCTATTGCAGCAAAGTCGTCAGCACTGAAGGGAGACCCGTCCTCTTTTACGCTCGGGAGCCATTGGCCAAATCCTCTGGATTAAGATCTGCTTGCCACACCTTTGCGCAGGTTAATGCACCGATGGCACCGACTCCAGCAGCTGATCACTTCAGATCCTCAACCCTTTGGGGCAACATAGACAACTTTTCCAGTGTGTCTTTGATGAGAGTTGGTGGTTTTTTTATGAGAAGCAGCAGAAATAGCTCTTTGTGTGCCAGTATACAATTGCTCTATAAGAGTATAGGCTGCTTTCAGCTTCATGCGCATGTCTGAGCCAAGATGGGCGATTCTGGAGCCCGCATTACCAAATAAATTGATAACCCGGATGAATGATTATTCAAATGCATTGATGGTAACACATTGAGACAATGTTACTTACCAAAGATGGCAACGGTCATGGCAAGAATTTGATGTTTTAAACCGGAAAGCTCTCCAGCCACCGGTTTAAGGGCTGCTTCTGCTTCTTCTACTCTTTTCAACAGAGCTATTTTATCAGTTTCCCAGCTTGTCCTGTCAGTCTTGAAGTCCTTTTTCAACTTCTCCATCTCTTCCAAGGCGGTTTTCAATTCTGATTTTGGCCTTGGAAGTTTTAGATTGTTGAGACTTGATATTTTCTTGAAGGTCGGCGACTTGGGATTCTTTCACATTGAGTTCAACCTGCAGTATGCAAACAACAGACGGTATTACAATCATCTTATTTAAAAGTTCCAAGCACAATACAAGTATTTTACTTGCCACTTGGGGGCTAATGCACATTGCTCTTTTTTGAAGACAATTTTATGATGACCCGCTATGCTACTATGACTATAGTCGACTCATGGGGGATACATACTTGGATTTTAGTGACAATTATGGTGATAAGTCCTGGCTTATCCATGCTAATTAAGCCGGCCCTTTGGGGCTACAGGTGCAAAGTTGCTCACTACTATTCAAAGTATCGGCTTATCCATGCTGATTAAGCCGACCCTTGGGGGCTACAGGTGCAAAGTTGCTCACTATTATTCGAAGTCCCGGCTTATCTTGACAATTTAAGCCAGCCCTTTGGGGCTACTTGTTTTGATCTACATATCTATAGGGCTATCTAAAGTCTACAATACATTCAATTCTATCATATTCAGTAGACTTGGCGGCTGATAGAAGTACATTTATATGAAGAAGGCTATAGCGTTTACCTCAAAACGTTCCTTCATCAGATTAACTAAGCCGGCTTCAAAGTCGCGGCTTGTGTGCAGATGGTTCAGATACCCAGAATGGATCTCTTGAGCACTATAATGGGCATAGCTTTCTAAGTTCACTGACCATTTGCCTTTGTCAGCAACGGATAGTTCTTCTTTAGCACTGTGCTTTGACAAGACAGTGGGGTTGCCCGGTGCTGTGTAACCAAGCCCAGTGATGATAACATTGTCAGCCTTTGCTTCAGTAGGCTTGATGGGACTTGGCGGCTTGGTAGTGGCCGGGTCAACATCCATATGATCGATAGTGATGTTGTACTCTTCTGGTGGCGGGTCATCATTGGTGGCCTCAGCAGCTTGGAGAGAAGTTTCTGTTGATTGCTTCTCCGGTTCATTAAGGGTTTCGGCTGTTTTGGTCACCTTCAACTTTTTGTTGGGCTTTGCCATAGCTCTGTAAATAAAGCACAAGACGGGGTTAATACGACGATTCAATACATGATTGAAAGCAGAGACTTAACAATCTTACCCAGGCACGGTCTTGAATACTAGGACGTGAGTTCCCGTTGAGTTGCTAGATGAGGAATGAGACGTTCCCTGGTAATTTGAGTTGGAAGGATTAAGAGGTTGTCTAAAAAGGCCCGCCTTGGGATAAGCTAAGTCGGAAATTGGTCAAACCTCTGGACGATGTTTGCGAGGAGCTGGTGTGTTTGGTAAGCCGGAGGAGAGGATCCCGCCTCCGCTGTTCCGGGTCGTGCGGCGAGCTTCATGTTGATGCTTCTTCAAAATAAAGTTGGGATCCAAATAAGCTAAAGGATGAGAAAACCTTACTTTCCGGCTTGCTTGTCGAGTTTTCTATTTTGACAGAGGTTCTGAGCCAGAGGAAAGAACAATTATCTCTTCATCACCCGCATGGCTGGCTTACGCGTCATCTCGATAACAGTCGTTGTCAATGAGATGTACAAAAAATGAGCCAAGAGAATAAAGTTCTACCTTTGACTCATCATCATCATCATCATCGTCATCCAAGTTAAGTAACTCGGAGGGGTCGATGAGGGAGTCCTGGATTAGGGGGTGTCCGGATAGCCGAACTATCATCATCGGCCGGACTCCAAGACTATGAAGATACAAGATTGAAGACTTCGTCCCGTGTCCGGATGGTACTTTCCTTGGCGTGGAAGGCAAGCTTGGCGATACGGATATGTAGATCTCCTACCATTGTAACTGACTCTGTGTAACCCTAGCCCTCTTCGGTGTCTATATAAACCGGATGGATTTAGTCTGTAGGACGAACAACAATCATACCATAGGCTAGCTTCTAGGGTTTAGCCTCCTTGATCTCGTGGTAGATCCACTCTTGTAACACACATCATCAATATTAATCAAGCAGGACGTAGGGTTTTACCTCCATCAAGAGGGCCCGAACCTGGGTAAAACATCATGTCCCTTGTCTCCTGTTACCATCCGCCTAGACGGACAGTTCGGGACCCCCTACCCGAGATCCGCTGGTTTTGACACCGACATTGGTGCTTTCATTGAGAGTTCCTCTGTGTTGTCACCGATAGGCTCGATGGCTTCTTCGATCATCACCAACGACGCAGTCCAGGGTGAGACCTTCCTCCCCGGACAGATCTTCGTATTCGGCGGCTTCGCACTACGGGCCAATTCGCTTGGCCAACTGGAGCAGATCGAAAGCTACGCCCCTGGCCATCAGGTCAGATTTGGAAGTTTGAACTTCACGGCTGACATCGCGGGGACTTGATCCTCGATGGATTCGAGCCACAGCCGAGCGTGCCGCACTGTCACGGTGAGCATGATTTAGCTCTGCAGCCGGACAGTACCCTGGAGGCCGCACTTGAACCCGCTCCGATCTTCAATTGGGAGCCGGCTGCGCAGGTCGAGGATGAGCCGAATATCAATCAGATAGTACGACCCGTTGTGCAGATTCTTGCTGACCACGAAAGGTCCCTCCCAAGGTGGGGATAACTTATGCATATCCGTCTGGTCTTGGATGAGCCGAAGCACCAAATCTCCTTCTTGAAAAGTTCTGGTTCTGACCCGGCGACTGTGATAGCGACGAAGATCTTGTTGATAAATCACCGAGCGGGCAGCCGCTATGTCACGCTCCTCATCTAATAGGTCCAAAGCATCTTGCCGTGCTGTCTCATTGTCCGCTTCAACATAAGCCGCCACACGAGGCGAATCGTGCCGGATATCACTAGGGAGAACCGCCTCTGCTCCGTAGACCATAAAAAACGGTGTGTATCCTGTAGATCGGTTGGGCGTAGTGTTGATACTCCATAGCACAGATGGTAGCTCTTCAACCCAACACCCCGGTGTTCTTTGCAATGGAACCATAAGCCGGGGTTTGATGCCTCGCAAGATCTCTTGATTAGCTCGTTCTGCCTGCCCATTGGACTGGGGGTGAGCCACTGATGATACGTCAAGTCTGATGTGCTCACGTTCACAGAATTCCTTCATAGCACCCTTGGATAAATTGGTACCATTGTCAGTAATGATACTGTGTGGAAAGCCAAACCGGAAAATCACCTTTTTAATGAACTGCACCGCTGTAGCTGCATCACACTTGCTGACAGGCTCCGCTTCAACCCACTTGGTAAACTTGTCAACTGCCACCAAAAGGTGGGTTTTCTTATCCTTGGATCTTTTAAAAGGTCCGACCATATCCAGCCCCCATGTTGCAAACGGCCAAGTAATTGGAATCATCCTCAATTCTTGAGCCGGCACATGAGCACGCCTTAAAAATTTCTGACAGCCATCACACTGTTTAACCAAGTCCTCAGCATCAGCATGAGCTGTCAACCAGTAAAACCCGTGACGAAACGTCTTAGCCACCAGAGACTTTGAACCGGCGTGGTGACCACAATCCCCTTCATGGATTTCGCGTAAAATTTCACAACCTTCCTCAGGAGAGACGCAGTGTTGAAACGCCCCTGATACACTGCAATGATGCAATTCGCCATTGATAATTGTCATAGATTTGGATCGCCGGACTATCTGCCTGGCTAGAGTCTCATCCTCTGGCAACTCTCCTCGGTTCATGTACGCAAGATAAGGAACTGTGCAATCTGGTATAATATGCAGGGCTGCCACCAATTGAGCCTCCGGATCAGGAATAGCCAAATCCGCTTCACCTAGGAGCTTGACTGACGGATTGTGCAACACATCAAGAAAGACATTAGGCGGGACCGGTTTACGCTGAGAGCCCAACCGGCTTAAAGCATCCGCCGCTTCATTTTTTCGACGATCCACGTGATCCACCTGATAGCCCTTGAAGTGACCTGCAACAATATCCACCTCACGACGATATGCAGCCATGAGTGGGTCTTTAGAATCCCAAGTGCCAGACACCTGTTGAGCTACGAGGTCCGAGTCACCGAAGCACTTAACCCGACTTAGATTCATCTCTTTAGCCATCCGGAGACCATGGAGCAAGGCTTCATACTCAGCTGCATTATTAGTACAAGGGAACATTAAGCGAAGAACATAACAAAACTTATCACCTCGTGGGGAAGTTAACACGACTCCAGCCCCCGAGCCTTCCAATTGCCTGGATCCATCAAAATGGATAGTCCAATATGTGTGATCCGGCTTCTCCTCTGGTGCTTGCAACTCAGTCCAATCATTGATGAAATCAACAAGTGCTTGAGACTTCACCGCCGTCCGGGGTACGTACTTCAATCCGTGTGGCCCAAGTTCTATAGCCCACTTGGAAATCCGGCCGGTCGCCTCCCGGTTCTGTATGATATCGCCCAAGGGAGCTGAACTGACCACTGTGATAGGGTGCCCTTGGAATTACTGCTTCAACTTTCGGCTTGCCATGAAAACTCCATATACCAGCTTCTGCCAATGCGGATATCTTTGCTTGGATTCAATAAGCACCTCGCTGATATAGTAAACCGGCCGCTGAACCGGATACTCCTTGCCCGCCTCCTTGCGTTCTACTACAATAGCCATGCTAACTGCGCGAGCATTGGCCGCTACGTATAACAATAACGGCTCCTTGTCGACCGGAGCTGCAAGAACGGGCGGATTGGCTAATTGCCGCTTCAAGTCCTCCAATGCTTCATCAGCAGCTGGACTCCAGATGAATTGATCTGTCTTTCTCAACATCTGGTATAAAGGGATGGCCTTCTCTCCGAGGCGGCTGATAAACCGGCTCAGTGCGGCGATCCGACCCGCCAACCGCTGAACATCGTTGATACACTTCGGTTTAGCCAGGGAGATGATAGCCGTAATCTTCTCGGATTAGCCTCAATTCCTCTGTTGGACACAAGAAAGCCCAGTAACTTGCCTTTGATAAGTGGCTTGGGCGCTCTTGAGCCCAAAAGGCATAGATACATAGCAGAAGGCTCCAAAGGGAGTAATAAACGCCGTCTTCTCCTGGTCCTTAACCGCCATTTTGATCTGATGATACCCAGAATACGCATCTAAAAAACTCAAACGCTCACAACCCGCCGTGGCATCAATAATCTGGTCAATGCGGGGGAGGGCAAAAGGATCCGCTGGACAAGCCTTGTTAAGATCCGTATAATCCACACACATATGCCAAGTGCCATTTTTCTTAAGAACCAGCACCGGATTAGCAAGCCACTCTGGATGGAACACTTCAATGATAAAACCAGCTGCTAAGAGCCTGGCCACCTCCTCCCCAATAGCTTTGCGCCTTTCTTCGTTAAACCGGCGGAGAAATTGCTTTACCGGTTTATACTTGGGATCAACATTAAGAGTGTGCTCAGCGAGTTCCCTCGGTACACCTGGCATGTCAGAAGGCTTCCATGCAAAAATGTCCCGATTCTCACGGATGAACTCGATGAGCGCGCTTTCCTATTTAGGGTCCAAGTTGGCACTGACAGTGAACTGCTTGGACGAATCGCCGGGCACGAAGTCAACAAGCTTGGTCTCAGCTGCTGATTTGAACTTCAGATCTGAATCATGCTCCGTAGTTGGCTTCTTCAAAGGGGTCATGTCCGCCGGATCAACATTGTCCCTATAATATTTTAACTCCTCCATGGCACAAACCGACTCTGCATAGGCCGCATCACCTTCCTCACATTCCAAAGCAATCTTGCGGCTCCCATGAACCGTTATTGTCCCTTTGTGACCCGGCATCTTGAGCTGTAAATAGATATAACAGGGTCGTGCCATGAATTTGGCATAAGCCGGCCGCCCAAATAAGGCGTGATACGGGCTCCGGATCTTCACCACCTCAAAGGTTAGTGTCTCGGATAGGGAATCATGCTCGTCCCCAAAAGCCACCTCCAGGGCTATCTTACCAACAGGATATGCTGATTTGCCAGGCACCACACCATGGAACATCGTATTAGACGGTCTGAGATCCTTGTCTGTTAGCCCCATGCGGCGGAATGTCTCATAGTACAGGATGTTAATACTGCTCCCTCCATCCATGAGTACCTTGGTGAATTTATAACCTCCCACCTGAGGGTCTACCACTAATGCCAACTGGCCCGGATCGTCAACCCGGGGGGGGGGGGGTGATCCTCCCTGCTCCACACGATAGGCTGCTCCGACCAGCGTAAATAACGCGGTGCAGCCGGTTCAACAGAGTTCACTGCTCGCTTATGAAGTTTCCGGTCGCGCTTATCCGAGCTAGTTGTGAAAACGTGATACTGCCCATTGTTCAACTGTTTTGGCTGGCTCTGATAACCCGACCGCTGCTGCTGCTGCTGTTGGTTGTATCCTCCTTGATCGTTCTGATTATCCTGGTTATTATTACCGCCCTGATTGAAACCTGAACCGGAAGCTCCATCATGACCCGGCCCATGGAAACCGGATCCTGAGCCACCACCTGACCCACGGTCATACCGGAAGGCATTAGAGTTTTTAAATTCCTGCATAATGTAACAATCCTTCCAAAGGTGGTTAGCCAGCGCCTCCTTCGTCCCGTGTTTTGGGCAAGGCTGATTCAGCAAATAGTTTAAGCGATCCGGGTTAGGATTTGGAGCCCCATTAAGATTCACCGCTTTACCTCTGCGCCGCTGACCCTTGTCTTGCGCATTAGTGTTAGCCACAAAGTCCATGCTGCCATCCGCCTTACGCTTGCCTCCGTTTCCATGGCCCGCCGGTTTGTATTGATGCCCCTTAGAGTTGCTATTCTTTTTTCCCTTCCCTGCTTCGTCATCGTCAGTCTCGGGATCCTTGGTACTATCAGAATCAGCGTACTTCACTAAAGCGGCCATGAGAGTTCCCATGTCATTATAGAACCGCTTCATACGCCCAACTTCTGCTTTAGAGGCTTAAACCAGCAGTTGCCCTCCAGGGTTAAGATCGCAGAGTCAGCATTGATCCTGTCAGACGAGTGCAAGACTTCAGAAACGCGGTGTACCCAATGGGTTGTTGACTCTCCGTCCTCCTGAACACAAGCCGCCAAGTCTACTATGGACTTAGGCTGCTTACACGTATCTTTGAAATTCTGGATAAACCGGGTCCGCAACTGGGCCCATGAACTGATAGAATTAGGCGGCAGGCTTTTCAACCAAGTACGGGCTGTGCCTTCAAGCATCATGGTGAAGTACTTTGCACACGCGGTCTCATCCACATCCAGCATCTCCGTTGCCATCTCATAACTCTGTACTCACGCTTCTGGAGATAAATCAACAGTGTAATTTGGCACCTTGCCCGGGCCCTTGAAGTCCTTGGGCAGGCGTACATTGCGTAAAGCGGGGACTAAACAGGGCACTCCCAAGCTAGATGCGACCCCTGGCCCGGCAGAGGTGGTAGGACGAACCGGTGTAAGCTGATCCGCCTCGTCCTGTGCTGCTAACTCGGCCTCCCTTCGTGCCCGGGCCCGGTCCACTACATCCTAAGCATCGTGAACACCACCGGCCGGGTTATTGCCATGGGCCTCTTCTCGGCCCCGCGCATTGCTTGATATGGCCGGTTCATCCAGGCACCTACTATAGCTCCGGCTTGGACGAGGTGTGGAATGAATCCGATCGCGGCTGTATGAATATGCCCCCTGTTGAATCAAAGCGGTCCGGAGAAGTTCCTTAACCCGACGCATCTCTATTGCTTGCGGAGAGTCTCCTTCGACTGGGATAGCTTCTAATCGCGCAGCAGCTGCGACAAGATTGTCCATAGGATTAGAATAATGACCCGGAGGTGTCTGGACCGGCGGAGGAATCACAATGTTCTGCTGAGGAGGTTCCATCAGGCGGGGTTGGACCATCGCTCCTGGCCCTGGTGCCTCGACCCGGTTTACCTCCAGGTGCCCCGGCGGATTACTGGTTCTAGCTCCTCGGGTGTGAAAGAGATTTCGAGGGTCGAACCCTAACGGCAGGCGTGATCTGTGCTTCCGCTTCAAGACTTCCTGTGATGCGTTCTGGTCGAGCATGAGCTTATAGGCCTGGGCGTCCAAAGCGGCCCGCTCTGCGGCCATCCTATCCTTCTCTGCTGCTAGGTCGGCTTTGGCTTGTGCGATCTGCTCTCTCACCTTTGCAACCTCTGCATCATGGGCCTCCTGATCCACCGGATTGGCCTCTGCCATAAGTACAGCTAGTGCATCAAACAGGTCAGACAGAACTTGAACCGGTGGGCGCACAAGGCCTCCTGCCCCTGCTGCCGCTGCTGCTGCTGATCCGGAGAGCATTGCTGCTGCGGTCGAGGAGTGATTCACCGCCTGCGTACCGGCCATGAATATTCCAACCCGGTTGATCTGCTCAGGGGGGTCCGGAATACTGTCGCCATCGGAACAGCCCCTAATCTGGTCGTCTTGCAACTGGTACAATGATTCGGTCTCTCCGGTTGAGGACTCGTCGCCGGAATAGACGACGGTCTCGCTACCGTATTCTGACCCGTCCCCATGCTCTCCTCCGTGGATGACTCCCACGAAGGCACGCTTCACGGCCGGTTTAACCTTGGTAGATCTCGCACGCTGAGCCGTCTCGACGAGGTCGGTGCGGATGTCCGGCTCAGGCCCAGGCTCACCAATCTTGCCGATAAAAACGTGTATGCCACCAAAGGGGACCCGGTACCCGTACTCGATCGAGCCGGCTTCGGGACCCCATCCTGCATCGTCGATGTAGAGCTTGCCGCGACGACTCTTGGTCATCCGGCCCACAGCATAGCCTTCGAGTCCTTTGAGCTTGCCCTCCACGATCATCAAACCGTCGTGCGATAGCCCCACGGTGGGCGCCAACTGTCATGGATTTGTCACGGCAGATGTCCTCGTGAAAGGACTTAGTCGTGGAGCCATCGCTACGGGTTAACTTGAAGGGGTTAAAGCGGACACAAAGACACAAGGGTTTATACTAGTTCGGCCCCTTCGATGAAGGTAAAAGCCTACGTCTAGTTGTGATGGAATTGATATGGTTTCGATGGCTAGGGAGCAAACAAGCTTCGCCTAGGCTCGAGTTGTTGTTGTCTGTCCTTGAACCCCCGCCGGGTCGTCCCCTTATATACACGGGTGACGCCCGTCGGTCCACAGAGTCCCACACCGGTTCATACTCGTATCCCGGTTGGTCTCTCTCTATTCCTGACTTACAATGCAAGTTTACATATCAAGCCGGTTTATGGCTACAAGTTCTAAACCGACTACAGGCCTTGGGCCTTCATCTGCTTAATCACCCTTATACTACTAATGAAGTTAACCCGGCCCAGGTAGGCCGGTTCACACCTAGTAGTAATATCCCCAACACCAGGAGACAATACGGTTGACCGACCACCCTGTGGTCGCGACAGAGAGGCCTCTAGGCCCTTCACTAGACCCGTACCCCGGCATCGCTCGAAAAGCACAAGGCCACACGGGAACACTCCGGACTTGCGAGATATATTGGAGGATAAGGCAAGACAATCAAGATCGATCTATGGATCGTGTGGGCGCCCCATGATACGTGACGACAACCGTCGCGCCGGACACAGTAAGTCCGGCCGGGCCGAACAAAACAGACAAAGCTCTTTTGAGCTCCGTCGTGATATCGCCCAGTATAGAGGCGCCGCACACCCACTATGCTTCACAGATGAAGTAATGGATCATCAAATCCCCGAAGGGTTTAAACCCGTGAATATTGAATCTTACGATGGCACAATAGACCTCGCGGTTTGGATCGAAGACTATCTCCTTCACATCCACATGGCCCGCGGTGACGATCTTCACGCCATCAAATATCTCCCCCTCAAGCTTAAAGGACCAGCCCGACATTGGCTTAACAACTTGCCAGCAGAGTCAATTGGGAGTTGGGAAGACCTGGAAGCCGCATTCCTCGATAACTTCCAAGGCACGTATGTGCGACCACCAGACGCTGATGACCTAAGCCACATAATTCAGCAGCCAGACAAATCGGCCAGACAATTCTGGACACGGTTCTTAACCAAGAAAAACCAAATCATCGACTGTCCGGATGCGGAGGCCCTAGCGGCCTTCAAGCATAATATCCGCGACGAGTGGCTTACCCGGCACCTGGGACAAGAAAAGCCGAAATCCATGGCAGCCCTCACATCACTCATGACCCGCTTCTGCGCGGGTGAGGACAGCTGGCTAGCACGCAGCAACAACCTCAGCAAAAATTCTGGCAGTCCGGATATCAAGGACCGTAATGGCAGGTCGCGTCGTAACAAAAACAAACGCCGCATTAACGGCGACAATAGTGAGGATACGGCAGTCAATGCCGGATTCAGAGGCTCTAAACCCGGTCAGCGGAAAAAGCCATTCAAAAGAACTACTCCGGGTCCGTCCAATTTGGACCGAATACTCGACCGCTCGTGCCAGATACACAACACCCCCGAAAAGCCAGCTAACCACACCAACAGGGACTGTTGGGTATTCAAGCAGGCAGGCAAGTTAATTGCCGAAAACAATGACAAGGGGCTGCACAGCGATGACGAGGAAGAGACTCGACCGCCGAACAATAGAGGACAGAAGGGTTTCCACCCACAGGTGCGGACGGTGAACATGATATACGCAACGCACATACCCAAAAGGGAGCGGAAGCATGCACTCAGGGATGTATACGCGATGGAGCCAGTTGCCCCGAAGTTCAATCCATGGTCCTCTTGCCCGATCACTTTTGACCGAAGGGACCACCCCACCAGCATCCACCACGGCGGATTCGCCGCATTGGTCTTAGACCCAATCGTCGACGGATTTCACCTCACCAGAGTCCTGATGGACGGCGGCAGCAGCCTGAACCTGCTTTATCAGGATATAGTGCGCAAAATGGGCATAGACCCCTCAAGGATTAAACCTACCAAGATGACCTTTAAAGGCGTCATACTAGGTGTAGAAGCCAATTGTACAGGCTGAGTTACATTGGAAGTGGTCTTCGGATCCCCGGATAACTTCCGAAGCGAGGAGTTAATCTTCGACATAGTTCCGTTCCGCAGCGGCTATCATGCCCTGCTCGGACATACCGCGTTTACAAAGTTCAACGCGGTGCCACACTACGCATACCTCAAGCTCAAGATGCCAGGCCCTCGAGGAGTCATCACAGTCAACAGAAACACTGAACGTTCTCTCCGCATGGAGGAACATACAGCGGCTCTCACGGCAGAAGTACAATGCAGCCTCTTAAGGCAATTCTCGAGTCTAAGCGGCCGGACACAGCTAAGCGCGCCCGGAGTAACCTACAACAAGACCACTTGGCACATTCCGAGCACGCGTAGCAGTGCGGGCCCAACCCCAGCCCCTATAAAACGTCAAGACAGGTCCTTCGCGTACACCATTACGCTCTGAAGATACCATGGGCATGGGGAGAGGGGCACGACCACGATAGGCCCAGACTGCGGCTCAACCACACCAGGGGCTCTCAAGTGTGTCGTTCTTTTTTTTATTTTTTTTATTTTTACCCACAGGACTCCGTTCGTCAGAGGCCCTATCCGGCAGTAGACCTGCCGAACTCATGATGCAACAGCCAGGGAAGGAGAAAGGCTACAACGAATATCCAGGTGGTCTCCATTACGAGCATTAAATCTGTTTTATGCACCATTCCGCAGCCTACCCCTGGAGGGGGACATGTTTAACAGTCCCATCCCTTGCTTATCGCACCATTTGTATCGTTCTGCACTTACAACAGTTCTTCTTGAATAAGTAATGCAGCACCTTTTTGCTTCCAATTGCATTTCTCTCTTATACATATGTTCATTTGTGACATGTCGCATCCATACGTTTTGGTATGGCTAAATACACCAGGGGCTTATGTTTCCCACATCATGGTGTGATAAGTCTGAACACTTTCACAAGTGCGGCACCCCGAACTTATAGCATTATATGCATCGGCTCCGAATCATGTCTTGGGTCAATAGTTGGGTTTGCCCGGCTCCCATGTTTTCGTACCTTACGTTCCGTTGTATCGGCTAAGGTAGCACTGGGAGAACCACTGCGATTGCGCCCTGGTTGAGCTGGGCGAGCGCCTCAGTGGAGAAAGCTAAAACTGACTATCATGATGAGGTGAGAGATGATCGCTGTTCGAGAGGTTTTTTGCGAGTCCTTAAAGACTTATGCCGCTTAGAGCGAGGAGCCGACTTTGTCCGGCCCAGGCTTGGATAGCGCCCCAAATTCGGCCTTCCGAAGACTAGGGGCTTCGCCGAAATTTAAAATTATAGAATTCTATGGCTAAGTGAGAGTGTTCAAGCATTATAAGTCCGGTTGCCTTGTTCGTTGTGTTGAGCGCCTCCCTAGATGGACCCAAATATGGGAACAAGAGTGCTCAAATTTATCCCGAACACCCCAGCACTCGTGGCATGGGGGCTGAAGCCGACGACTTGCCATCTCTCAGATTTGATAAACAGCAGCACAGAAGGTAATATTTTAAATTAAAATGCGTTGCTTAGCGCAAATGAACTAAGTTTTCAGCGCACAGGATAACAAAATGCGAGTCTACTCAAATATTACATCTTTGGAGCACTCACCCGCAATAGTGCGGGCAGCCTTCAGCACACTCTTATAATACATCTCGGGCGTGCGATGCTCCTTGCCCTACGGTGGCGGGTCCGTCACGAGCTTCTGGGCATCCATCTTGCCCAGTGCGCCTTTGCGCGGGGAAGGGCCCGACGGGCACCTTCAATACAGGCGGAGTGCTTGATGACTTCAACCCACGGGCATGCATCCACCAGCCGCCGCACCAGGCCGAAGTAGCTCCCAGGCATGGCCTCCTTAGGCCATAGCCGAACTATGAGGCCTTTCATGGCCTGTTCGGCCGCCTTGTGGAGCTCGACCAGCTGCTTCAGCTGGTCGCTAAGGGGCACCGGATGTCCGGCCTCAGCATACTGAGACCAAAAGACCTTCTCCGTCGAGCTCCCCTCCTCGGCCCGGTAGAACGCGGCAGCATCGGACACGCTGCAAGGAAGATCTGCGAACGCTCCTGGAGAGCTCCGAATTCGGGTAAGCAACAGGTAATTAACACTCACATGCTTACTTTGCATGAAAAATGCCTTACCCGCTGCTATTTTCTTCAACGCCTCGATTTCCTGGAGGGCCTTGTAGGCTTCGGCCTTAGCGGCTTTGGCACTCTCAAGAGCCATTGCAAGCTTAGACTCTCGAGTCTTCGAGTCACGCTCCAGGCTCTCATGTTTTTTCACGAGATCCTGGAGCTCTTGCTGTACCTCCGCCACCCGCACCTCCTGCTTCTCTCGCTCGGTGCGCTCCGCGGCCGCATTGCGTTCAGTCGTGGCCACCGCCTCTTTCAGGGTCGCCACCTCGTTAGTGGCCCCTGCAATACCCACGTTATCCTTGTCATTCTTTTTGCAACCAAAATCCTTTTCTGTAAGGTACAATTTTAATAAGTTGTTACTCACCTTCCTTGTCCTCGAGCTGCTTCTTGGCACAGCCGAGCTCGTTCTCGGACCGCTCGACACTTTCCTTCAAACTATCGACCTCCACAGTCAGTGCGGCAGAGGTCATCAGCGCAGCCTGCAATCCCATATTGACATATTTTTTATGACTCCTGCGTATATCTTCTTAGATCCTCAGTCTAGCTTTTCTTTCCGAACACCGAACCGAGCATCAGGGGCTACTGTATATGCGGTACTATTTTACATACATCAAAATTCTTACCTCAAAACCTATTAGAAGGCTGCTGCAGGCTTCGGTCAGCCCGCTCTTGGCGAGCTGCACCTTCTGAATCACCGCACTCATAACAGTGCGGTGTTCCTCTTTGATGGAGGCGCCATTGAGCGCCTCCAGCAAGCTATCCGGCGCCTCCGGTTGGACGGAGGCTGCCGGCGTCACGGTCTTGCCCTTCTTACAAAGGGGCCGCCCGCCGGACTCTAGAGCCACTATGGGATCCGGAGCCGAGTCCTGTGCAAAGTCCGGGAGGTTGTCCTGCGACACCTCCGGGGCCTCCTCCTCCTGGCGGGTCCCTTCCCGGGATCCCACCTCCGCATCATCCGTGTCACGGGGGGTGGAGGCAGTCGGAAGAGAATCCATAACCGACGCACCTAAGGACCCGCTCGACGAAGCGGGAAGATCGTCCTTGGGCGGACTACAGGGTTGTATGCGGCATTAGAAAGACATTGTGTGGCAAAAAAGAAAAGCCATGAAGTTATTCGGGAGTCCAGATACTCACGATCTCGCCAGGGGCTTGGCCCTTGGAGGCCAGTCCTCGTCGTCGTCACTGGCGTTGGCAGAGCAGTCCGCGGGAATAGTTTTTCCCTTCTTGGACCCTTCGGCCTCCCTCATTGGGGAGGCCTTCCTTTTCTTCTCTCCCCCCGCTGGGGGAGAGGCTTTCTTCTTCTCCTCCTCACCTTGGTGAGAGGAGTCGGCATCGGAGTCGTCATCCGATAGCACCTAAAAATGGGAACTCTTCCGAGTCCCCGTGGCCTTCTTCTTGGCCTTCTTCTCCGTCACCACGTGGGTTGCTGGAGCCAGCAGCCCCGTTAGGCGGGCGTCCGCTGGGTCCTCTGGCAATGGGGCCGGACAGATAGTCTGTTCGGCCTTCGCCAGCCAGTCCTGTCAAAGGTAAAGGGAGTTTAGATCCCGCATAGAGTCAAACTATGGAAAACAAGCATCCCGTAAAGGACAAAATCGCTTACCTCGTCAGCCGGACGCTGCGAGCTGAATCCGCGATCTTCGGTAGTGGATGCGGGAGCCTCGGCTCCCTTGAACATCACCTTCTAGACATCTTCGTACGTAGTGTCGAAGAGCCCGCTCAAAGTCTGGTGCTGCGCCGGATCGAACTCCCACATGTTGAAGCCCCGTCGTTGGCACGGGAGTATCCGACGGATGAGCATGACCTGGACCACGTTGACAAACTTGAGCTTCTTGTCCACCAGCTTTTGGACGCAGGCTTGGAGTTCGGTCAGCTCCTCCGAATCACCCCAGGTCTGGCCGCTCTCTTTCCAGGAGGTGAGCCATGTGGGGATGCCAGATCTGAATTCGGGGGCCGCTGCCCATTCAGGGTCACGCGGCTCGGTGATGTAGAACCAGCCCGATTGCCACCCCATGATGGTTTCCATGAAAGTGCCCTCAAGCCAAGTAACGTTGGACATCCTACCCACCATGGCGCCTCCGCACTCCGCTTGGCTGCCCTTCACAACCTTCGGCTTGACACTGAAGGTCTTGAGCGACAAGCCAAAGTAGGGCTGGATGCAGAGGAAGGCCTCACACACGACGATAAACGCCGAGATGTTGAGGATGAAATACGGGGCCAGATCATGGAAATCCAGGCCGTAGTGGAACATGAGCCCCCCGGACAAAGGGATGGAGTGGGAAGCCCAGTCCGCGGAGGAAATGGGGAATAAATACTACCCTCTCATGGGGCCTGGGGGTGGGGATGAGCTCTCCCTCGTCGGGGAGCCGGTGCGCGATGTCGCTGGACAAATATCCGGTGTTGCGCAGCTTCTGGATCTGCCCCTCCGTGACGGAGGAGGCCATCCACTTGCCTCCCGCTCCGGACATAGTTGGAGAGGGTTGAGGTGAGAAGTGCGGACTTGGGCGCTGGAGCTCTAGTTCGTGGAGATGGATAAGCCAAGGAGGAAGAAGGCGCAGGTAAAAGGGTTGGATCTTTATCCCCTTATATGGGCGGACAAAAACATGTGTCCCCATCGGCCTGGTAAAACTCGCTTATCTCTCAAGCGCCGCAATCAATGGCGCAGTTGGGTTACCCACGTCCGTATTGATGGGAATCCCGGAATAAGGGGAACACGATCTCTGCTTCGACAAGACGTGCCAAGGAAACCGCTTCGCTAAACGCGCTGAGGTGGTACAATAAAAACGATTCTAGTAAAGGCTTGGTAGTGGTGTGACGTCATGCCACAAAATACGTCAGCAGATTGAACTAGTGTGAATATTATTCTCTCTACGGTTATACGTGGAATTTATTTTTGCAGAGCCGGACACTATCCTGGTGTTCACAATCTTCTATAAATTATTCGGAGGAAGAACCCGCCTTGCAATGCCGAAGACAAAATGCGCGCCGGACTCGTCATCATTGAAGCCTGGTTCAGGGGCTACTGAGGGAGTCCTGGATTAGGGGGTGTCCGGATAGCCGAACTATCATCATCGGCCGGACTCCAAGACTATGAAGATACATGATTGAAGACTTCGTCCCATATCGGGATGGGACTTTCCTTGGCGTGGAAGGCAAGCTTGGCGATATGGATATGTAGATCTCCTACCATTGTAACCGACTCTATGTAACCCTAGCCCTCTCCGGTGTCTATATAAACCGGATGGCTTTAGTCCGTAGGACGAACAACAATCATACCATAGGCTAGCTTCTAGGGTTTAGCCTCCTTGATCTCGTGGTAGATCCACTCTTGTAACACACATCATCAATATTAATCAAGCAGGACGTAGGGTTTTACCTCCATCAAGAGGGCCCGAACCTGGGTAAAACATCGTGTCCCTTGTCTCCTGTTACCATCCGCCTAGACGCATAGTTCGGGACCCCCTACCCGAGATCCGCCGGTTTTGACACCGACAGTCGGTCTTCTACTTGGTAGGCTTTTTAGCCTTGTTCTTTGTCCGGGTCTTCTTGGACGGCTTGTCCTGTAGCTTCTTCTTCCAAAAAGGAGAATCAGCCTGTTGATGTCAGACGACTATAAGAGGACAGTTTAAATGAAAACATGATTCAACTGAAAGTTATGTGCAAAACTTACAGCTGGCGACTTGTTGAGAGTACAGAAAGGATTCGGTCCAGCTTTGCCGCAATCTGCCAAGCTCTCGTTCAATAGAGTCTTGGCCATTTCATTGATATCATCATCAGTCAATTGGATATCATAGTGGCGTTGTGGATCTTTTAAGTCATCGGTGTACTTGCACATTAAGCCGGGGCAGCGGCTTAAGGGTAGAACTCTCCAGGTAACCCAGCACCGGACTAGATCGATTCCGGTCAAACCATTGGCCATCAAGGCTCGGAACTTTGAAAAAACGAGCATATAGTTTTTCGATTCTGCTGTGGTAATGCATTCTGGAAGAGGATGTCTGTTGCTAAGTCGGGTGGCACAATAACCCGGTAGAGGATTTTCACCCTCTGGAGATGTGTCTTGGCAGTAAAACCAAGTCTGGTTCCAGTCCTTAGGATGACTGCCAGCTTGGCGGCTGGGAAGGTGGCCTCTTTTCGCCTCTGAATTGAAATTCCACCTAACTCCAGACTGGGCCCGACTGTGAATTCAGTCTGCCGGTTCAAGTAATAGAATTCCCTAAACAGTTCGACAGTGGGCTCTTGTTAAAGGTAAACCTCACAAAAAACTTGGAAATTGTAGATGTTGGAAACAGAATTGGTTCCAATATCTTGAGGATGGAGCTGGAAAAAGTGCAGCACGTCGCGGAAGAATTTTGAACCGGGCAGCGTTAACCCCCGGGCCGTATGATCCATAAAAAAATTACTTCGCCCTCCTTGGGCTCATGAGGATTTTCAGTGCCTGGGACCCTCCAGTGGATGACATCTTTTTTGGCTAAGACGCCAGTCTACACAAAGTCGTTTAATTCCTCTTCGGTGACCTGGGAAGCTACCCAGTTGCATGAAGTGATGGTCTTGGTCATTGTTGAGAATGGAGGTCTGAAAAGAAAAGTATTGCTGGTTTAAGATTATGTTGTAAGCCGACCATTGATTCAAAGGTAAGAGCTATAAACAGGCAATGTGTTAAGCCGGAGGATAGTGCTGAGTTATGCAGATATATCTATTGGCGGCTTAAAAGGGGACTAATGGTAGGTGGCAGGTTATGGTTTTTTAAGCCGCCCGAAACAGCTGTTCATTTTCAGATCTATAAGTGAAGGATTGCTAAGTGTTGGGAAAATAGTTTTCATAGTCTGGTATTATAATTTTGGATCTACAACAGTTCAGAAAATGAAGAAAAATTCTAAACCTAAGGTGAGGGCAGCAAAAAAGTTCATATTCTCAGACAAGATCTTCTACGGAGGGAAGATATTCAGATATTAAAAATGCATGCTATGTTGCTACCATACAAGTTTGGTACCATGGTCAGACCAAAAACTACTCGATCTAGAGGAGAAATCGAGGAATGGCGAAGAACACCGATGAGCAAGTGAAAACCCTAAGCTGTAGATCTGTTCTCAGATGAAGTCGAACTTACTAAGCGTTGATGGACAGCGAAGGTGCGTCACGGAGCTCTGGTTTGTTCAGGGTGATGCAGCGGCCGGAGTTGGTGTAGTGGAAGAAGGTCGACGGCAGCGGCGGAGCTCGGGCGCATCTGGCGTTGCAAGGAAGAGGACGAAGACGAGGAGTCAAGGGGGAAAATGAAAAGGACCCTTGCCCCTATTTATAAGGCAATGGATAGATGGCATGCGCGGGAATTGAGGAGGCCAAAAAATGATTATGTGACAGCACGGATGCCTCGATTTTTGGGAGGTTCATAAAAAATGAAGATATACTAAGATGTTTTGGGCTTCGTGTGATATTAATGCGAGATGACGTCATGGCAGGTTAGCACAATTCTGTGAGCTGACATCATGGCGGGTTATAAGATTTCATAAGGGTTGACGATGAAGGATTTTTCTAAGTCAAGTATTGAAGATTGACATGAACAAGGTCACATCAACCTGGGGCCTAATGTTGGGGATATAACTATTGGGTATGACACGCCCAGGAGGGGCCAGGTCATACCACTGGCGGTTCATAATGAGAAGGCCCCAGAAGATGTTGAAGGTGGTGGTTCATGAAGCAAGCTTACTGAAGGCCCAAGACCCAGAGGTGACTTGAGGCCCATGGGCATAACCGCCATATGTTTAACTTTTATGTTAAGGAAAGTTTAGTTTGGTCACTGTCGGTGTCAAAACCGGCGGATCCCGGGTAGGGGGTCCCGAACTGTGCGTCTAAGGCTAATGGTAATAGGAGACAGGGGACACAATGTTTTACCCAGGTTCGGGCCCTCTCGATGGAGGTAATGTAACGCCCGAATAATTATGCTACAATAAAACTCTGTTAATGGTGCCACGTCACCTTCCTTACTGTTGCTAATCTTTCGTTAGTTCAAAACCGGTCCAAAATTCAAATTCAAAATGTGACAAACAAGAAAAATTTTGAAACGTCAAAACTAAAATGTTCGGGCTGTGTCAAAAATTGCATAAGTAATTATGGTGTAGAAGGCACAATTTTATCTAATGCTTAAATGCCCTAAATTAAATAAAACAGAAAAGGAAAAGGAAATAAATGAAAGAAAATACAAAACAAAAACAAAAAAAAAGAAGAAACGGGAGAAGCTCTCCCCTGGACTAGACGGCCCAGCTTGCAGCCAGGCCGGCCCACCTGGCCCATCCGGCCGAACCGGCCCGCCTCCCCCTGCCGCCTCCCCTCTCCCCTCAGATCCACTCCGCTCTCCTCCTCTCCCATCGCCTCCGAATGCCGCCATGGACCCGTCGCCGTGAACGCACGGACACAGCCATCGCCTCACCTCGCCAGCGTGTCCGTCGGCTTCGCCATCGTCTTCCTCGTCCACCGGTGGCTGCAGCTAGAGCTCGGAGGCGGTGCTGCAACGGTTCCCCTCCTTCCACATCTCCGGTCGCCGCCGTTCTTCACCAACTCCGGCGACGCCCCCTGCTGCTACTAAACCACCATGGGCCATCTTGCGTGCCGCACGGTGAGCTCCCCGCCTCCTGCTCCTCCTCGTTAAGCCCCTCACGCACCATAGCTACCTCGTCGCCGTTGCCGAGAGCCCGTGGCCGCGGATCGCCTCGCCGTCGTGGCCATGCTCTCCGTCGTGCTCGCCTTAGCACGACATCGTGTTCCTGGCGCGGCCAGGGACTGAACTCACCCTCGCACGCACTTCCATATGGCCCCTATGCCCTAGCGCGTTGAGCGCCCGAACGCATTGCCGCCTGCCTCACCACCGGCGTGCCTCCGGTGACCAAATGGTCACGGGGCAGCGCCCGTTGCATTCGCCACCTGACGCATGTCTCGCCCGGCCTCTCAATTCGCTCATTAGCGTGCTGCGTCACAGTTTCCTCTCACGTCCGACTCCGGTCGTCCACCGATGAGATCGCCGCACTTGATTCCGGTCACCCCTGCCGCCACAATCACCACCGTTGGACGTGGCGCAGCCGTAGCTCTCGAACGCGCCCGAAAACTCAACGAACGGTGCCCTGTAGGTGTTTTCCAGCCACCTCCCGAGCCGCGCCGCCGCGTTTTGCCTCGCCGGCGTTGTTCCGGTGCCATCCGCCGACGTGGCTAGGCGGGCCCCACCCCCTGGGTCACTACCTGTGGGCCTAGGGGCCCCAGCTGGTCACGTTGACCAAGGTCAACTACACTGATGTGGCAGCTACTGCCACTGACATGCGGGCCCCATCCCATAAAACAAATAAAAACAAATAGATAAACTGCTAATTAATTAAAGCCTAATCTTTCACTGACTACTGGGCCCTACCTGCTAATTAACCCATTTAGTTAGTTTCAAAACTCTGTTAATGCCCCTGACAATGACATGTGGGTCCCACTGGACCCACCTGTCTGGTTTGACTGGTCAACCGACCAGTTGACCTGCTGACATCACTCTGATGTCATGCTTGCGTCATCAAACACTGTTCTGGATAATGTTGGCTTTAGATAAATAATTAAAATCAGAAAATGATTTAAATCTTTAGAAAATCATATCTTTTAATTCGTAACTCAGATGAAAATACTTTCTACATGAAAGTTGCTCAGAACGACGAGACGAATCCGGTTACGCAGCCTGTTCATCCGGCACACATCCCTAACATATCGAACTCGCAACTTTCCCCCTCCGGTTCCCTTGTCCGGAAACGCGAAACATCGGGAATACTTTCCCGGATGTTTCCCCCCTTCATCGGTATCACCTACTACCGCGTTAGGGCACACCTAACCCCGCTCATTGTCATGTCATGCATCGTCAGCCTTATGTTTGCATGGTATTTACTGTTTCTTACCCCTCTTCTCTCCGGTAGACTACGAGACCGACGCTGCTGCTGCCCAGTTCGACTACGGAGTTGACGACCCCTCCTTCTTGCCAGAGCAACCAGGCAAGCCCCCCCTTGATCACCAGATATCGCCTATTCTTATCTATACTGCTTGCATTAGAGTAGTGTAGCATGTTACTGTTCGGTTACTCCTATTCTGTTGCATAGCCTGTCATTGTTGCTACAGTCATTGATACCTTACCCGCAATCCTAAATGCTTAGTATAGGATGCTAGTTTATCATTATTGGCCCTACATTCTTGTCAGTCTGCCTTGCTATACTATTGGGCCGTGATCACTCGGGAGGTGATCACGGGTATATACTATACATATATACATACTTCAGATGGTGACTGAAGTCGGGTCGGCTCGAGGAGTACCCGCGAGTGATTCACGGATTGGGGGCTGAAAGGACCTTTGTCCCGACGACCCTCTGTGGGGATCTTTGTGGCGGAGCGACAGGGCAGGTTGAGACCACCTAGGCGAGAGGTGGGCCTGGCCCTGGTCGGCATTCGCGGTTACTTCATAATAACACGCTTAACGAGATCTTGGTATTTGATCTGAGTCTGGCCACTGGCCTATACGCACTAACCAACTATGCGGGAAAGATATGGGCACTCGACGTCGTGGTATCCGCCGAAGCCTTCTTGACGTCAGCGACGGAGCGGCGCGTGCCGGATTGGACCGTGTAACGTGACTTCCTTTGTAATGGAGGTTGCTAGGTCTGCTTTCGGCCGCCCTCGCAATGTGCAGGTGTGCAATGGGCGATGGGCCCAGACCCCTGCGCGCATAGGATTTAGACCGGCCGGCTGACCTCTCTGTTGTTCCTAGGTGGGGCTGTGACGTGTTGATCATCCGAGGCCGGGCATGACCCTGGAAAGTGTGTCCGGCCAAATGGGATCGAGTGTGTTGGGTTATGTGGTGCACCCCTGCAGGGAAGTTTATCTATTCGAATAGCCGTGTCCCTCGGTAAAAGGACGACCCGGAGTTGTACCTTGACCTTATGACAACTAGAACCGGATACTTTATAAAACACACCTAGATAAGTTCCACAGACAACCCGGTGATCGCTTTTCCACAGGGCGACGAGGGGAGGATCGCTTGGTAGGATTATGCTATGCGATGCTACTTGGAGGACTTCAGTCTACTCTCTTCTACGTGCTGCAAGACGGAGGCTGCCAGAAGCGTAGTCTTCAATAGGACTAGCTATCCCCCTCTTATTCTGGCATTCTGCAGTTCAGTCCACTCATATGGCCTCCTTACACATATACCCATGCATATGTAGTGTAGCTCCTTGCTTGCGAGTACTTTGGATGAGTACTCACGGTTGCTTTGCTCCCTCTTTTCCCCCGTTTTCCTCTTCTTCTCGGATGCCGCAACCAGACGTTGGAGCCCAGGATCCAGACGCCACCGTCGACGACTACTACTACTCTGGAGGTGCCTACTACTACGTGCAGGCCGCTGACGACGACCAGGAGTAGTTAGGAGGATCCCAGGCAGGAGGCCTACGCCTCTTTCGATCTGTATCCTAGTTTGTGCTAGCCATCTTATGACAACTTGTTTACTTATGTCTGTACTCAGATATTGTTGCTTCCGCTGACTCGTCTATGATCGAGCACTTGTATTCGAGCCCTCGAGGCCCCTGGCTTGTATTATGATTCCTGTATGACTTATTTTACTTTTAGAGTTGTGTTGTGATATCTTCTCGTGAGTCCCTGATCTTGATCGTACATGTTTGCGTGCATGATTAGTGTACGATTGAATCGGAGGCGTCACAAGTTGGTATCAGAGCCGACTGCCTGTAGGAATACCCCTTCCACACTCCTTGGCCGAAGTCGAGTCTAGTCACTACAAAACTTTTACTAACATGGTTGTGTGCCTTATGGGCCCACGTCGCCATTGGGTGGTATTAGGATCTTTTACTTCTCGACCTTTACTCTGGGGCTCTGAACTCTCTTCTACTCGGGTTAAACGAATTTACTAACTCTGACATTAGGATCCCGTTACCACGTTCACCCCAAAGTTGGATAAGCCATAGTTATTCTGTCGGATAGTATTTTGAATAGTACCCACATTGTCATTTGATTCCATTGAAACATCTTTGTTTTCAGAGGGAACCCATGAGGTAGGTCGTGCGCCACACGGCGGCCATTGGTGCCTCAGGATCACCTGCTGTGCTAGCTGAGATGATGACCTATCTGGATTATCGCTGGCACCCTGAGTACACCGTCTACGAGGAGTACCAGAACTTTAATTAGGAGCAGTACCGTGCCATCGTCCTCCTCTACTCTCGGGAGTATGAGTCCACTACCGTGCTGCACACCGCTCATGGTGTTGGAGTGACCATCGAGATGGCAGTCCACGATGCTGCTCATGCTGCTCTGACACGTCTTCATGGAGAGTATCGGGCATTGGACACTTCCCCTTTCAGGCACATTCCTATCGCATCTGACGTTGGTGCGGAGGGATACTACACTGTTGCCTACTCCACTATCACCCGAGAGCCCTTCCACCATCAGAACCTGGTTCTGCACGCTGATGGGCTGGACCGAGCTAACAGAGCTCTTCGCCACGAGTTGTACACCACTCGTCAGCACCTTTACAGGGCTTTGAAGCTGTTGCACCCCTTTGTCCGGTCTGGACAGCTATCGCGTTCTGCGATCTACCCAGCCAGGACCGTGATGCCCCACGGTGTCGGTTGGCCAGAGGTGGGAGGCTACTCTCCCGCACTTGGTCCTCTTCTGCCACCTGAGCGTCGGGTTCTACACCAGAGTATCCGCGGCCCCCAGGCCACTGACGTGGAAGACTATCCGTTGCCTCACTACCAGCTGTCAGGCTACAGCTACCTTCACAGTACCTCCTGTGACTAATGTAGTCTTGCTTATTAGTATTAGATGCATTCGCGAGCCTGCGTGCCGCCTATGATGACTTAGTCTATGTACTGAACTTGATGTCCGACCCCTTTTGTAAGTTATGCCGACTACTATGTGGTATATGTCGTGCTCCTTTCATTATGCATGTTTCATCATGAATGATTCTTGTCTATGCAAATTTCTCAATGCTGAACTACCCCTGTTATATATTAGCAGGATGGTTAGACCAGCTGGTCGTGGTCGTGGCGGCAACGCCCCACCACCGCCAAGTACATGGCTGGTATGGTCCAACAGCTCGAGATGAATTACCAGTTCATGGAGAATGTGATGGCTCAGTTCCCTCGTCCCAATATGAACCAGCAGCCAACCCAAGTGACTCCGCAGGATTTCATGCGCCTCAACCCAACCGTGTACCGCAGCTCAACTCAGCCGCTGGATGCTGATGACTGGCTCCGTGACATCACCTATGAGATGGAGTCTGCTGAAGTAGCCCCTGCCCGCTATGTCACCTTTGCTTTCTTCTTTCTGAAGGGACCCGCAGCTCAATGGTGGGACAGCCACAGGCGTACTCTGCCAGTTGGGACAATCATCACCTGGCCAAACTTTCAAGATGCCTTCCGTGCCCGCTTCATTCCTCAGGGGATCATGGACATGAAGAAGCGTGAGTTCCGCAACCTCACCCAGGGCAACAAAACTGTGGAAGCTTATCAGCGGGAGTTTCTGGACTTATCCTGCTATGCTGAAGAAGACATTGCAACTGATGCTCGCAGATAGGAGAAGTTCCGTGACAGCCTTCAAGCTGACATCAAGCTCACACTTCTAGTGCATGACTTTGCCGATTTCGCCACCTTGGTGAACAAGGACATCAATGTCAAGACTGGTCTACAGGAACACCAGAGCTCTCAAAGGCGCAACCGTGACACGAGCTCATCTTCGGGCCCGCCCTTGCAGAAGCATAAGATATGGATCCCAAACAACATGTATCGTCCAAATGCACCTGCCCCAAAGCAGACCTATGCTGCACCTCGTCTGCCTCCTCCACCATCTAGGCAGCCAAGGCTTCCAGCTCCATCACCCGGAGCACCTGTTCCCACTCCCAATAATGGTCTGTGCTACAAGTGTGGTCAACCAGGTCACCTTGCCAGGAACTGCTATCAGAATCAGAACCAGAATCAACTGGCCCTTCCAGCAGCTGGTCGTGGTAACAACCAGCCCCACAACAACAATGCCAAGTCTTATGGCCGTGTTCATGCCAACCACGTTGATCTGAATGAAGCTCAAGACCAGTCTGCTACTGTGATGGGTACACTCCTCATAAATTCAGTACCAGCATCCGTTTTATTTGATACAGGCGCATCGCATTCATTTATGTCAGAAGATTTTGCATTCATGCATGGCATTAAAAGTGAAGACATGAACGCTGCGCTATTAGTACACACCCCTGCGGGCCAATGTCGGACCTCCATGATTTGCAACGATGTCCTTGTTGAAATCGAAGGACTAGAATTCCTTGTCTCTCCCATCGTACTGAAGTCCTGTAGCATTGATCTCATTCTGGGAATGAATTGATTAAAAGCGCATACTGCTTCTATCGTTTGCGCCACTAAGACCGTCCATCTGCTACACCCTTCCGATGAAATAATAAGCTACAATACTCGTCTGGTTCAGAATGCCGAGGCAAGGCTTTATGCGTTGAATGCATTGAACGTTGCACCCCTTGAGGGCATTGAAGACATTCCTGTCGTTCACGAATTCCAAGACGTCTTTCCTGAAGAACTTCCAGGGTTTCCACCTGCTAGAGCTGTCGAATTCATCATTCACTTAAAACCAGGCACCACTCCTATAGCCAAACGACCTTACAAGATGCCGCTGCATGAACTCATTGAGCTTAAGGAGGAAATCGACAAATCTCTTCGAAGTGGTTTCATTCGCCCAAGTTGCTCTCCTTGGGGAGCACCTTCTCTCTTTGTCAAGAAGAAGGATGGAACAAACCGATTGGTCCAAGACTATCGCCCTATTAACCAGGCCACCATTCAGAACAAATATCCTCTTCCTCGGATAAATGATCTATATGATCAACTGGCTGGTTCGTCAGTGTTCTCTAAACTCGACTTGAGGTTGGGTTACCACCAGATCCGTGTTCGTGAAGAAGATATCCCAAAGACCGCATTTGTGACTCGCTATGGTTCATACGAGTACACCGTCATGTCTTTTGGATTAACCAATGCTCCAGCCACCTTCTCTCGTCTGATGAACTATATCTTTATGGAATACCTCGACAAATTTGTCGTGGTTTATCTGGATGATATCCTTGTATATTCCAAGAATGAAGAAGAACATGCTGAACATCTTCGTCTTGTTCTAGAAAATCTTAGAGAGCATCAACTCTATGCCAAGTTCTCCAAGTGTGAATTCTGGCTTCCCGAAGTAACCTATATTGTGCATGTCATCTCTAAGGATGGTATTGCCGTTAACCCTAAACGAGTTCAGGCTATTCTCGATTGGACTCCTCCGAAGAATGTCAAGCAAGTCAGAAGTTTTCTCGGACTCGCCAGCTATTGCCGTCGATTCGTCGAGAACTTCTCCAAGGTCACTAGACCTCTGACTAACCTGCTTCATAAGGGCGTCAAGTTTGAGTGGACAGAAAAGTGTCAGGAAAGTTTCCAGGCGCTCAAAGACAAGTTGACTTCTGCCCCAGTGCTTGCTCCTCCAGATACTAAGAAGGACTTCGTCATTTATTGTGATGCTTCATGTCAAGGCTTAGGCGCTGTCCTAATGCAAGAGCGCAAAGTGATTGCTTATGCCTCTCGTCAATTGCGCCCTCACGAAGAGAACTATCCAGTTCACGACCTCGAGCTTGCTGCTGTTATCCATGCACTGAAACAGTGGCGACATTACCTCCTCGATAATAGTTGCGAGATCTTCACCGACCACCAAAGTCTGAAGTACCCATTTACTCAACCAGACCTGAACCTCCGTCAGCAGAGATGGATGGAGATTGTTGCTGATTTTAACTTGGGTATTTCATATACTCCAGGCATGGCTAATGTAATGGCGGATGCCTTGAGCCGCAAGTCACATTGCAACCACCTCCAGGTTCACAAAGTTCAGCCCTCGCTTGTTGAAGAATTCAGGAAGCTGAACCTCCATATTGTTCCTCCTGGTTCTCTCACTCCCCCTCCTCCTGAGAGTCGCAAAATGAACCTCCATGTTGTTTCCCAGGGTTCTCTCAATACCTTGGTTGCTATACCAGATCTCGTGGAAAGCATCAAGACGCTGCAGAAGTATGACTCTCAAGCCCACCAGATTAAACGCTACCTTGAAGAAGGAAAGCCCTCGTTCTTCACTGTTGATGATACTGGCACCTTGTGCTTTAAAGGTCGCCTAGTGGTCCCTTCAAAAGGTAACCTGGATATGACCTAGGAGGTTATGAAAGAAGCTCATGATACACCTTTGTCTATTCATCCCGGTAGCACCAAGATGTACCAAGACATTCGCCAGAGATTCTGGTGGTCTAATATGAAGCAAGATATTGCTCGTTATGTTGCTGAGTGTGACGTTTGTCGTCGTATCAAAGCAGAGCATCAAAGGCCTGCTGGAACTCTGCAACCTATCTCTATTCCCGAATGGAAATGGGACCATGTTGAAATGGACTTCGTCACCGGTTTTCCCAAATCACAGAAAGGTAATGATGCTATTCTTATCGTCATTGACCGACTTTCTAAGGTTGCACATTTTCTGGCTGTCAAAGAGACTATCACTTCTAGTTAGCTGGCAACCCTCTACATGTCCAGAATTGTCTCATTACATGGTATTCCACTGGTTATCAGTTCAGACCGTGGCAGCTTATTCACTTCAAGATTCTGGGCAAGTTTCCAAGAAGCTATGGGAACTCATCTGTCATTCAGTACTGCATTTCATCCGCAGTCGCAAGGGCAAGTTGAACGTGTCAACCAAATTCTCGAAGACATGCTTCGAGCTTGTGTTATTTCCTTCGGCAAGAAATGGGAGGAATCTCTCCCGTATGCTGAGTTCTCTTATAATAATAGCTATCAAGCTAGTCTGAAGATGGCCCCCTTTGAAGTGTTATATGGACAAAAGTGCCGAACCCCTCTGAACTGGTCAGAAACTGGGGAACGTCCACTCTTTGGTCCAGATATTATCCAACATGCCAAAGAACAAGTCCGCATTATTCGCGAGAATCTCAAGACTGCTCAGTCACGTCAGAAGAGTCAGTATGACCGTAAACATAAGGACATGGTCTATCAACCTGGCGAAAAGGCCTATCTTCAAGTTACACCAATGAAGGGTGCTCACCGCTTCGGGATCAAGGGCAAACTAGCTCCTCGCTATATTGGCCCACTCACTATTCTCGAAAGGCATGGAAAAGTGGCATACCAACTGGAGCTTCCAACGAACCTTTCTCAGCTCCACGATGTGTTCCACGTGTCACAGCTCCGCCATTGCTTCAAGGACCCAATCCGAGGAGTGGATCATGAAGTGCTCGAATTGCAACAGGACCTCTCCTATAAAGAGCATCCGGTTCGCATTCTCGACCAAGCTGAACTCCGCACATGTCAAAAGGCGATCAAGTTCCTCAAAGTTCAGTGGTCGCACCATTCTGAAGATGAAGCCACTTGGGAACGAGAGGATCGTCTGCGTGATGAATACCCCGCACTCTTTCCTTCTACCTCCTAAATCTCGGGACGAGATTTCTTGTAGTCGAGGAGATTTGTAACGCTCGAATAATTATGCTACAATAAAACTCTGCTAATGGTGCCACATCACCTTCGTTACTGTTGCTAATCTTTCATTAGTTCAAAACCGGTCCAAAATTCAATTTCAAAATGTGACAAACAAGAAAAGTTTTCAAACATCAAAACTAAAATGTTCGGGCTGTGTCCAAAATTGCATAAGTAATTATGGTGTAGAAGGCACAATTTTATCTAATGCTTAAATGCCCTAAATTAAATAAAAAAGAAAAGGAAAAGGAAATAAATGAAAGAAAATACAAAACATAAACAAAAGAAAAAAAAAGAAGAAAAGGGAGAAGCTCCCCCCTGGACCAGACGGCCCAGCTTGCAGCCAGGCCGGCCCACCTGGCCCATCCGTCCGAACCGGCCCGCCTCCCCCTGCCGCCTCCCTTCCCTGTTCCCCCGACCCGGGTCGGAACAGGGACGTGTCCCCGCCCAACCACCTCGCCGGCACCGATGCCGGGAGGGGATAAGATCGCCAGCGACGCGCCTCCTCGGTTCCTCCTCCCACTCACCCCACTCTCGCCCTCGGCCCCCGCGCCTCTCCCTCTCCCCACAGATCCACTCCGCTCTCCTCCTCTCCCATCGCCTCCGAACGCCGCCATGGACCCGCCACCGTGAACGCACGAACACAGCCATCGCCTCGCCTCGCCAACGTGTCCGTCGGCTTCGCCATCGTCTTCCACGTCCACCGGTGGCTGCAGCTAGAGCTTGGAGGAGCTACTGCAACAGTTCCCCTCCTTCCACATCTCCGGTCGCCGCCGTTCTTCACCAACTCCGGCGACGCCCCCTGCTGCTACTAAACCACCACGGGCCATCTTGCGTGCCGCACGATGAGCTCCCCTCCTCCTGCTCCTCCTTGTTAAGCCCCTCACGCACCATAGCTACCTCGTCGCCGTTGCTGAGAGCCCGTGGCCGTGGATCGCCTCGCCGCCGTGGCCATGCTCTCCATCGTGCTCGCCTTAGCACGGCATCGTGTTCCTGGCGCGGCCAGGGACCGAACTCACCCACGCACGCGCTTCCATATGGCCCCTTTGCCCTAGCGCGTTGAGCGCCCGAACGCGTTGCCGCCTGCAGTCGTCGCCGGCGTGCCTCCAGTGACCAAATGGTCACGGGGCAGCGCCCGTTGCATTTGCCACCTGTCGCATGTCTCGCCTGGCCTCTTAGCTCGCTCGCTAGCGTGCTGCATCGCAGTTTCCTCTCGCGTCCGACTCCGGCCGTCCGCTGATGAGCTCGCCACGCTCGATTCCGGTCATGCCTGCCGCCACAATCACCACCGTTGGACGCGGCGCAGCCGTAGCTCTCGAATGCGCCCGAAAACTCGACGAATGGTGCCCTGTACGTGTTTTCTGGCCACCTCCCGAGCCGCGCCGCCATGTTTTGCCTCGCCGGCGTTGTTCTGGTGCCGTCCGCCAACGTGGCTAGGCGGGCCCCACCCCCTGGGTCACTGCCTGCGGGCCTAGGGGCCCCAGTTGGTCACGTTGACCAAGGTTAACTACGCTGATGTGGCAGCTACTGCCACTGACATGCGGGCCCCATCCCATAAAACAAATAAAAACAAATAGATAAATTGCTAATTAATTAAATTAATTAATTAAAGCCCAATCTCTCACTGACTACTAGGCCCTACCTGCTAATTAACCCATTTAGTTAGTTTCAAAACTCTGTTAATGCCCCTGACAATGACACGTGGGTCCCACTAGACCCACCCATCTGGTTTGACTGGTCAACCGACCAGTTGACCTTCTGACATCACTCTGATGTCATGCTTGCATCATCAAACACTGTTCTGGATAATGTTGGCTTTAGATAAATAATTAAAATCAGAAAATGATTTAAATCTTTAGAAAATCATATCTTTTAATCTGTAACTCGGATGAAAATACTTTCTACATGAAAGTTGCTCAGAACGACGAGATGAATCCGGTTATGCAGCCCGTTCATCCGCCACACATCCCTAACATATCGAACTCGCAACTTTCCCCCTCCGGTTCCCTTGTCCGGAAACGCGAAACACCGGGAATACTTTCCTGGATGTTTTCCCCCTTCGTCGGTATCACCTACTACCGCGTTAGGGCACACCTAACCCCGCTCATTGTCATGTCATGCATTGTCATGCTTATGTTTGCAATGTATTTACTGTTTCTTCCCCCTCTTCTCTCCGGTAGACTACGAGACCGACGCTGCTGCTGCCCAGTTTGACTACGGAGTTGACGACCCCTCCTTCTTGCCAGAGCAACCAGGCAAGCCCCCCCTTGATCACCAGATATCGCCTATTCTTCTCTATACTGCTTGCATTAGATTAGTGTAGCATGTTACTGTTTGGTTACTCCTATTCTGTTGCATAGCCTGTCATTGTTGCTACAGTCATTGATACCTTACCCGCAATCCTAAATGCTTAGTATAGGATGCTAGTTTATCATCATTGGCCCTACATTCTTGTCAGTCTGCCTTGCTATACTATTGGGCCGTGATCACTCGGGAGGTGATCACGGGTATATACTATACATATATACATACTTCAGATGGTGACTAAAGTCGGGTCGGCTCGAGGAGTACCCGCGAGTGATTCGCGGATTGGGGGCTGAAAGGACCTTTGTCCCGACGACCCTCTGTGTGGATCTTTGTGGCGGAGCGACAGGGCAGGTTGAGACCACCTAGGCGAGAGGTGGGCCGGGCCCTGTTTGGTGTTCATGGTTACTTCATAATAACACGGTTAACGAGATCTTGGTATTTGATCTGAGTCTGGCCACTAGCCTATACGCACTAACCAACTATGCGGGAAAGATATGGGCACTCGACATCGTGGTATCAGCTGAAGCCTTCTTGACGTCAGTGACGGAGCGGCGCATGCCGGATTGGACCGTGTAACGTGACTTCCTTTGTAATGGAGGTTGCTAGGTCTGCTTCCGGCCACCCTCGCAACGTGCAGGTGTGCAATGGGCGATGGGCCCAGACCCCTACGCGCATAGGATTTAGACCGGTGGGCTGACCTCTTTGTTGTGCCTAGGTGGGGCTGCGACGTGTTGATCTTCCGAGGCCGGGCATGACCCAGGAAAGTGTGTCCGGCCAAATGGGATTGAGCGTGTTGGGTTATGTGGTGCACCCCTGCAGGGAAGTTTATCTATTCGAATAGCCGTGTCCCTTGGTATTAAAAGGACTCCGGAGTTGTACCTTGACCTTATGACAACTAGAACCGGATACTTAATAAAACACACCCAGATAAGTTCCACAGACAACCCGGTGATCGCTTTTCCACAAGGCGACGAGGGGAGGATCGCCGGGTAGGATTATGCTATGCGATGCTACTTGGAGGACTTCAGTCTACTCTCTTCTACATGCTGCAAGACGGAGGCTGCCAGAAGCGTAGTCTTCGATAGGACTAGCTATCCCCCTCTTATTCTGGCATTCTGCAGTTTAGTCCACTCATATGGCCTCCTTACACATATACCCATGCATATGTAGTGTAGCTCCTTGCTTGCGAGTACTTTGGATGAGTACTCATGGTTGCTTTGCTCCCTCTTTTCCCCCGTTTTCCTCTTCTTCTCGGATGCCGCAACCAGACGTTGGAGCCCAAGATCCAGATGCCACCGTCGATGACGACTACTACTCTGGAGGTGCCTACTACTACGTGCAGGCCGCAGACGACGACCAGGAGTAGTTAGGAGGATCCCAGGCAGGAGGCCTGCGCCTCTTTCGATCTGTATCCTAGTTTGTGCTAGCCATCTTATGGCAACTTGTTTACTTATTTTTGTACTCAGATATTGTTGCTTTCGCTGACTCGTCTATGATCGAGCACTTTTATTCGAGCCCTCGAGGCCCCTGGCTTGTATTATGATGCTTGTATGACTTATTTATGTTTTAGAGTTGTGTTGTGATATCTTCCCATGAGTCCTTGATCTTGATCGTACACGTTTGGATGCATGATTAGTGTACGATTGAATCGGGGGCGTGACAGGTAATACCCTACTTCCTGTTTGATTGATCTTGATGATATGAGTATTACAAGAGTTGATCTACCACGAGATCGTAGAGGCTAAACCCTAGAAGCTAGCCTATGGTATGATTGTTGTTTTTCTACAGACTAAACCCTCCGGTTTATATAGACACCGGAGGGGGCTAGGGTTACACAGAGTCGGTTACAGAGAAGAAGATCTATCATCCAAATCGCCAAGCTTGCCTTCCACGCAAAGGAGAGTCCTATTCGGACACGGGACGAAGTCTTCAATCTTGTATCTTCATAGTCCAATAGTCCGGCCAAAGTACATAGTCCGGTTGTCTGGATACCCCCTTATCCAGGACTCGCTCAGTAGCCCCTGAACCAGGCTTCAATGACGATGAGTCCGGCGCGCATATTGTCTTCAACATTGCAAGGCGGGTTCCATCTCCTAATACTCCAAGGTAAATTTAGAACACTTAAGTCATGTCCGGCTCTGCAAGACAAATTTCACATACCACTATGGAGAGAACAATAATCCACAAATCTAATCTACTGACAACTCTTCGTAGCGTGACATCACGCCATGGCCCGGCCATTATTCAAACCGTTTTTTACAACCAGCTCCTGCACACATTGCGAGGCGGTTTCCTTGGCACGTCTTGTCGAAGCAGAGATCGTGTCCCCATTATCATGGGATCCTCATCAATACGGGTATGGGTAACCCCACCACGCCTGTTGGCATGAATCCGTGTTTTTAGGAAAGTCCCAAACGGTTACGCTGGGGACGCTTTATATCCTCCCCCTTTATAGAGGGGTCAAGGCCTATCCCTTTCTTACCACGCTTGCGCCTTTCTGCCTCTCGAGTTCCAACACCCGAAGCTCAAGCTTAGGCACTTCGGATCTTCAATCATGTCCAGATCCAACCTTCAAGGTCGGTGGATGGCCTCCTCTTTCACATAGGAGGACATTGCGAAGCTCAGGGAGGCCAGATATTTGACCGCCGACGTTAAACACAGGCTTCCCGCCCCTGGGCAGGTCATCCCCACTCCCGAACCCAACGAGAGTGTCGTATTTGTTTCTTACTTCCTCTGAGGCTTGGGCCTTACTCTTGATCCCTTCGTGAGAGGGCTCATGTTCAATTATGGGCTAGATTTTCACGATCTAGCTCCGGATTCCATCCTCCACATCTCGTCATTTATTGTAGTGTGTGAAGCCTTCCTCCACATCAACCCACACTTCGGCCTATGGCTCAAGACCTTCAATGTGAAGCCGAAGGTGATTGAGGGGCGACACGTGGAGTGCGGAGGCGCCGTAATAAGCAGAAACGCCGATGTTCCATGGCCAGAAGGTTCCTTCCTGGAGGTGTCTGATCTGCGGCAATGGAGGTGGTTCTACGTCATAGCTCCTCGAGGCACAACGTGGGCGGCTGCCCCCGCCTTCCGTATGGGCCCTCCGCCTCAACTGGTGTCGTGGGCCAATGTGGGACTAGACCGGGGGCTTGCTAATGACGTACCGACATTGCAGAGTCGTATTCGGGAGCTTCTTAAGAGGGATATCAATATTGTCAAAATCATTCAGGTAATGCTAGTTCGGCGGATCCTGTCGTGCAAACGTCAGCCTCTCCAGATGTGAGAGTTCAATCCAGAAGGTCCGCGAACCATTCAACACTTCTTTGGCATGACGCTCGAAGGGATGTATAAGTTATTCCTCGGACCACAAGTAAGGTGTCCAAACACCACCGAGGATGCGGGCCTGAGCTGCAACCGCCCAGATACCCAAGTAAGTAACCCTTTAACCGAACACTTTACTTATGTTTAATACAACATTATTCTGAAAACCTGTCCGTGGCCAGGATTGGCTCAGCAAGACGGAGAGGATCAGGTGTCCGGGCCCACTTCCCGAAGGCTCGCCTAGTCCGACGATAGCCAGGATGCTTAAACGCGCATTAAGCCAAGTGCCCTCGGGGAAAGGGGAAGAGAAGAACATAGAAGCTGAATTCCACACATTGCACATCCAAACTGGGGGAATTACTGTCTCCATGAAGGAGGATAATCGGGGAGGTTTTTCCCAGGTCCCCCCCCCCGTGGGAAGAAAAGGGCTGGCTCCGAAGACTTGGAGACGGAGGTGCCTAAGCAAGGGAAGAAAGTTTCACTAGGGGGCCCTTCCCCAAAGGGCCTCCTCACCGCACCATGCTTGCAAACGGGCCAGCCCTCCACTGAGCTGTAAGTTAATAAACAAGAAGCTATTGCTTTTTCCTCTGAGAACAATAACCAGGATCTATTTTTTTGCAGTCCGGCTAGTAGCTCGTCTCAACAGGGTTTGTCTTCGGGGGATCTTCTTCCGGAGATGATGGAGAGTGAAACCCCACCTGCCTCTCCGCCCCATGGGGCAGGTGACCCGGAGGTGTCGTCACGGAGGAGTCCAGATCCGCTGAGGCCGGAAGCTAACACTTCGGCCGCCCCGAGCCCGGCGCGTTCGGCTCCCATGGAGGGCAATGAGAATGGTCCGGGACAGTCCGGTGCTCGGCCGAACATACTGGTGGGCCTCCTGGAGCAAGCTACTCTCTCAGAGAGCACCGTACGCTAATGGGTACGATGTTGGAGAAGATTTCGTCCGCCACAAGCGGGTTAAATGAAGCTTTTGGAAGATTTCTCAAAGGCTTCGAGGTACGCGATGAAATACACAATTTTTGGTTGTACCGCACGCGCTAGGTGTGCTCCGTATAGATAGTAGCCCCTAAGACTCTGGTTGCCAGCCGTAGGCGGCAAACGGAGGATCACACTCTTAGGTAATGATCATACTACATTCATGTAACGCCCCAAGACTGATGCTCGAGTTGCCTTCCATTTATTTTGCGTTGTTGCCGTGTGTTTATTTTTCTTGTTGCATTATCATAATTGTTTTGCATATTCCATTCCTACATGTTTATCCATGATCATGTTGAGTGCCTTGTCATATTTTGCTTCTTGCATCATGTTCATTATTGATTATAGTATGCCATCCTTATTGTTGCCATGATCATCTTACTTTGCTATGCTATATGTTTTGACATGCCTTGAGTCATTTTATTGCATCATAATCACCATGTGCATTGCATTCTTCATGATGTTGTCTTGCTCTATGCATGTTGCATGTGACCAAACCCCTTGCTATGTCTCTCAAATCTACCCATGCATCAACACCTCCTTCTTCATTCATTTTTGCACACAGCCATTTTGTCACATCCCTAGCCTTGCTATGCACTAGGACTAGCTTGGTTGTTGCATCATGTCTAATTTATTTGGAAGTTGAAATGGGGATTGCTCAAACCCTAACACCAAATCAAATCAACTAGGTTAAAATAAAAATATTCTCAATGAACCCAAAATGCCCTTCAGAGAAGTTCATCATTTTTGGATTAGTCTAGAACCTCTCCCAAAAATGGTGCACATTTTTCTAGGCCATTCTGGATTTTTGAATTAAATCATATGTTATTTGCATTTGGGAATTTAATTGCTAAATAATATATTAAATGCTCAAATAATCACAAACTGAAATGTTTGTTGTTGGTAATATTCCAAACAGTGACATTGAGCAGTTTCATGATTTTTGGAAATGCCCTGGCATTTTTATTAAAGCCAAACACAATTACAGAAAATAGAAAACAGAAACAATTTAGAAAAGAGAGAGAAAATGCTTACCTGGGCCACTTACCTGGCCACCTATCTGTGCAGCCCACCAAAGCCGGCCCAGCCCAGCCACCGCTCCAGCGAGCTGCTTGGCTTGGCCAGGCAGGCAGGCAGCTGCTCGACGGCGAGCACAGCATGCGTGCCACGCAGCTACCCGCCGCCTCGCTGCTCCCCTCGTCTAGCTGTTGACGTGGGACGAACCCTCTCCCTCTCCCCGACCCCGCATACACCCGCTCCTCCCCCTGGCTCCTCTCTCTCGCCCTCCCCGACGTCGCCCGAGATGTCGTCATCGCAGCCGCTCGCCACAGCCGCGTCCAACGCTGTCCCCGCGCCCTCTCACCGTGTCTGGACGGTTCGTCGGCGGCGGCTACGTCGACTAGCCAAGTCGCACGACGCCGGAGCCCCTGCATCATCTCCGCCGCTGTCGTCTTCAACCTCGGGCCGCCCAAATCGCCGTCGCTGTTCCGACCGCACCGAGCCCTCCCCGAGCACGCTGACCATCCCTGCGGTTTCTCTGTGAGCTGCTGCACCTCCCCGTGCTTTCCGTTTCGCCCCTAGAGTACCATAGACGCCGCGTCTCCTGTGGCCGAACGCGCCGCCGCCTGACCTCGTCGCCGGTGCTGCTCTGGTGACCATTTGGTCACGGGCTTGTGCCTGTCACACTCCTCGCGCCACGTAGAGGACATAGGCGTTAGCGCCACACCGCCTAGGCAACTGCAGCCACGCTCACGAGCTGGCCCGAGCTTCGGCCGCCGCCAAACTCGTCGCCGACGATGCTCCGGCCACTCCCCGGCCAAGCCATCACCACGGCTGGATGCGGGCGAGCACCAGCTGCCCGTAGCTTCTCTCCGCGTAGCAAATGAAGCCCTGTGGGCAAAACCCACAGCACGCCACCGCGTCTGGCCTCGCCGGCCTCTAAACTCCGGCAGGCTTTGACCCGTTGACCGGCGGGTTTGACCCCGCTGACTTAGTTGACTAGGTGGGGCCCTCTGCTAATTAACCTAGTTTAGGTTTAATCAAAATTAGTTAGTCTAATTAGCTACTGACAAGCGGGACCCACTGGTCAGGTTGACCTGGACGCCCCCGTTCACCCCCTGACGTCACTCTGACGCACTGCTGATGCAATAACAAATTTCTGGATTTATTTTATTTAGAAAATTCCAGAAATTGTTGCAAACTTCTAAAAATCATAGAAAATCAACCGTAGCTCCAAATCAAATAAATTATATATGAAAAATGATTAGAAAAAACCAATCTATCCATCTGCACTGGTTTCATGCATGCTAGAAAACATTAACCTTGCTATTTAGGTTAAACAAGTTAATGCACTATTATGACCTCTTAAAATGGGTTTGCATTTGAATCTTTGGTTCAAATGGACTCATCTCAATCTGTTCTAGCTTGCATTAGCCAAAACACATTCTTATTGCCATGTCATAGCATGCATCATATTGTGCATTGCATTGATCGCGTTTCTTCTCTGTTTGTCGGTGTTGTTCCCCCTCGGTAGACGTTGTTCTGACGTTGTGATCGTTGACACTGATGAAGACTCAATGCTATCTTCAGAAGTGCCAGGCAAGCAAAACCCCCTTGTTCATTCCGATACAATCCCACACTCTCGCTCCTGCTCTCTTTTACTGCATTAGGACAACAACGATTCATCTGTTACTTGCTGCGGTAGCTGAACCCCTTTATCCTCTGCATGACCTATCATTGCCACAGTAAATATATGAAACCCACTAGCATGAGTAGGAGTTGTTTGAGCCCTGTTGTGCCTACTCATTCATGCTTGTTTGTCATGCCTGCTACTGCTTAGAGTTGAGTCTGGTCTGATTCATCGGGGATGAATTGGAGGTGTGTGAACATGTCCTACTGTTGAGAGCTAAGTGTGTGAACACGATTTGGTAAAGGTAGCGGTGAGAGGCCATGTAGGAGTACATGGTGGGTTGTCTCATTGCAGCCGTCCTCAGGAACTGAGTTCTGTGTTTGTGATCCATGAACAGCTACTACCACACATTGGGATCCTTAATTGACTCTCTCGACTTATTAATCAACTTGATCTCTGTCCAGGAGTTGCAACTAGTTTCTGGTGTTTGTAGGTAGTGTTAGTAGTCTACCAAGTGGCACCTGGTACAGGTGGGCTTGGGACAGACTAGGCACCATGGCACGGTGTACCAAGCGTAGATCCACCCGTCGAGGTGGGCTTGGGAACCCTGCACACATCATTTGGGGCCGTGAGCGACACCCCGGCCGGATCTCCTTACGGATGGAACCCGAATAGGCGATAAACCTGGACGAGAGACTTGTGTGGTTAGTCAGGTCGTGGCCGACACCCTCGCCGGGCTTCCGCTTGAAGGTTGCCGAGTACATGTCGTGTAAATGGCGGTAAGTGTTGAGGGCGTGTGTGAAGAAGTACGCCCCTGCAGGGTTAACATTATCTATTCGAATAGCCGTGTCCGCGGTAAAGGACTTCTGGGTTGCCTGTACAGTTCACAGACAAGTGAAAGTGGATACTCTAAAATACGCAAGATAAGTGTGAGTGCTATGGATGGCGTTCTCGTAGGGAGACGGAAGCGGATCCATAGTGGTGTATTGATATGGTGAATCTGTGGACTCATGTGCGCCACCTCAAAAGAGTTACTTGTAGTCGTAGTTTAGGATAGCCACCGAGTCAAAGCTGGCTTGCTGCAGTTAAACCCCACCATCCCCTTTGTTGATAATGATGCATATGTAGTTAGTTCTGATGTAAGTCTTGCTGGGTACATTTGTACTCACGTTGCTTAATTTATGTTTTTGCAGAGAGACTTCAGTCTCGCAGGTAGTTCCACGTGGACTTCGACGTTTAGCTTGTTACCTCAGCTACTGAAAGTGCGTTATGTCGACTAGAGGGGGGGTGAATAGGCGATTTTTATGAATTCTTCACTGAGGAATTTGCCGGTGAGGAAATTCCTTAGCGAAGAACTATTAGCAGCGGAATAAGTACTCAGAAGTAAGCATAACAGAATACACACATGGTCATCATGATGAAATGAAGACTAGCACAGAGTACAGAAAGCGTAATCACAGGATAACACAAGATGAAGACAAACAGACTGAAGAAATTGAACTGAGGAAATTGAGAAAGTCTTCAGTCAAAGTCTTCAGACACAGATATGAACAAACACTCAACACAGTAATGAGGAAATGAAAGGGTTGAGGAAATAGAACCAGTTAGGTTGGTGAAGACAATGATTTGGTAGACCAGTTCCAACTGCTGTCTCAGTTGTACGTCTGGTTGGAGCGGCTGTGTATTTAAACTCAAGGACACGCAGTCCCGGACACCCAGTCGCTGAGCACGCAGCTCAGGACACCCAGTCCTCACCGTATTCTCCTTGAACTAAGATCACACAGATCCTGTCCAATCACTCGTGGTAAGTCTTCAGGCGACTTCCAAACCTTCACAGACTTGGTCACTCGGCGATCCACAATTCCTCTTGGATGATCTAGACCTTGACGCCTAACCGTCTGGAAGAAGCATAGTCTTCAAAGGTAACAAGCGTCAGATCCACGCGGGATCAATTTCTTCAGTGATGCTCAATCACTTTGGGTTTTGTAGGTGTTTGGGTTTGGGAATTTTCCTCACCTTATGATTTTCGCTCAAAGTCCTCGGAGGATTGGTTGCTCTCAAATGACAAGTGTCAAGTTCTCTCGGAGCAGCCAACCAGCTAGTGGTTGTAGGGGGCGGCTATTTATAGCCTAGGGAGCAGCCCGACATGATAAGACATAAATGCCCCTCAATGATATGACCGTTAGGTGGATAAGATATTTTGGGACAGCTGCGCGCAGCACAGCAACGGTCAGAAATTTGACTCTCAAATTCCTTAGGGCTATCATGTTCCTCACCGTGTAGGTAATTCGCACTGACGAATTCCTAACTCCTCAGTCAGAACAAATTCATCAGCGAGTAGAAGAACTTTGTCTCTGTCACTGAAGAAAGTGATTGAACTGTATGAGATTTCCAAAGGCTTCACTCGAAGGGATTGGTAGGTGTAGGATTTTGAGTTGAGCATCACATGGAAAATTTTCCTTAGTATTTCCTCGACCCCCTTTAACAGTACGGTGTTTCCTATGACTCAAGAAAGAGAAAATGAAACTACGAAAACAAAAGTCTTCACGCTTCATGTTCCATAAATGAATATCAAGTCTTCAAGGTCACACCAATTTCTTCACTTTCAAAGTCTTCAGAAAGTCTTCAGAATATCAAAGTCTTCAGTTGAAGAACTTCATTTTTAGGGGTCGACTTTCTCTGTAAATATCAAACTCCTCATAGACTTATAGACCTGTGTACACTCACAAACGCATTAGTCCCTTAACCTATAAGTCTTCAATACACCAAAATCACTAAGGGGCACTAGATGCACTTACAATCTCCCCCTTTTTGGTGATTGATGACAACATAAGTTGAGTTTTCAACGGGGATAAATATATTAAGTGTACACACTGATATTGAGGAATTTGATTGCAAGATATAGTAGAACTCCCCCTGAAGATGTGCATAGTGAGGAATTTGCTTTTGAGGCAGTGCACATTTGAAGAGTTGAATCATGGAGATCTGCCCCTATATCTTGTAATTCATACACGCATTTGATATATAATATGAAGAACTTGAAATGCATGATGAAATATGGTGCCTGATGAGGTTCAGCATGCGTGCAATGTCATTAACGAGGAAATAAGCATGCAGAGCATAATGCAACAAAAGTATCAGCGCACCATCAGGTTTAAGATTACAACTCGATCCAAATAAAAGTTTTAGAAGAACGAGAGTTGTAACTTAAAAAAATGCCCTTAATATAGACCCTCTTGAAGACTAACTCAGATTTCTCCCCCTTTGTCATCAAATGACCAAAAGGATTGAAACTAAGGACTAATGCCCCTGAAGAATTTCAAGTCGATGGAGGAGCGCCAGCGTTGTCGGGGTTGTTTGTTGGAGCAGGGCCTGCCGCAGTGTCGTCCAAATCTTCATACTCATCAGTGTCACGCGATGAAGAATAAGAGCTGGCCACCAAGGAAGGAACTTTGACCTTCTTGAATTTCTTCGGTGGAGGTGCAGACCAGTCAAATTCTTCCTTGAGACCCATAGTCTTCAGATCAGCAGCGCTGTAGACATGAGAGAGAACAGCCCAAGTGCGGTTGAAGGTTTCATGGAGGTAGTAGTGGTTATTCTTCACTGCATTGTGTGTTGAGGTCATGTTGTGAAGAATTGAACCAAACTGACGCTTGACCCATTTATGATTGCGATCAACCTTCTGATGAAGACTGAGGAGTAACTCACGGTCAGTCATCACCCTGGGTGCTGTGGCTTGAGGATTTTGCTTGGCTAAGGTATTTGCGGCAGAGTCATGTGTGGCAGAATCGGCATTGGTAGAGTAAGATGCAGCCTTGCGAAATTGACCATCCAATGGACGAATGCCTTCATCGATCACAGCAGCGGCCTTGCCTTTATCATCAACTGATGGAACTGTCCGTTTGAGGACTTCAATGGGAGGCAAGTAGCTACCGTGGTTCAGAGTGTCAGCTTTGTAATTCAGTGAAGATCTTGCCCTAATGAATCTCATTATCCAAGGAGCATAGGGCTTCAGCTCGAATGGTGACATAGCAATATTGGCCAGAGTCCTCATGAAGAAATCATGGAAGTTTCTGGGAACACCATGAATGATGTTGAAAAGCATATTCTTCATGATGCCAATGACTTCTTCATCATTTGAGTCGTGGCCTTTGATAGGACTCATTGTCTTCGTCAGAATTCGATAGACAGTCCGAGGCACATACAATAATTCCTTGACGAGGAATTTGGTTCTTGGGGCCTGCCTTGGCTTCAAAGGCTTCATCAGCACTTGCATATAGTGATTTGAAAGTTCTGGTTCATTGTAGATACAACGAGCATCATCAAGTGGAGGACTGAGTGGTAGAGCACAAAGCAATTCAGTTGCAGGTGCATTGTAGTGAGTATTTTCAGACATCCAGTCTAATACCCAGGAGTTCACGTCTTCAGTGTCTCCGATGATGTGCAGAGTTGCATAGAATTGAAGAATGAGTTCTTCATTCCAGTCACAGATGTCAATGCAGAAATTTAGAAGTCCTGCGTCGTGAAGAACACTGAGGACTGGCTCAAAGCCAGGCAGAGACTCCATGTCCACATGAGGAATATGTGCATGATCGAAGACTTTGTCTTTGTTGAAGAGCACTGAGGAATAGAAATTGGCTTGGCTGGCAGTCCAGAAACACCTCTTCCTTATGCGAGCAGAATCATATGGATTGTAATCAGTGAAGAATACATGCTCGGCAAAGAAATCTTCAGCCTTGAACTTTTGTTTGCTTGAGAATGGATTCTTTTGCTTTGGCAGAGGGATGTCAGTGAGTTGCATCACCACCTCAGGAATCGCAAGCTCAGGTTCTTCAGGCTGAGGAATTTCTTGTTCCTCAATAGGTGCAGTCTGAGGATCAGCAGTAGCAGGTTCATCAGCACTAGTGGCTGGAATTTCTTCATGCACAGAGAGAGTGGGATGAGTTTCTTCAGAGCCCATTTGAACTATTGGTGCAGGGGACTGAGGAATCTGTTGGAGCGGGGTGAAGAGAGGAGTATTGGGATGCTGACTTTCCCAAAAGTCATCATTCATCACAGGTGTGGTGCATCCTATATCCACATCTTCATCTTCAATTTCCTGAACACCAGCCTCTTCAGCTGTGAACTGAGGCATAGGTGAGGAAATGACTGGCGTTGAAGGGATTGCATCCACTTCAATTTCTTCATCAATCTGCTCTGATGAAGCAGCAGAATGATGTTCTTCATCAGATCCGATGGGGATCTCATAGTATTCTCCAAAAGGAACAAGGTCCTTTGATGGCATGGAGAAAATCGGAACGACATCAATTGGATTTTCGAGTGAGCTGGTCATTGGCTTCATTTTCTTCGCAGCCGAAGAATTTGACACAGCTGATGCCTTCCTTTTCTTCACTACTGCTCGCTCTGCAGCCTTGGTCTTCTTCACATCGAATGCACATGGAAGAATTGGAGTTGGTGTAGGTGCAGATGGAGCTGAGGAATCTGGTTGATTTTCTTCAGGCGCAACTGATGCAGTTGCACTGACTTCTTCAGTTTCTTCAGGCGCACCACTAGTGGATGCCCTGGCAATTTCTTCAGCGGCTGGATTGGGATCATCATCCCTGGAACTAACATTTTCATCAGCAGCCTGAACTTCATCAGCGGTGCTGGCATGTTCTTCAGTCGGCTGAGCTAAGGCTTCAGCCTGAGGAATTTCATGTTGCGTTGAGGCTGCAACATTTGTGAATTTCTTTGTCAGGTTGACGAATCTGACTTTGGCCCCTTGCCAATCAGCATAATAAGCATCGAAGTTTTTGCTGAGGTCTTGAATTTTAGTCTGGACCTTGAGAAGTTCTTCAGGTGTCATTTTGACAATGTTTTTCTTCAGGAACTTCTCCTTTCTGTATTGAGCTTTCTTAATTTCTCTTGCCTTTTCAAACTTCCATTTCTCTTCAGTGATGAAATGGGTCAGCATGTGATTTTGACCAGCGGTCAGATGAAAATCAGGCATGGGGGTGTTTGGGTCCTTGTGCCAGAGATTAATATAATTGAGGATTTTTCTCGGATCCAACAGTAGTGGCACAGATGTGCCTTTGGCTCTAGCGGCCTTCACCTGTCTGTCTCTGATGATTTCTGCGAGTTCATCATCAGAAGCTTCATCATCAGATGGCACATGGAATGCGACCTGTTTCTTCTTTGGACTTGGCCGAGGACCTCGTCCAGCTGTTGCTTTGGTCTTCAGCAGAGTCGGGCCAGATGATGAAATTGGTGCAGCTGAGGAACTTGCTGAGACACCAGAGGCAATCGAGAAACCAGCAGTCCTTTGACATGTAGTCAAATGCACAGGAGCTGAGGACTTTGTCGGAACTGCTGAGGACTTGGGTGGAGCAGGAGCAGTGTGAGGAATTTGCCGTGAGGGCGCTGCTGAGGAACTTGGCCGTGAGGGCGCTGATGGCAAAGCACTTGGCTTACGAGCAGGCTTCTTTGGCATGGATTTCCTCGGTTGGACCGAGGCCTTAGTAGCAGTAGCAGTGGCAAAATCCTCATTGAATTTCTTCACTACCTCCTTGGCCTGTCTTGCCAATTTGGGTTGGCGCTTAGCCCATTCTTCAGGAAAGTCCTCACCACGTTTGATGCTCGTGGGGTCAGCTACTTGGCCAGGTGCCAATGGAGCTCTTGGGCACGGAGGATTGAGGGCGAATTTCTTCATGTACTTTGGAGTCACATATCTGTATTCCCTCCATTCCCTTGACCATCTCCGTTCAATCTTCTGAATGCGCACCTTGCACTGATTTTTGTTTTCCTTGCCATATTTTGCTTCATCTGGTGTGCAATAGTCAGCATAAATTTCCCCAGGGATTTCAAACGCATTCATAACCTCAGGTTTCTTTCCTCCTTTCTGTGGCTTCTTGCCGTCTGCCATATTCTTCAGTTGAGGAATTTGAACAATTGAGTTCTCTGAAGAAGTATGCAGTTTTTCTTCGAGGAACACCGAAATGAAGAACACGACGAACTGAGAAGAACAGATGGGAAGTTCGTCAGGTTAGATCTTCCTTGCCCTAACTCGGCGGAGGAAGACAGCTACGGTGGCGGCGGAGTGAAGATTTCCGCTGTCGACGTGAGTACGGCGATGACAAGGTCGAGGCAGCGAAGCTCTTCCTCACCGGCGACGATGGAGTAGCGGTGGCGCTAGGGTTTGAGTAGCTCGAGCGGGAGAGAGAGGTCGAGCGGAGTAAATGAAGTGAGGAAGGGGAGAGGGGTATTTATAGACACGGTGAAAAACTGTTCGCCCGAAGATTTGGGACGAACGTGCCCCTGCCCTTTCTCCTTCATGCGACATATGTCACCCACGTACTGTGTAGTGGAGATTGTGTACGATCGTGGGTGAATAGATTAATGCATCGTGGGATGCGGAACAGTTTGAGCGGCAAAACCGAAAATTTGGATAAGATTTGTTTTAAAGTTTCGTTCGCAATTTCTTCAGCTGCCAAGGACACAGTGAAGACTTTGAACGAGTTTCAAATAGAACGCACATGAAGAATTTGTGAATGGGTTGAGTATAGCATAGAGGGGAAGGGTCCGATCGCATTCACTTAGCAGAAAAAGCAACTTGAAGAAATAGCTATAAGTGAATGCTGTAGAGGACATAAACTCATATATATATATATATATATATATATATATATATATATATATCCAATGAAGAAAAAAGAAGGAAACAGTGAAGATTTTGCAAAGTTGAAGAATTTGAAAAACTAAAGAATTTCAAAACTGAGGAAAAACTCAAATTTGAAGATTTTCAACTTTTTGAGGTGGCGTGACCCACCGTATAAGAATGATGATTTCAGACACCGCGTACAATTGTCGTAGGGTTCTGAGAATCAAATTCTTCATTAATTTCTTCACACTTAGAGTGTTATTCTTCATTGATTGAAGAAAAACGTTTCTTCATGTGTTGCACATCTAAGTCATCAATTCTGCATAAGTGTTAGGATGTGTGTCCTTTTCAAAGAACATTCGAAGATTCTAAGATATTTAGCTCACACCGCAACTTGCTAAATATCTTCTCATCCAAGGGCTTAGTGAAGATATCAGCTAGCCGTTCTTCAGTCTTCACGTGCTCGATGGAGATGTCGCCCTTCAACACATGGTCACGAAGAAAATGATGACGAATCTGAATGTGCTTTGTCTTCGAGTGCTGAACTGGGTTGTGAGCAATCTTGATGGCACTCTCATTGTCGCAGAGGAGAGGCACATTCTTCACGTTGACTCCATAGTCCTTGAGTGTTTGCTTCATCCAAAGCAGTTGAGCACAGCAAGAGCCAGCAGCAATGTATTCAGCTTCCGCAGTGGACAGTGATACGCAGTTCTGTTTCTTCGAGGACCAACAGACCAAAGATTGTCTGAGGAAATGACAAGTGCCAGAGGTTGACTTGCGGTCCACACGATCACCAGCATAGTCAGAGTCAGAATATCCAATGAGATCAAAAGCAGAGCCCTTGGGGTACCATAATCCTAGTGTTGGTGTGTGAGCTAGATATCGAAGAATATGCTTCACAAGCCTTATGGTGTGATTCCTTCGGTGCAGCTTGAAATCGGGCACACATGCAAACACTAAGCATTATATCTGGCCTAGATGCACATAAGTACAATAAAGAACTAATCATGGAGCGGTATACCTTGTGGTCGAAGTCAATACCATTTTCATCAGTGCATAGTTGGCCTTTTGTGGGCATAGGAATTTTGACGCCTTTGCAATCTTGCATGCAGAATTTCCTCAGTACATCTTTGAGGTATTTCTCCTGAGATATGAATATGCCATTGCGCTGTTGACGAATTTGAAGACCTAAGAAGAATTTCAACTCTCCCATCATAGACATTTGATATTCTTCACTCATCATATAGGCAAATTCATCACTATAACGTTGGTCAGTACAGCCAAAGATAATATCATCAACATATATTTGGCACACAAACAGTTCACCATCATAAGATTTAGTAAAGAGAGTAGGGTCGAGTGAACCGGGTGTGAAGCCATTCTTCACGAAGAATTCCTTCAATGTATCATACCACGCCCGAGGGGCTTGCTTGAGGCCATAGAGGGCCTTATTAAGTCTGAAGACTTAGTCAGGATTCTTTGGATCTTCAAAACCTGGGGGTTGAGCAACATATACTTCTTCCTCAAGCTTACCATTGAGGAATGCACTTTTCACATCCATTTGATATAAGATGATATCATGATGATTAACATAAGCAAGTAATATGCGAATAGCCTCAAGTCTAGCAACAGGTGCAAAAGTTTCATCGAAATCAATTCCTTCAACCTGTGTGTAGCCTTGAGCTACTAGTCGTGCCTTATTCCTTACCACAAGGCCATTTTCATCTTGCTTGTTACGGTAGATCCACTTTGTTCCAATGATATTATGCTTGTGAGGATCTGGACGTTTGACCAATTCCCAGACATTGTTGAGCTCGAACTGATGTAATTCTTCTTGCATAGCCTAAATCCACTCCGGCTCCAAAAATGCTTCATCTACCTTAGTGGGCTCTGTGATAGAGACAAAAGCATAGTGCCCACAAAAGTTAGATAAATGTGAAGCTTTTGAGCATGTTAGAGGACCTGGCGCTTCAATGTCATCGATGATCTTGTCAACTTGTACTTCTTTTGCAACGCGAGGATGAGCTGGTTGATGTCGAGGTATTTGATCATTTTCCTCAGCACCATGGTCTTCAGGTGCAACAGCTCGATGTTCTTCGCGTACTAGAATGAATTCTTCAGCTAATTCTTCAGTAGGAATGACATCCTCAGTTGCCTTGAACTTGATAGAATCCTCAGGTGCTGGTTCATCTAACACAGAAGGTAGGTGCTCTCTTTGCGAGCCATTAGTTTCATCGAACCGCACATCTACAGTTTCAACAATCTTGTGAAGAGCGATGTTGAAGACTCTGTAGGTGTGCGAGTCCTTTCCGTAACCAAGCATGAAACCTTCATGTGCTTTCGATGCAAATTTAGAATTGTGGTGAGGATCTCTAATCCAACATTTTGCACCGAAGACTTTGAAATAACTCACATTGGGTTTCTTGTCAGTGAGGAGTTCATAGGCTGTCTTCTTGAAGAATTTGTGAAGATATACTCTGTTGATGATGTGGCACGTAGTATCAATTGCATCAATCCAAAAACGATCAGGCGTTTTGTATTCATCAAGCATAGTGCGAGCCATTTCAACAAGAGTTCTGTTCTTGCGCTCCACGACGCCATTTTGCTGAGGAGTATAAGGAGCAGATAATTCATGACTAATACCAAGTTCATCAAGATAGTCATCAAGACCGGAATTCTTGAACTCAGTTCCATTGTCACTTCTGATGTGCTTGATCTTCACACCAAAGTTGGTTGAAGCCCTCGAGGAAAATCGTTTGAAGACTTCCTGCACTTCATGTTTGTAAGTAACAATGTGTACCCATGTATATCGAGAGTAATCATCAACAATAACAAAACCATATAGAGAAGCAGCATTAGTGACTGCTGAGTAATGGTTAGGTCCGAAGAGGTCCATGTGAAGCAATTCGAATGGACGAGTAGTGGTCATGATAGTCTTTGCTGGATGCTTGGCCTTGGTCATTTTTCCAGCTTCACAGGCTCCACATAAGTGATCCTTGAGGAATTTGACATTCTCAATGCCAATCACATGCTTCTTCTTCGCAAGCGTGTGCAAATTCCTCATGCCTGCGTGACCAAGTCGTCGATGCCATAGCCAGCCTTCTGAAGCTTTTGCAAGTAGACACACGGCTGGTTGTGGTCCTGTAGAGAAATCAACAATATACAAATCTCCTCTCCTAAGCCTTCGAAGACTTTGGAATTGTCAGCTTCCATAATCACAACACAACGATACTTGCCAAAGACAACAACCATGTCAAGATCACAAAGCATTGAGACTGACATGAGGTTGTATCCCAAGGACTCAACAAGCATGACTTTGTCCATGTGTTTATCCTTAGAGATCGCAACCTTACCAAGACCCAATACCTGACTTTTGCCTTTGTCAGCAAGGAAGATATGCTTCAGATGTGACGGTGATAAAGGAGCATCCATCAAGAGATTCTTGTCACCAGTCATGTGATTTGTACATCCACTATCGAGGACCCATTCAGTGGTTTTGGGTTGATCATCCTGTAGATGAATTAGTGTAACTTACAATCTCATATGCTTCATCAGTGAATAATATGATATTAAGTTCATCAGATGAATTTCATCAAGCAGTAAACAGATATAACAGTATGAGGATGTGTGAAATGAAAGTTCATTTCATCATGGTTAGCCTGCGTCCTTTCAGGCAATTTTGTCAGGTCCCTAGCAAATTCTTCAGACGTTAAGGCACGTCTGGAGACCTGACCCTGCAGAAGAGATTAGTTCTTTTTCTTCACCACCCACATCTGAAGGGGTGGCAAAGAGTTCATCACTCTGTGAGCACCATACGAGAATGGTGGCATAGAAGCCAAACCATTTTGTTTCACATAAGAGGGGTTAGGGTAAGCATATGAATAGGCAACGAAATTCTTCGAGGACTTATGAACATAATGATTTGAAGAATAATGTGCATATTCGTAGCCCTTAGCTCTACCCTGCGAAACAGAGTTGTTAGCACGATGATAGTCATATGAGGACTTTGATCCATTTGAGGAATTTGATCCATGTGAGGAATTTGGTCCATATGAGGACTTGGATCCATATGAAGAATTAGGTCCATATGAAGAGTTTGTTCTGGGGTTCCCATTCTTCACAGGTGGTGTCATGAGGACATTCACCTGAAGACTTTCAACATAACTTTTGGGAACCCAGATTTTCTTCATAGGGGAACCGTTCTTGTAGTCAGTCCCGACGTATCTAGCAAATACTTCACCATTCTGATTTTTGAACAGTTTATAGTTGGAGTCAAATGACTCATCAGAAGAATGAGGAGATTCACATGTAAAGCCAGATAACATGGATGGATCAACTGGAGGTCCCTTTGCAGCAACCCATGAGGTTTTGGGGTACTGCTCAGGCTTCCAATATGTTCCATCAGCATTGAGTTTCCTCACAAAGGCAATACCCTCTTTCCTAGGGTTTCTGTTGAGGATCTGCTTTTTGAGCACATCACAAAGAATCTGATGCCCTTTGAGGCTTTTGTACATGCCTGTAGTGTACAGTTCCTTCAGCCCTGCATCGTCAGTAATACTAGCATTGTCCTCAGATGAGGAATTAGTGATAGCAGAGGCAGGTGAAGAATTTGTAACAGTTGAAGCATTTGAACATTCAGGTGAAGAATTAGCAGATTCACGTTCAATTTACTTTAAGCATGGAGGAATAAATTCTTCCTGAGAAGCGCTGATTTGTTGAGCAAGTAATGAATCGTGCTCCTTCTGAAGATCTTCATAACTCACTCTTAGCTTCTCAAGATCTTGCTTTCTTTGAAGAAATTCATCAGAAAGTTTCTCATGATCAGCTAAGAGAGTGTTATGATGACTTTGAAGGTTATCAAGCCTAGACTGAAGTCTCTGAAGATTTTCAGTCAGGGCTTTAGTGCGATCCATTTCTTCACCCAACATATCATCACTTTTGTCTAGCATGTTTTGAACCTTTTCAAAAGCCCTTTGTTGTTTTACAGCAATCTTTGCAAGTTTAGAGTAGCTGGGCTTGAGATTCTCATCAGATTCATTTTCACTAGATTCAGAGGAGGTGTATTTGAGTACCTTTGCACCTTTTGCCATGAAGCAATAGGTGGGAGCATAGTCATCATCATCTTCATCAGGCTTGTCGGTGGAGTCAGTTTCTTCAGTGTTGAAGATGGACTTGCTAACGAAAGCAGTAGCGAAGGCCAGACTCGCCACACCAGATTCGGATTCTTCAGACGCCTCCTCTTCCTCATTTTCCTCAGATTCAGCTTCAAAGTCCATTTCCTTGCCAATGAATGCCCGAGCCTTCTTCGAGCTGCTCTTCTTGTGAGATGAAGACTTTGAGGATTTTGATGACAAAGATTTTGACGATTTCTTCTTCTTCTTCGCATCATCAGAACTGTAATCCTTGTATTTCTTCTTCTTCAATTCCTTTTCCCACTGAGGACAATCTTGAATATAATGACCAGGTTTCTTGCATTTGTGGCACAACCTTCTCTTATAGTCACTTGATGAGGAATCACTGCTTCTTGAGGATTTTCCAAAGCGACCATGTCTTGAGAACTTCTGGAATTTCTTCACGAGCAGTGCTAGCTCCTGGCTCAGTTCTTCAGGATCACCAAGGCTACTACCAGAGTCCTCACATTCACACTCAGACACAACCTTGGCCTTCAGGGCACGTGGTTTGCCATAACTCGAACCACAGAGATCTCTCTTTTCAGCAAGCTGGAACTCGTGAGTATTTAGCCTTTCGAGGATATCGACAGGATCAAGAGACTTGTAGTCAGCCCGTTCTTGTATCATCAGACCCAGAGTATCAAATGACGAATCAAGCAATCTCAACAGTTTCTTCACCACCTCATGGTCAGTGATGTCAGTGGCACCGAGGGCTTGAAGCTCATTTGAGATGTCAGTGAGGCGATCAAAGGTTTGTTGGACATTTTCATTGTCGAGTCTCTTGAAGCGGTTGAAGAGATTCCGAAGAACATCAACTCGAGAGTCACGCTGAGTTGAGACTCCTTCATTCACTTTGGACAGCCTATCCCAGATAAGCTTAGCAGTTTCCAAAGCACTCACTCTTCCATACTGTCCTTTACTCAGATGGCCACATATGATATTCTTCGCTTGAGAATCGAGTTGCTTGAATCTCTTCACATCGGTAGCGCTCAGTGAGGGTGAAACAGAGGGAACACCATTTTCCACAACATACCAGAGATCATTGTCAATTGCCTCGAGATGCATTCACATCTTGTTTTTCCAGTAGGGGTAGTCCGTTCCATCGAAGGTAGGACACCCAGCCGAGACCTTGATCATACCTGCGGTCGACATAACTAAAACTCCAGGCGGTTAAACCAAAATCACACAGAACAAGGGAGTACGCTCTGATACCAATTGAAAGTGCGTTATGTCGACTAGAGGGGGGGGTGAATAGGCGATTTTTATGAATTCTTCACTAAGGAATTTGCCGGTGAGGAAATTCCTTAGCGAAGAACTATTAGCAGCGGAATAAGTACTTAGAAGTAAGCATAATAGAATACACGCATGGTCATCATGATGAAATGAAGACTAGCACAAAGTACAGAAAGCGTAATCACAGGATAACACAAGATGAAGACAAATAGACTAAAGAAATTGAACTGAGGAAATTGAGAAAGTCTTTAGTCAAAGTCTTCAGACATAGATATGAACGAACACTCAACACAGTAATGAGGAAATGAAAGGGTTGAGGAAATAGAACCAGTTAGGTTGGTAAAGACAATGATTTGGTAGACCAGTTCCAACTGCTGTCTCAGTTGTACGTATGGTTGGAGCGGCTGAGTATTTAAACTCAAGGACACGCAGTCCCGGACACCCAGTCGCTGAGCACGCAGCTCAGGACACCCAGTCCTCACCGTATTCTCCTTGAACTAAGATCACACAGATCCCGTCCAATCACTCATGGTAAGTCTTCAGGCGACTTCCAAACCTTCACAGACTTGGTCACTCGGCGATCCACAATTCCTCTTGGATGCTCTAGACCTTGACGCCTAACCATCTGGAAGAAGCACAGTCTTCAAAGGTAACAAGCGTCGGATCCACGCGGGATGAATTTCTTCAGTGATGCTCAATCACTTTGGGTTTTGTAGGTGTTTGGGTTTGGGAATTTTCCTCACTTGATGATTTTCGCTCAAAGTCCTCGGAGGATTGGTTGCTCTCAAATGACAAGTGTCAAGTTCTCTCGGAGCAGCCAACCAGCTAGTGGTTGTAGGGGGCGGCTATTTATAGCCTAGGGAGCATCCCGACATGATAAGACATAAATGCCCCTCAATGATATGAACGTTAGGTGGATAAGACATTTTGGGACAGCTGGCGCGCAGCACAACAACGGTCGGAAATTTGACTCTCAAATTCCTCAGGGCTAGCATGTTCCTCACCATGTAGGTAATTCGCACTGACGAATTCCTAACTCCTCAGTTAGAACAAATTCATCAGCGACCAGAAGAACTTCGTCTCTGTCACTGAAGAAAGTGACTGAACTGTATGAGATTTCCAAAGGCTTCACTCGAAGGGATTGGTAGGTGTAGGATTTTGAGTTGAGCATCACATGGAAATTTTTCCTTAGTATTTCCTCGACCCCCTTTAACAGTACAGTGTTTCCTATGACTCAAGAAAGAGAAAATGTAACTATGAAAACAAAAGTCTTCACGCTTCATGTTCCATAAATGAATATCAAGTCTTCAAGGTCACACCAATTTCTTCACTTTCAATGTCTTCAGAAAGTCTTCAGAATATCAAAGTCTTCAGTTGAAGAACTTCATTTTAGGGGTCGACTTTCTCTGTAAATATCAAACTCCTCATAGACTTATAGACATGTGTACACTCACAAACGCATTAGTCCCTTAACCTATAAGTCTTCAATACACCAAAATCACTAAGGGGCACTAGATGCACTTACAGCTACGATCTTGTGCCTTCGGCAGGATCTGGTAGATAGACAGGCTTCTCAGCCTTTTTCATTTGTAGATGTCTGTACTCAGACATGTTAAGCTTCCGCATGTGCTTTGACTTGTATGCTCTGATTGTTGGGTCATGAGACCCATGTTTGTAATATCTCGCTCCTCGAAGCCTATTGAATAAATACTTGAGTTGTAGAGTCATGTTGTGATGCCATGTTGTATTTGCACATATCGAGCATATTGTGTGTATGTTATTGAAATGCTTGGTATGTGTGGGATCTGACTATCTAGTTGTTTATCCTTAGTAGCCTCTCTTACCGGGAAATGTCTCCTAGTGTTTCCACTGAGCCATGGTAGCTTGCTACTGCTCTGGAACACTTAGGCTGGCCGGCATGTGTCCTTCTTTGTTCCTGTGTTTGTCCCCTCGGGGAAATGTCACGCGATGAATTCCGGAGTCCTGTTAGCCCGCTACAGCCCGGTTCACCGGAGTCCCGCTAGCCCAGTGCTAGAGCCTGGATTCACTCGCTGATAACCAACACGTTCGTTGTTGGGTCATGTATGCCTGTCCCTGTAAGTTAGTGCCACTTTGGGTTCACGACTAGCCATGTCAGCCTGGGTTCTTTGTCATATGGATGCTAGCGGCACTATCATATACGTGAGCCAAAAGGCGCAAATGGTCCCGGGCCAGGTAAGGTGGCACCCGTGGGAATACCATGCGTGAGGCCGCAAAGTGATATGATGTGTTACATGCTAGATTGGTGTGACTTAGGATCGGGGTCCTGACAGCTTTGGTATCAGAGCTTGACTGCCTATAGGATTACCAAGCCAAACTGGTCGAAGTTGAGTCTAGAAATTCTTTAGTTATATAAGGGAATTGATTGTGGGATGGAACGTAAGGCTCTTTTTACTCCTTATACCTTACGCCTTCTGATCCGAGTCATCATATCTTTCCTACGGGGTTAAGGAACTAGGCTATCTTTTCCTTCTATCAGGATCACGTGTTACTAATCAGTAGACTCATAATATTGTTGGATTTAAGCTTCAGTTCAGCTTCTACCTCTGTATGTTAGCTGTTGATCTCGAAACCTTGATATTGTGCTTCTGAGTGATTATGCCACCATTTTTGTAGCATTTCTCAAATCATTTGGAGCATTTACAACCGTTATGCTGTCCGAGTCATCCCAGGTTTCTAAACAATCCGATGCATTTGCAAAATCCCTACCTCTCGTTTTGATGTTCCTTGCGCCAGATTAACCACACTAATCGGTGAGTTGAGGTACTTTATTACCTCGATATATATGTTGGAGCTATTATTATGACCCTAGGTGTCTTAGGGGATTATCTAGTAAGCTAGCCATGATTTGTGTCCCAGTGTGATGATTCTGGCCATTATTCTCGAAAGCATCCCGTGATGCCATTTAGTTAGTAGGTATTCTACTCCTGGGTTTCTGGACCCGAGATTTCCCTACTTACTTCATGTTGTTGGTGTTTGCTAGTTCCTTTAGGATATTAGTAACCTTTGCGATAGTCCTCGAGATTCGTGGTATTTCCTTCTTCCAAATACTATGAACCACTTACGGAAGATGTTTGCTGGATCAAAAGATCACAACAAGAGTGCTCTCGACGGGTTCTCCATTCTATATTGCAACTCTGCCAGTTCAACCTTTCTGCATGGGTTATCCGTAAGAAATATGTTGAATTCGTTCGACATGCTAATCTATGCATCCACGACTCAGAAAACCATATGTTCCTTTGAGTTGTCCCTCTTTAGTCGTATTCCGATCCTTTTGTATCAATTGATAGTCAGGAGTGATTATGCATTCGTGTTATCGATGCCTATTACTCCTGTGGTCCGTCAAGCCATTCTATTCCAGAATGACTAGGAGAAACAAACTCCAGAACCTTATCCATTTCTAGGATTGGGTCAAAGTAGTTGTGCTCCGCAGATCAAATTGCTAATCTAGCTTTTGTTCTGCTCTACCTTGCAGTATTACCATCTTTATATTAAGATTATCATGGGAATTGCACACCATGCTATGAACTCTTGATACAGTGATACTTCTCACCCTCAATATTCATTTCTCGGTTCCCGTGTTGTTGCAACCGGAATGTCGACAAGTGAATCGTGATGTGTGAAATCAATACTCCTAGCAACCTTGTTGCTTGGTATTAAATGGACAATATTCTCATTCTTAGCGTGTTGGTTCTTGAATCATCATTCTAAGACTGATTGTGCTACCTAGTCCTTATTTCCGGTGCACTCTTCGATCATTGAGTTAGGATAGTGTCAATCCTTGATTATTCGATCATATCGTCTTGCCCTGAAAAGAAAGATTGTTCTCGAGTTTAGTAACATATCGGTGGTTCATGATTTTTCGAATATCTTCTCGGTAGTATCACCAAGTCGTCACCTGACCGCTATGTTGAGCTCATGATCAAGTTGGTTTCATATAAACCACCCCTTCTCCAAGAATCTGTGTTGCATACCCCTGAGCTGTTTGGTCAAGCTAAACAACAACTTGGAGAGTTGGAAGATGGAAGCTTGTCCGATTTAGTTCATCTTAAGGGATATCTTGTATGTGTGTTGAAGAAAGATGGTATTTTCATTAACTGGCCCTCGTGATCAGTTTATGGACCTATCATCTTAACCAATCTTTTATTTGGGTATGGGCTATCATCAAATCAAATCAGAACCAAAGATGTTCATAATGTTGTCTTACTCGTGGTTGATTCCTCGGGCATACACCACTCTATCCTTTGGTCTGACCAATGCTATCACCACGTTCATTTAATTATGGAATTCCATTTATATGGAAACCTGGATGAATTGTTGTTGAGCCCATCGACAACGTCCTTGTCTTCTCCATAACCTTGATGAACGTTAAGCTAGTGTTGGAAACTTTTGAAAGCATTTGTTCATGCTAGCTCATGAAGCATATGTTCAGATGTAAGAAGTGACTTCCTCTAGTTCATGTGCATTTGATGCAAGTTGCCGCCGTGGATTCGAGAAAGACAATGTTGCTTCTTTTGGAATCATCCCAAATCGATCATGCATATGTGCGAAGTATTCTGTGGTTTGGAGACTTGCAACCTTCACTCTATATGTGTCCCTAGCACACCAAGCCACTGATTGATTTGTTCAAGGAGAAGAAGTTCCTTCTTAAGAATCATGGCTTATGTTAGGACTTCGCTATCCTCGTTGATGGTTCCCCTCCTGAACTCGGTAGTGTTTTGTTGTAAGACTACCATGTGTTCATGCTTGTCTGGGACAACGTGTTCACATGTTTGTAGCAGAACTAGCTCATGTTTTGGAGCTTACTATCGTAGTTCATTTCCCGAGAATCTCGCAACGTCATCTCGTCGATTTGTGTTGCAAACTTTCATTTTTCTTCCTAGACTCGATGAGTCTGGAATATCCTGACACCAACCAGATCTGAATCTCAGGCAGATATGATGGTTTGGAACATCATAATATTGGTCCCTCGGTAACCGGTAAAGTGGATGTCATGGACAACACACCCAGCCGGAAGACCTATTATTGTAGTATCTTGATTGAGGAAGTTGGCCACCTCCCCATGAGGATTTCTTATGGATTTACTTCCGTAGTTATTCCTTATGATTTTTGTGTTCCCGAAGTCCGACCTTTACTTGATGTCCTAGATATCAACCCGGTTTATTAAATGTGTTGCGCTAGCACATCAAGGAGATCATTAGAAGCGGAGTGCTAAATGTCTCTTGGTCGATCATCCAGATTTTGTCCCCTTGGCCTCGCCAAGGTGAAATCTGAGAAGGTGTTATCTTCCTTTGCATCTGCATTGTCCGTCACTATTCATCATGGTAGTAAGATGTGTTGCCAGGATCCTTGACACAGATGTTGGTAAAACCTTGATGAATATGGAAATGCTCAAGTTCTGGAGAGCACGCGCAAGCAAAATCATCCCTTGTGTTGTTTTCAACAAGGTAATCCACGTCATCCATTCTAATCCAAGTATGCCATTCTACCGAACTCTTTCAAACGATCGGTCGAGATTTACCCTAGGCTGGTATAGAGAGTCTCAATGATCTCTATACCAAAGGTAATTCTTTTTGCCACTTAAGGTAATAATTCTGCGAATAACCCTCCTCCTAGGTGCCTCGTTGTGGTATCATGGCAACTCAACTCCTCGCTACGTTGACAACCGTTCATCACCCTCTTAGGTATGGAATTGTTGTCTACCTAGTGAACCCTCATCATCTGTTCCACTCCATCCCTCTAGATTTATGCTTCGTGTCTCAGCTCGGGGGATGCTGCTATGTCTCATCCCATGAGTTGATCCTGAGTTGTTCGGTCTTCGAGAAGATCAATTCTTCTAGAGTTTTCCTTTCCTCTTCTTGTCATGTTAGTTGGAGTTCTCAGAGCAAGACGTCCGGACAAAGATGAGGATCAAATCAACGTTCTTATGAAGTGCACCCTGGATCGTGAAGATTGTGTTAGTTTGTCTCCCCTTTGTCCTCCTACCTCACGTCTTGAATCTCGGGGCGAGATTCTTGTTTAGTGGGGGTGAGTTGTCACATCCCTAGCCTTGCTATGCACTAGGACTAGCTTGGTTGTTGCATCATGTCTAATTTATTTTAAAGTTGAAATGGGGATTGCTCAAACCCTAGCACCAGATCAAATCAACTAGGTTAAAATAAAAATATTCTCAATGAACCCCAAATGCCCTTCAGAGAAGTTCATCATTTTTGGATTAGTCTAGAACCTCTCCCAAAAATGGTGCACATTTTTCTAGGCCATTCTAGATTTTTGAATTAAATCATATGTTATTTGCATTTGGGCATTTAATTGCTAAATAATATTTTAAATGCTCAAATAATCACAAACTGAAATGTTTGTTGTTGGTAATATTCCAAACAGTGACATTGAGCAGTTTCATGATTTTTGGAAATGCCCTGGCGTTTTTATTAAAGCCAAACACAATTACAGAAAATAGAAAACAGAAACAATTTAGAAAAGAGAGAGAGAACGCTTACCTGGGCCACTTACCTGGCCACCTACCAGTGCAGCCCACCAAAGCCGGCCCAACCTAGCCACCGCTCCAGTGAGCTGCTTGGCTTGGCCAGGCAGGCAGGCAGCTGCTCGACGGCGAGCACAGCATGCGTGCCACGCAGCTGCCCGCCGCCTCGCTGCTCCCCTCGTCCAGCTGTTGACGTGGGACGAACCCTCTCCCTCTCCCCGACCCCGCAGACACCCACTCCTCCCCCTGGCTACTCTCTCGCCCTCCCCGATGTCGCCCGAGACGTTGTCGTCGCCGCTGCTCGCCACAGCCGCGTCCAACGCCGTCCCCGCGCCCTCTCACCGTGTCCGGACAGTTCGTCGTCGTCAGCTACGTCGACTAGCCAAGCCGCACGACGCCGGAGCCCCTGCATCATCTCCGCCGCCGTCGTCTTCAACCTCGGGCCGCCCAGATCGCCGTCGCTGTTCCGACCGCACCGAGCCCGTCCCGAGCATGCTGACCATCCCTACGGTTTCTCTGTGAGCTGCTGAACCTCCCCGTGCTTTCTGTTTCACCCCTAGAGTACCGTAGACGCCGCGTCTCCTGTGCCCGAACGTGCCGCCGCCTGACCTCGTCGCCGGTGCTGCTCCGGTGACCATTTGGTCACGGGCTTGTGCTCGTCACACTCCTCGCGCCGCGTAGAGGCCATAGGTGTTAGCGCCACACCGCCTAGGCCACTGCAGCCATGCGCACGAGCTGGCCCGAGCTTCGGCCTCCGCCAAACTCGTCACCGGCGATGCTCCGGCCACTCCCCGGCCAAGCCATCACCACGGCTGGATGCGGGCGAGCACCAGCTGCCCGTAGCTGCTCTCCGCGTAGCAAATGAAGCCCTATGGGCAAAACCCGCAGCACGCCGCCGCGTCTGGCCTCGCCGGCGGCTAAACGCCGGCAGGCTTTGACCCGTTGATCGGCGGGTTTGACCCCGCTGACTTAGTGGACTAGGTGGGGCCCTCTGCTAATTAACCTAGTTTAGGTTTAATCAAAATTAGTTAGTCTAATTAGCTACTGACAAGCGGGACCCACTAGTCAGGTTGACCTGGACGCCCCCGTTGACCCCCTGACGTCACTCTGATGCACTGCTGATGCAATAACTAATTTCTGGATTTATTTTTATTTAGAAAATTCCAGAAATTGTTGCAAACTTCTAAAAATCATAGAAAATCAACCGTAGCTCCAAATCAAATAAATTATATATGAAAAATGATCAGAAAAATCTAATCTATCCATCTGCACTAGTTTCATGCATGTTAGAACACATTCACCTTGCTGTTTAGGTGAAACAAGTTAATGCACTATTATGACCTCTTAAAATGGGTTTGCATTTGAATCTTTGGTTCAAATGGACTCATCTCAATCTGTTCTAGCTTGCATTAGCCAAAACTGTTGGAAATATGCCCTAGAGGCAATGATAAAAGTATTATTATATTTCATTGTTCATGATAATTGTCTTTTATTCATGCTATAACTGTATTATCCGGAAATCGTAATACACGTGTGAATACATAGACCACAATATGTCCCTAGTAAGCCTCTAGTTGACTAGCTCGTTGTGATCAACAGATAGTCATGGTTTCTTGGCTATGGACATTGGATGTCGTTGATAACGGGATCACATCATTAGGAGAATGATGTGATGGACAAGACCCAATCCTAAGCATGGCACAAAGATCGTGTAGTTCGTTTGCTAGAGCTTAGCCAATGTCAAGTATCTCTTCCTTCGACCATGAGAGCGTGTCACTCCTGGATACCGTAGGAGTGCTTTGGGTGTATCAAACGTCACAACGTAACTGGGTGACTATAAAGGTGCACTACAGGTATCTCCGAAAGTATCTATTGTTTTATGCGGATCGAGACTGGGATTTGTCACTCCGTATGACGGAGAGGTATCTCTGGGACCACTCGGTAATGCATCATCATAATGAGCTCAAGGTGACCAAGGTGTTGGCCACGGGATCATGCATTACGGTACGAGTAAAGTGACTTGCCGGTAACGAGACTGAACAAGGTATTGGGATACCGACGATCGGGTCTCGGGCAAGTAACGTACCGATTGACAAAGGGAATTGTATATAGAGTTTGATCGAATCCTCGACATCGTGGTTCAACCGATGAAATCATCGAGGAGCATGTGGGAGCCAACATGGGTATCCAGACCCCGCTGTTGGTTATTGCCCGAGAGTCGTCTCGGTCATGTCTGCGTGTCTCCCGAACCCGTAGGGTCTACACACTTAAGGTTCGGTGACGCTAGGGTTGTTAGGAAGACTAGTATATGATTACCGAATGTTGTTCGGAGTCCTGGATGAGATCCCAGACGTCACGAGGAGTTCCGAAATAGTCCGGAGGTGAAGTTTTATATATGGGAAGTTGTTATACAGACACCAGAAAGTTTCGGGGGCTTATCGGTATTGTACCGGGGCCACCGGAGGGGTTCCGGGGGTCCACTGGGAGGGGCCACCCCTCCCGAGAGGCCACATGGGGCCGCATGGGATAGCAGCCAGCCCCTGGTGGGCTGGGCGCGCCCCCCTCCTTGGGCCCATGCGCCTAGGGTTGGGGGGAAACCCTAAAGGGGGCGCCCCCTTGCTTGGGGGGCAAGTCCCCCCACCCTGGCCGCCGCCCCCCCTCTAGATCCCATCTAGAGGGGCCGGCCCCCCTTGTCCCTTCCCCTATAAATAGAGGGGTGAGGGGAGGGCTTCACCACCACAAGCCAAAGCGCAGACCCTCCCCTCCCCAACACCTCTCCTCCTCCGTACGTGCTTGGCGAAGCCCTGTCGGAGTACTGCTGCACCAACTACACCACGCCGTCGTGCTTCCATTGGAGCAATCTTCCTCAACCTCTCCTTTCCCCTTGTTGGATCAAGAAGGAGGAGACGTCTCCCGTCCTGTACATGTGTTGAACGCGGAGGTGCTGTCCGTTCAGCACTTGGACATCGGTGATCCGAATCACGTTCGAGTACGACTCCATCATCACCATCCCCTTGGCAAGCTTCCGCTCGTGATCTACAAGTGGTGTGTAGATGCAAACTCTCTCCCTTGACTCGTTGCTTAGATGAACTCATAGATGGATCTTGGTGAAACCGTAGGAAAAATTTTAATTTTCTGCAACGTTCCCCAACAGTGGCATCATGAGCTAGGTCTATGCGTAGTTCTCTTTGCACGAGTAGAACACAATTTTGTTGTGGGCGTGGATCTTGTCATCTTACTTGCCTCTACTAGTCTTTTCTTGCCTCGGCGGTATTGTGGGATGAAGCGGCCCGGACCAACCTTACACGTACGCTTACGTGAGACCGGTTCCACCGACTAACATGCACTAGTGGCATAAGGTGGCTGGCGGGTGTCTGTCTCTCCCACTTTAGTTGGAGCGGATTCAATGAAAAGGGCCCTTATGAAGGGTACATAGAAGTTGACAAAATCACGTTGTGGTTATTCGTAGGTAAGAAAACGTTCTTGCTAGAACTCAATTGCAGCCACGTAAAAGATGCAACAACAATTAGAGGACATCTAACTTGTTTTTGCAGCGATTGATCATGTGATGTGATATGGCCAGAAGTTGTGATGAATGATGAATTGTGATGTATGAGATCATGTTCTTGTAATAGGATTCACGACTTGCATGTCGCTGAGTATGACAACCGGTAGGAGCCATAGGAGTTGTCTTTATTTTTGTATGACCTGCGTGTCATTGAAGAACGCCATGTAACTTACTTTACTTTATTGCTAAATGCGTTAGTCATAGAAGTAGAAGTAGTCGTTGGCGTGACAACTTCATGAAGACACGATGATGGAGATCATGATGATGGAGATCACGGTGTCATGCCGGTGACAAGATGATCATGGAGCCCCGAAGATGGAGATCAAAGGAGCTATATGATATTGGCCATATCATGTCACTACTTTATATAATTGCATGTGATGTTTATTATGTTTTATGCATCTTGTTTACTTAGGACAACGGTAGTAAATAAGATGATCCCTTACAAAATTTCAAGAAGTGTTCTCCCCTAACTGTGCACCGTTGCTACAGTTCGTCGCTTCTAAGAACCACGTGATGATCGGGTGTGATGGATTCTTACGTTCACATACAATGGGTGTAAGACAGTTTTACACAGCGAAAACAATTAGGGTTAACTTGACGAGCCTAGCATGTGCAGACATGGCCTCGGAACACGGAGACCGAAAGGTCGAACACGAGTCGTATGGAAGATACGATCAACATGAGAATGTTCACCGACGATGACTAGTCCGTCTCACGTGATGATCGGACACGGGCTAGTCGACTCGGATCGTGTAACACTTAGATGACTAAAGGGATGTCTAATCTGAGTGGGAGTTCATAATTTGATTAGAACTTAATTATCATGAACTTAGTCTAAAACCTTTGCAAATATGTCTTGTAGATCAAATGGCCAACGCTCATGTCAACATGAACTTCAACGCGTTCCTAGAGAAAACCAAGCTGAAAGATGATGGCAGCAACTATACAGACTGGGTCCGGAACCTGAGGATCATCCTCATAGCTGCCAGGAAACAATATGTCCTAGAAGGACCACTAGGTGACGCTCCCGTCCCAGAGAACCAAGACATTATGAATGCTTGGCAAACTCGCGCTGATGATTACTCCCTCGTTCAGTGCGGCATGCTTTACAGCTTAGAACCGGCGCTCCAAAAGCGTTTTGAGCATCACGGAGCATATGAGATGTTCGAAAAGCTGAAACTAGTTTTCTAAGCTCATGCCCGGGTCGAGAGATATGATGTCTCCGACAAGTTCTACAGTTGTAAGATGGAAGAAAACAGTTCTGTCAGTGAGCACATCCTGAAGATGTCTGGGTTGCAGAACTATATGACCCAGCTGAACATTAACCTCCCAGATGAGGCGGTCATTGACAGAATCCTCCAGTCGCTCCCACCAAGCTACAAGAGCTTTGTGATGAACTACAACATGCAGGGGATGGAAAAGACCATTCCTGAAGTGTTCTCAATGCTGAAGTCAGCAGAGGCTGAAATCAAGAAAGAACATCAAGTGTTGATGGTCAATAAGACCACTAAGTTCAAGAAGGGCAAGGGTAAGAAGAACTTCAAGAAGGACGGCAAGGAGGTTGCCGCGCCTGGTAAGCCAGTTACCGGGAAGAAGTCAAAGAATGGACCCAAGCCTGAGACTGAGTGCTTTTATTGCAAGGGGAAGGGTCACTGGAAGCGGAACTGCCCCAAATACTTAGCAGATAAGAAGGCCGGCAACACCAAAGGTATATTTGATATACATGTAATTGATGTGTACCTTACCAGTACTCGTAGTAACTCCTGGGTATTTGATACCGGTGCCGTTGCTCATATTTGTAACTCACAGCAGGAGCTGCGGAATAAACGGAGACTGGCGAAGGACGAGGTGACGATGCGCGTCGGGAATGGTTCCAGAGTCGATGTGATCGCCGTCGGCACGCTGCCTCTACATTTACCTACGGGATTAGTTTTGAACCTGAATAATTGTTATTTAGTGCCAAGTTTGAGCATGAACATTGTATCTGGATCTCTTTTAATACGAGATGGCTACTCATTTAAGTCCGAGAATAATGGTTGTTCGATTTATATGAGAGATATGTTTTATGGTCATGCTCCGATGGTCAATGGTTTATTCTTAATGAATCTCGAGCGTAATATTACACATGTTCATAGTGTAGATGCCAGAAGATGTAAAATTGATAATGATAGTCCCACATACTTGTGGCACTGCCGCCTTGGTCACATTGGTGTCAAGCGCATGAAGAAGCTCCATGCTGATGGACTTTTAGAGTCTCTTGATTATGAATCGTTTGACACGTGCGAACCATGCCTTATGGGCAAAATGACCAAGACTCCGTTCTCCGGAACAATGGAGCGAGCAACCAACTTCTTGGAAATCATACATACCGATGTGTACGGTCCAATGAGCGTTGAGGCTCGCGGAGGATATTGTTATGTTCTCACTCTCACTGATGACTTAAGTAGATATGGGTATGTCTACTTAATGAAACACAAGTCTGAGACCTTTGAAAAGTTCAAGGAATTTCAGAATGAGGTGGAGAATCAACGTGACCGAAAGATAAAGTTCCTACGATCAGATCATGGAGGAGAATATTTAAGTCACGAATTTGGCATACACTTAAGGAAATGTGGAATTGTTTCACAACTCACGCCGCCTGGAACACCTCAGCGAAACGGTGTGTCCGAACGTCGTAATCGCACTCTATTGGATATGGTGCGGTCTATAATGTCTCTTACCGATTTACCGCTATCATTTTGGGGATACGCTCTAGAGACAGCTACATTCACTTTAAATAGGGCACCGTCTAAATCCGTTGAGACGACACCGTATGAATTATGGTTTGGGAAGAAACCTAAGCTGTCGTTTCTAAAAGTTTGGGGATGCGATGCTTATGTCAAGAAACTTCAACCTAAAAAGCTCGAACCCAAGTCGGAAAAATGTGTCTTCATAGGATACCCTAAGGAAACTGTCGGGTATACCTTCTACTTAAGATCTGAGGGCAAAATCTTTGTTGCCAAGAACGGATGCTTTCTGGAAAAAGAGTTTCTCTCGAAAGAAGTAAGTCGGAGGAAAGTAGAACTCGATGAAGTACTACCTCTCGAACGGGACAGTAGTGCAGCTCAGGAAAATGTTCCTGTGATGCCCACACCAATCGAAGAGGAAAACAATGATGATGATCAAGGTACTTCGGATCAAGTTGCTACTAAACTTCGTAGGTCCACAAGGACACGTTCCGCACCAGAGTGGTACGGCAACCCTGTCCTGGAAATCATGTTGTTAGACAACGGTGAACCTTCGAACTATGAAGAAGCGATGGGGGGCCCAGATTCCAACAAATGGCTTGAAGCCATGAAATCCGAGATAGAATCCATGTATGAAAACAAAGTATGGACTTTGACAGACTTGCCCAATGATCGGCGAGCGATAGAAAACAAATGGATCTTTAAGAAGAAGACGGACGCGGATGGCAATGTTACCATCTATAAAGCTCAACTTGTCGCTAAGGGTTATCGACAAGTTCAAGGGATTGACTACGACGAGACATTCTCTCCCGTAGCGAAGCTGAAGTCCGTCCGAATCATGTTAGCAATTGCCGCATACTATGATTATGAGATATAGCAGATGGACGTCAAAACGGCATTTCTTAACGGGCATCTTAAGGAAGAACTGTATATGATGCAGCCAGAAGGTTTTGTCGATCCTAAGAACGCTAACAAAGTATGCAAGCTCCAGCGATCCATTTATGGGCTGGTGCAAGCATCTCGGAGTTGGAATATTCGCTTTGATGAGATGATCAAAGTGTTTGGGTTTATGCAGACTTATGGAGAAGCATGCGTTTACAAGAAAGTGAGTGGGAGCCCTGTAGCATTTCTCATATTATATGTAGATGACATACTCTTGATGGGAAATAATATAGAATTTCTGGACAGCATTAAGGCCTACTTGAATAAGTGTTTTTCAATGAAGGACCTTGGAGAAGCTGCTTATATATTAGGCATCAAGATCTATGGAGATAGATCGAGACGCCTCATAGGTCTTTCACAAAGCACATACCTTGATAAGATTTTGAAAAGGTTCAAAATGGATGAGTCCAAGAAAGGGTTCTTGCCTATGTTACAAGGTGTGAGATTGAGCTCAGCTCAGTCACCGACCACGGCAAAAGATAAAGAAGAGATGAGTGTCATCCCCTATGCTTCAGCCATAGGATCTATTATGTATGCCATGCTGTGTACCAGACCTGATGTAAACCTTGCCGTAAGTTTGGTAGCAAGATACCAGAGTAATCTCGGCAAGGAACACTGGACAGCGGTCAAGAATATCCTGAAGTACCTGAAAAGGACAAAGGACATGTTTCTCGTTTATGGAGGAGACGAAGAGCTCGTCGTAAAGGGTTACGTCGACGCTAGCTTCGACTCAGATCCGGATGACTCTAAGTCACAAACCGGATACATGTATATGTTGAATGGTGGAGCAGTAAGCTGGTGCAGCTGCAAACAGAGCATCGTGGCGGGATCTACGTGTGAAGCGGAGTACATGGCAGCCTCGGAGGCAGCGCATGAAGCGATTTGGGTGAAGGAGTTCATCACCGACCTAGGAGTCATACCCAATGCGTCGGGGCCAATCAAACTCTTCTGTGACAACACTGGAGCTATTGCCCTTGCCAAGGAGCCCAGGTTTCACAAGAAGACCAGGCACATCAAGCGTCGTTTCAACTCCATCCGTGAAAATGTTCAAGATGGAGACATAGAAATTTGCAAAGTACATACGGATCTGAATGTCGCAGATCCGCTGACTAAACCTCTCTCGCGAGCAAAAGATGATCAACACCAGAACTCTATGGGTGTTCGATTCATCACAATGTAACTAGATTGGTGACTCTAGTGCAAGTGGGAGACTGTTGGAAATATGCCCTAGAGGCAATAATAAAAGTATTATTATATTTCATTGTTCATGATAATTGTCTTTTATTCATGCTATAACTGTATTATCCGGAAATCGTAATACACGTGTGAATACATAGACCACAATATGTCCCTAGTAAGCCTCTAGTTGACTAGCTCGTTGTGATCAACAGATAGTCATGGTTTCCTGGCTATGGACATTGGATCTCGTTGATAACAGGATCACATCATTAGGAGAATGATGTGATGGACAAGACCCAATCCTAAGCATAGCACAAAGATCGTGTAGTTCGTTTGCTAGAGCTTAGCCAATGTCAAGTATCTCTTCCTTCGACCATGAGAGCGTGTAACTCCTGGATACCGTAGGAGTGCTTTGGGTGTATCAAACGTCACAACGTAACTGGGTGACTATAAAGGTGCACTACAGGTATCTCCGAAAGTATCTATTGTTTTATGCGGATCGAGACTGGGATTTGTCACTCCGTATGACGAAGAGGTATCTCTGGGCCCACTCTGTAATGCATCATCATAATGAGCTCAAGGTGACCAAGGTGTTGGCCACGGGATCATGCATTACGATACGAGTAAAGTGACTTGCCAGTAACGAGACTGAACAAGGTATTGGGATACCGACGATCGGGTCTCGGGCAAGTAACGTACCGATTGACAAAGGGAATTGTATACGGGGTTTGATCGAATCCTCGACATCGTGGTTCAACCGATGAAATCATCGAGGAGCATGTGGGAGCCAACATGGGTATCCAGACCCCGCTGTTGGTTATTCCCGAGAGTCGTCTCGGTCATGTCTGCGTGTCTCCCGAACCCGTAGGGTCTACACACTTAAGGTTCGGTGACGCTAGGGTTGTTAGGAAGACTAGTATGTGACTACTGAATGTTGTTCGGAGTCCCGGATGAGATCCCAGACGTCACGAGGAGTTCCGAAATAGTCCGGAGGTGAAGTTTTATATATGGGAAGTTGTTATACAGACACCGGAAAGTTTCGGGGGCTTATCGGTATTGTACCGGGGCCACCGGAGGGGTTCCGGGGGTCCACCGGGAGGGGCCACCCCTCCCGGGAGGCCACATGGGGCCGCATGGGATAGCAGCCAGCCCCTGGTGGGCTGGGCGCGCCCCCCTCCTTGGGCCCATGCACCTAGGGTTGGGGGGAAACCCTAAAGGGAGCGCCCCCTTGCTTGGGGGGCAAGTCCCCCCACCCTGGCCGCCGCCCCCCTCTAGATCCCATCTAGAGGGGCCGGCCCCCCTTGTCCCTTCCCCTATAAATAGAGGGGTGAGGGGAGGGCTGCACCACCACAAGCTAAAGTGCAGCCCCTCCCCTCCCCAACACCTCTCCTCCTCCGTACGTGCTTGGCGAAGCCCTATCGGAGTACTGCTGCACCAACTACACCACGCCGTCGTGCTGCCGTTGGAGCAATCTTCCTCAACCTCTCCTTCCCCCTTGCTGGATCAAGAAGGAGGAGACGTCTCCCATCCCGTACGTGTGTTGAACGCAGAGGTGCTGTCCGTTCAGCACTTGGACATCGGTGATCCGAATCACGTTCGAGTACGACTCCATCATCACCATCCCCTTGGCAAGCTTCCGCTCGTGATCTACAAGTGGTGTGTAGATGCAAACTCTCTCCCTTGACTCATTGCTTAGATGAACTCATAGATGGATCTTGGTGAAACCGTAGGAAATTTTTTAATTTTCTGCAACGTTCCCCAACAAAAACACATTCTTATTGCCATGTCATAGCATGCATCATATTGTGCATTGCATTGATCGTGTTTCTTCTCTGTTTGTCGGTGTTGTTCCCCCTCAGTAGACGTTGTTCCGACATTGTGATCGTTGACACTGATGAAGACTTAATACTATCTTCAGAAGTGCTAGGCAAGCAAAACCCCCTTGTTCATTCCGATACAATCCCACTCTCTCACTCCTGCTCTCTTTTACTGCATTAGGACAACAACGATTCATCTGTTACTTGCTGCGATAGCTGAACCCCTTTATCCTCTGCATGACTTGTCATTGCCACAGTAAATAGATGAAACCCACTAGCATGAGTAGGAGTTGTTTGAGCCCTGTTGTGCCTACTCATTCATGCTTGTTTGTCATGCCTGCTACTGCTTAGAGTTGAGTCCGGTATCATACATCGTGGATGAATTGGAGGTGTGTGAACATGTCCTACTGTTGAGAGCTAAGTGTGTGAACACGATTTGGTAAAGGTAGCGGTGAGAGGCCATATAGGAGTACATGGTGGGTTGTCTCATTGCAGCCGTCCTCAGGAATTGAGCTCTGTGTTTGTGATCCATGAACAACTACTACCACACATTGGGATCCTTAATTGACTCTCTCGACTTATTAATCAACTTGATCTCTATCCAGGAGTTGCAACTAGTTTCTGGTGTTTGTAGGTAGTGTTAGTAGTCTACCAAGTGGCACCCGGTACAGGTGGGCTTGGGACAGACTAGGCACCATGGCACGGTGTACCAAGCGTAGATCCACCCGTCAAGGTGGGCTTGGGAACCCTGCACACATCGTTTGGGGCCGTGAGCGACACCCCGGCAGGATCTCCTTGCGGATGGAACCCGAATAGGCGATAAACCTGGACAAGAGACTTGTGTGGTTAGTCAGGTCGTGGCCGACACCCTCGATGGGCTTCCGCTTGAAGGTTGCTGAGTACATGTAGTGTAAACGGCGGTAAGTGGTGAGAGCGTGTGTGAAGAAGTACACCCCTGCAGGGTTAACATTATCTATTCGAATAGCCGTGTCCGCGGTAAAGGACTTCTGGGTTGCCTGTACAGTTCATAGACAAGTGAAAGTGGATACTCTAAAATACGCAAGATAAGCGTGAGTGCTATGGATGGCGTTCTCGTAGGGAGACGGGAGCGGATCCATAGTGGTGTATTGATATGGTGAATATGTGGACTCGTGTGCGCCACCTCAAAAGAGTTACTTGCAGTCGTAGTTTAGGATAGCCACCGAGTCAAAGCTGGCTTGCTGCAGTTAAACCCCACCATCCCCTTTGTTGATAATGATGCATATGTAGTTAGTTCTGATGTAAGTCTTGCTGGGTACATTTGTACTCACGTTGCTTAATTTATGTTTTTGCAGAGAGACTTCAGTCTCGCTGGTAGTTCCACGTGGACTTCGATGTTTAGCTTGTTACCTTAGCTACGATCTTGTGCCTTCGGCAGGATCTGGTAGATAGACAGGCTTCTCAGCCTTTTTCATTTGTAGATGTCTGTACTCAGACATGTTAAGCTTCCGCATGTGCTTTGACTTGAATGCTCTGATTGTTGGGTCATGAGACCCATGTTTGTAATATCTCGCTCCTCGGAGCCTATTGAATAAATACTTGAGTTGTAGAGTCATGTTGTGATGCCATGTTGTATTTGCACATATCGAGCATATTGTGTGTATGTTATTGAAATGCTTGGTATGTGTGGGATCTGACTATCTAGTTGTTTATCCTTAGTAGCCTCTCTTACCGGGAAATGTCTCCTAGTGTTTCCACTGAGCCATGGTAGCTTGCTACTGCTCCGGAACACTTAGGCTGGCCGGCATGTGTCCTTCTTCGTTCCTGTGTCTGTCCCCTCGGGGAAATGTCACGCGATGAATTCCGGAGTCCTGTTAGCCCGCTACAGCCTGGTTCACCGGAGTCCTGCTAGCCCAGTGCTACAGCCTGGATTCACTCGCTGATGAATGTCACGTTCGTTGTTGGGTCATGTATGCCTGTCCCTGTAAGTTAGTGCCACTTTGGGTTCACGACTAGCCATGTCAGCCTGGGTTCTTTGTCATATGGATGCTAGTGGCACTATCATATACGTGAGCCAAAAGGCGCAAACGGTCCCGGGCCAGGTAAGGTGGCACCCGTGGGAATACCGTGCGTGAGGCCGCAAAGTGATATGATGTGTTACATGCTAGATCGGTGTACTTAGGATCAGGGTCCTGACACATTTGGGCCAGATCTGCCATCGGGCTTGCACAGTGTGTTGAATCCGGCCTCTGTATGTTTTTTTCCTTCTGTTCTCTGTGATTTAACGTTATATTGCATTGCATAATTACAGTAATGACATTATCTTGCATTGCTCATATATAAATAACCATGCATCGGTTTGCAACAAACTTCATATGCAAAATGCTTAGAATTTCATCTACTTTCATAATATGCAACTTTCATCCATGTTAAAATGTTTAAATGTGCTGTTTGAATTAATTTGCATAAATAGCATGTTCAAATGATTTATTTCATAACTAAATAATCGGAGCTCGGTTTCTAATAAACTTTATATGTAAATGGGGTGGAAAAATGCCTAATTTAACATGGTGGACCTTATTTTCCTATTTAACAACCTTAAAATATGGTTTAGGGCAGAACAGTACCGAATTCATAAATATGCATATGAGGTTTTTCCGGAATTGTTGTTTGTTGTTCCGGCCTCATTTAAACTTGCCTAAATAGTTAGTTTTCATATGCTTCACCTCTTGCCATGTTTAACAACATTTAATATTGTTTGGTAGCTTATACGAGATTAAACTAAAAATGTCAATGTGGTGTTTTGTCAATATGCAACTCGTTGCATATTGAGCTCCACTTAACTTGTAGTATTGTTTGTTGCACTTTGCCATGCCATGCCTCATTAAACCGGACATGCATCATACTTGATTGTGCATCATGCCATGATTATGCTTGTGTGTTTACCATGTTGTTTACTTCTTTCCGGTTTGCTTCTCTCGTTAGGTTCGGTTTCATTCCGGAGTTGTGAGGATTCGTTCGACTACATTCGTCTGTCTTCTTCATGGACTCGTTCTTCTTCCTAGCGGGATTTCAGGCAAGATGACCGTCACCCTGGATCTCACTACTATCATTGCTATGCTAGTTGCTCGTTCTATCGCTTTGCTGCGCTACCTATCTATTGTTCTTCAAGCCTCCCAATTTGCCATGCCAGCCTCTAACCTTTTCACCCTTCCTAGCAAACCATTGCTTGGCTATGTTACCGCTTTGCTCAGCCCCTCTTATAGCGTTGTTAGTTGCAAGTGAAGTTGAAGATTGCTCCATGATGGACAGGATGATGTTGGGATATCACAATATCTCTTATTTAATTAATGCATCTATATACTTGGTAAAGGGTGGAAGACTCGGCCTTATGCCTGGTGTTTTGTTCCACTCTTGCCGCCCTCGTTTCCGTCATTCCGGTGTTATGTTCCCGGATTTTGCGTTCCTTACGCGGTTGGGTGATTTATGGGACCCGCTTGACAGCTCACTTTGAATAAAACTCCTCCAGCAAGGCCCAACCTTGGTTTTATCATTTTTCTCACCTAGCCTTTTTTCCCCTGGGTTTCCGGAGCCCGAGGGTCATCTTTACTTTACCCCCCGCCGGGCCAGTGCTCGTCGTGAGTGTTGGTCCAACCTGTCAGCCGCCGGTGGTCACCAGGGGCAACTCTGGGCTGGTATCGGTGTCAAAACCGGCGGATCTCGGATAGGGGGTCCCGAACTGTGCGTCTAGGCGGATGGTAATAGGAGACAAGGGACACGATGTTTTTACCCAGGTTCGGGCCCTCTCGATGGAGGTAAAACCCTACTCCTGCTTGATTAATATTGATGATATGGGTAGTACAAAGTAGATCTACCACGAGATCGGAGTGGCTAAACCCTAGAATCTAGCCTATGGTATGATTGTTGTTCGTCCTACGGACTAAAACTCTCCGGTTTTTATAGACATCAGAGAGGGCTAGGGTTACACAGAGTCGGTTAGAATGGGAGGAGATCTTCATATCGTATCTTCAAGCTTGCCTTCCACGCCAAGGAAAGTCCCATCCAGACACGGGACGGAGTCTTCAATCTTGTATCTTCATAGACCGGGAGTCCGGCCAAAGGTCTTAGTCTGGCCATCCGGACACCCCCTAATCCAGGACTCCCTCAGTATCCCCTGAACCAGGCTTCAATGACGACGAGTCCGACGCGCAAGTCGTCTTCGGCATTGCAAGGCGGGTTCCTCCTCCGAATATTTCATAGAAGATGTTGAACACCAGTGTAGTGTCCGGCTCTGCAAAGATAAGTTCCACATTCCTTCGTAGAGAGAATAATATTTGTATCAATCGGATCTGCTGACGTATTCCGTGGCGTGACATCATGCCACAGCCAGGCTCTTTATTCATTTTATTGTTCCACCTCAGCGCGTTTAGCGAGGCGGTTTCCTTGGCACGTCTTGTCAAAGCAGAGATCGTGTCCCCTTATTCTGGGATTCTCATCAATACCGGTGTGGGTAACCCAACCGTGACTCAGGTATGACTCCCTAATTGAAAGCGAGTCTCAAAACGGTTACGGGGAGGGCTCTTGGTATTCACCTCCTATATAAAGGAACCAAGGCCTGGCCACCTTGTTCTTTAAACCAATCAAATCCGCCCCTCGCTTCGAGTTCCAACACCCAAAGCTCTAGTTTTAGGTGCTTCAGACCTTCGAAGATGTCCGGCTCCGACCCTCAAGGCCGGTGGATGCCTTCCTCCATCACGGAAGAAGATGTGGGAAAGTTAAGAGATGCCAGGTATCTAACCGGCGAAATCTCGCATAGACTGCCTACTCAAGGGCAAGCTATTCCCGCCCCCCAGCCTGGTGAAAGCATGGTGTTCGCATCGCATTTCCTTCGGGGACTAGGCTTCCCGATCGATCCCTTTGTGAGGGGGCTTATGTTTTACAACGGGCTGGAGTTCCATGACCTAGCTCCGGAGTCCATCCTCCAGATCTCATCATTCATTGTCATGTGTGAGGCTTTCCTCCATATCACCCCTCACTTTGTATTGTGGCTAAAAACCTTCAGAGTGGAACCGAGAGTGATCGAGGGGCAGCACGCTGAGTGCGGAGGGGCTATAATAAGCAAGATGAACGGTGCTCCATGGCCCGGAGGCTCTTTTCAAGAGGAGCTCGGCTTATGGCAACGGGACTGGTTTTACATCAAAGCCCCTAGGGGCACCACATGGGTGGCGCCGCCTACTTTTCGCTTGGGTCCCCACCACGGCTGGCATCATGGGTTAATGAAGGACTTATCTGGGGGCCGCCAAAAGACGTACCCTTGCTGCAGGGCCGTATTCAAGATCTCCTAGAAAGAGATATCAATCTGACCGTGGTGGCGCAAGTCATGGTGATTCGCCGCACACTGCCCTGCAAACGTCGACCTCTCTGCCTGTGGGAGTTCAATCCTGAGGGACCATGGGTCCTACAACACTTCATGGGAATGACACCCATGGAGATTTACAAATTGTTCTTCGGATCACAAGCAAGGTGTCCGGATTTGTCCGAGGACGCTGGTCTGAGCTGCAACCGGCCAGATGCTAAAGTAAGTAGCCCCTGATTTGCACGTATCATCCATATTTTTATCAAATCTACCCTTTAGCAGAGTTGCCCTTTGAACAGGAGTGGATAGCAAAGGCTAAGCTTATCAGGTGTCCAGCCCCCCTGCCCGAGACCGTGCCGAATCCCATGCTAACCAGGATGCTGGAGGCTGCACCGTTGGCGGAATGCGAAGGGGGGAACCAAGGAGCTACCGCCTCCACGAAGGAGGCCGTTAGGAAGGGAAGAATCGAAAATTCTCCCGACCAGGGAAAGAAAAGGACTGCCTCTGAAGACCCGGAGGTGATATCCTCAAAACGGGGAAAGAAATCTTCGTCAGAGGGTTCGACACCGGAGAACGCTTCAGCCGAACTGCCCCCTAAAGGGGACCCGCTCTCCCCTGAGGCGTAAGTGAAGGGAGGGGTTCCGTAATGAATCACATTCATGTCTTACTCCTGAGGAAAATAACCGAAACATTATCTTGCAGTTCGGATCTCAACCCTTCTTAGCAGAGCTCATCTTTGGGGGATCTTCGTCCAGAGATGATAGAGAGGGAAACGCCTCCCCTTGTTCCACCGTCTTACGAGGCTGGAGACCCCCAGGTATCGTCCCGGAGGGCTTTTTCGAGTCCGGACCCTGAGAAAGGTCATCAGACTAGTTCGACACCCTCTTGCGCGCCGGCGGATGGGCCGAAGGATCTTCTTAGTGGGGCATCCATCTCAGAAGAACACCGTATATTGATGGATACGGTGATTGGAAGGATTTCGTTCGCGGAAAGCGGATTGTACGAGGCTACCAGGAGTTTACTAGCAAGCTTCGGGGTATGTAAAAAGGTGTATCTTTTGGCAGAGCCGCATATTAAATGTGCCCTGTATGAGTAGTAGCCCCTGAGACTCTGTGTGTTGTCACGAGTGACGGCGCACAGTGGATCATAACCCCAGGTATAATGTGCCGCCTATTCCATGAAGGTGGCGAGGCGTTCGATGGCTAGCCGAACTGATGAATCTGCCGAACTGAAGTGGCAACTTGACGTAGCAGATGCCGACATCGCGCTTGTACATAAGCGGCTAGACGAGGCTCAAGGTATGTTCAAAAGACACCCAGCAATAGGGGCTTGATGCTTGGGCCTTATGTATGTTTTATGTAGATGGTGCTGCTGCCGTGGAGAACCTTCAGGCGGAACTTGCCCGAGCATAGGAGCAAACAAGGAAGAGTGATGCGGCTGCCGTTAAAGCGACTGAAGAGCTAAAAGCCGAACAGGCTGCTCACTGCCAGAGCAAGAAGGAAATGGCCGAGATGGCCATGAAATTGAGGGATGCTACCGACTGCTGTAGATTGCTTGAACAAGAAGATAGGGCGGCTCAGAAGGATCTTGAAAAGATCACTGCCGAAGCCAAGGATACTCGCTCTGCCATGAGAGCGATGAAGGAGGAGCTGCGTCAGGCCGGAGATATCACGGCTGGAAAGCCTTATATGCTGCGGATGAAGTTCGGAGACCCCAAGTATGCTCTATTAGACCGGCAGTGGAGTTCGGACAACGCTTATCTGGATTTGGCCGCAAGTGCGACGGACGCGACCGAACACTTCCGCAGCCGAGGTGACCATGAATTGGAAGAGCTTTTTTGGTCGCAATACCACAATCCAGAATGCCCACTGTCAGTCTCCGACTGTTTAGCCGCCTGGGCAGAGCTGAACAGATTATCCGGACTTGCCATGAAGTATGTTGCGAGTCGCCTGTGGCCGGAGAAGCCGGAGCCGAAGAGTTATTTTTGCTTGGTGCAGCAATTTCTTGGTTTGGTGCCGCATGCTGATGCAATGAAGAGGTCGGCGTGCATAGAGGGCGCGCAGATGGCTCTTGCCCGTGTCAAGACATACTGGGCAGATATGAAGGCCAGTATTGTTGCGTCCCAAGACTCGGACGAAAGCCGAGTACCTGCCAAGCACTATTTTGAGGAAGTTCTTCCTGGCGCTCGTATAATAGAGTCGTAGTGCTCGAAGGATGTTGTGTTCGAATAGCTTATACTATTTGTAAGATGAATTGTGTTTTTATGAAAAAAGCTTTTTTATACTTGTGCTTGCAAGAATCATGATGCCTCCTGTGCGGCCGTTTAATGTATATATTTGTGTATAACCTGAAAGATGGCAGTCGTTGGCTTCAGCCCCCATGCATAGAATGCGGGGGTGTTCGCAAAAAGGCGTCTGTTCACACTTAATCCAACGTCTTGGTCCTATAAAGGAGGTGGTGGCGCGGCGAACTAGGCAACCAGACTATAATGCTTTATCACTTTCACTTAGCCACAGGAGTTTGACAGTGGGACTACTAAATATCCCCTAGGGGCACCGCGCTCGCCCGAATTCGGGGCGCGAGTGTGCCTGACCGGGAAGCGGCCCTTCGTTAATGCGGGCGAATCCGAAAGATTCCGAAAGTCATCTAGTGGTTGACCAGTCTCTCGCTATATCATGACAGTCAGTTTTCGGCTTTCTCTACTGAGGTGCTCACCCGGTCGAACCGGGGCACAATCGCAGTAGTTCTCCTGGTGCCGCGTTAGCCGATATAACAGAACGTAAGGCAGCAAAACACAGGAGCCGGGCAAACCCAACATTTGACCAAAGACATGATTCGGAGCTTATGCATAGAGGGCCAAACTCGGGACGCCGAACACTCCCTAAGGTGTTCGGTCTTTATGAAGACGGGCCAAAATAGAGCCCTTGGTAAAAAAGCCCCTAGTGTCCAGGTATGTGCAAAAATTTCTGGCGTGGCCACATGCCAAGACGCCAGCCTCCTCCTCGGCTATAGAGAAAACCGGGGGATATTATCAACAAGAGACAGTAAAAACGGTTTACGCAGGGTCTTAATCTGAAAATAATCCTTGGAACGGGTCCCTGCTGCACATCTGCGCCTGTGTCTCCGTCGTGCCGTATCCTGGACGGGCGTAGCACGATGCTCGTTTGTGAAAGAGAGGAACTTAGTAAAAAATAAGCGTGTGAGAAATCTGTATCGAAATAAACAAAATATACGTGGAGCAAGAGTTGGGCCGTATTGTCTCCGGGCGTGAGCACACGGAGCCCCTTGCATGAGGGTATGCGGTAATTTAAGCATATTGACGCCGGACTCGTCGAGGCGTGTCCGGGATAGTAGGGCTGGATTTGTGGGCGGCTGTCTAGGCAACTGCACCCTTGCCCGTACTTTGGGGGTCAATTTATGTTCCCTTGTAATGAGATGATGCCCTTTGGACCGGGCATTTTAAGTGTAAGGGATGCGTAGTGTGGTATTTCATTAAAGCGGGCGAAAGCTTCACGTCCCAGTAGCGCTTGATAGCGACTTACGAATGGGGCGATGTGGAATGTTAGCTTTTCGCTTCGGAAGTTGCCGGGTGATCCGAACGTGACTTCTAACGTAAGGGAACCCATACTTGGGGTATCCGAACCTGGCGTTACTCCTTGAAAGGAAGTGTTGCCGAGGTGGATTGCAACTGGGTTTACCCCGAGTTTGCGGACTGTGTCCTAATATAACAGGTTCAAGTCGCTGCCGCCGTCCATAAGGGCGTTTGTAAATTGGAGTCCGTTAATGATTGGATTTAAGAGCAAGGCAGTCCAGCCTGTGTTCTGGTCTCCTCTAGAGTAATCCAGATGATCAAAGGTGATTGGTTGTAACAACCAGTGGGGTTGCTCCTCCGGGGCTGGCTGTACGGCGCGTGTCGTTGTAGGTGCCGTTCTATTCTTCCCCTTCGTCACATGAAGTAGATTTACTGTCTTGACTTCTTGTGGGAACTTCTTTTGTTCTCTAGTGATCTGCTCATGGGGTGCATCGTCATCTTCGCTTGGTGTGTTGAGCCCCTTGTGTTCGGCGTTGAGTTTGCCGGACTGCTTAAAGACCCAACAATCTCTGTGGGTATGGTTTGCAGGTCTCCCCGGAGTGCTGTGGATTTGACATATTTTGTCCAAAATTTTGTTGAGGTTGGACAGCTCATCCCTATCGTCCTTGGGGGGCATATTTTTCTGATTTTGCTGAGAGCTTTTGAATCCGGCGTTTACTGCCATGCTCATCGGGCTGTTGTGCTTTATCCGGCGCGGTTCTTTGTTACGGCGCGGCTTCCCGTTCCCATCTCTGGGTTCGGACGTATTCGGGTCACTGGTGCTGCTTCTTGCCAACCAGCTATCCTCTCCTGCACAGAAGCGGGTCATGAGGCTTGTTAACGTAGCCATTGTTCGCAGCTTTTCTTGGCCGAGGTGTCTGGCGAGCCATTCGTCTCGGATGCTGTGTTTGAAAGCTGCTAGGGCCTCTGCGTCCGGACAGTCGACTATCTAATTCTTTTTGATAAGGAATCTGTTCCATAGCTTCTGCGCTGACTCTCCGGGCTGCTGAGTTATATGACTCAGATCATCTGCATCCGGGGGCCGGACATAGGTCCCTTGAAAATTTGCCCGGAAAGCATCCTCAAGCACTGCCCAACTTCCCATGGTGTTTTCGGGAAGGCTTTTAAGCCAATGCCGGGCTGGCCCTTTGAGCTTAAGGGGTAAGTATTTTATGGCGTGGAGGTCGTCTCCTCTGGCCATGTGTATATGGAGGATATAGTCCTCGATCCAGACTCCAGGGTCTATTGTTCCGTCGTATGGTTCTATGTTCACTAGCTTGAATCCGGCTGGGAATTCATGATCCAGCACCTCATTGGTAAAACATAGGGGGTGTGCGGCGCCCCTGTATTTAGGCGTGCCGCGATTTTCAGGTATTTTTTGCGTTGCATCACTCATTGGAGCTTGCTTTCTTGGCCTATAGATGGATCTGGTAGGGCCAGTTTTCTGATGCGAATTCTTGGACGGATTGCGCGCTATATTGAGTGCGGCGTCCTTTGACGTGTGAGTTTGATCGTAGGGTCGTCTATCCGACCTTGTGGCTTCCTTATTTTTTGACTGTGGGGGCTTTATGGCCTCTTCGTCAAATTCTGGTAGTAGTTTCCGCTTCGGATAGCTCTTTGTGTGGCGACTACTGCCGTACTTGTGTGCGGTATTGAGTACTTTGCCCCATCTGATCCTGAGCGCATCCTCCGCTGTCTTGAGCTGTGACACTCCAAAAATTTTGTGATTTTGTTTTCAGAAAGAGCCTTGCTTGGTTTGAAGAAGCTCATTTAAACCCTTCCTAAAAACCCTCTTCTAAGTTTGCCCTCTCAAAAATCTTTTCTTGGATTTAGTTTCTTTTAAAAAGAAAACCTTTTTGATTTTTGGTCTTTCATTTGATTTTGATCCACTCTGGTTTACCATGCCTCCTATGGTAAAACTCCCCCAAAAACCCCTCCTCCCACTTTGGTACAACCCAAACATTCTGTCTAAACTAATAAAATCCATTTTTGGATTTTATTCCAATTATTTCTCCTTCCAAAATAATTCTGTCTTTTCTTTTGAGCCTAGGTGATTTGCAAAGCAAGTACCCTAATGCATTTGATTTTTGACCGCAACTCAACACCTCTGGATAGTCCTTTGTACCCACAACCTAGAACCATCTTGATCCACTCATCTTCTTTTCAAATATTTCAAATTTCACTCTTTGCAAGTTTGGACCAGATTTGCCAAATTTGGTGAAATTCATATCTACACTTCTCCAAAAATTCCACCAAAATTCAGGCAACCTCTAGTTGCAATGAGAGACCACTCCACCAAAAATCAGCTCAAGGAAATATCTATAGATACCAGAATCATTCTGTCGAACACCTGGCATGCACTGTTTTGTTCATATTCAGTAAATTCAGAAAGTTCAGTGTCGTTTCTCCGACAGAACTTCAGTCACATGCCCACTGTGCGTTTGGCTCGATGCTCGCAGCCGGGCCTGCTTGTCCGGAGCTCCACACGCGCGCTTGGCGCCTTCCTGGCGTCGGTGGCGCCCTGGCCCGCCTGTGCCGGCGTGCTTTGCGGCGGCCGAACCACCGTAACGGCCGACAGGGAGCAAAACGGCGACTCAACGCCGTTCGGCGCCGCCCAAACCTCCTGGTGGCTCCGCGTGGCCATCTCCTTGCCAGCGCACGCATGCAGCACCGTCGTCGTGGCTTGGCACACGCAGAGCGCGTTCTCTGCCATCGACGGGCCGTGCGGCCGTTCCATCGAGGGCAGACCGTAAACCTCCCTCCCGTGGTGAGCTGGACCCTGAAATGGCACCACTGCTCCACCTAGGTGATGCTCAAGCCCCTAAGCCGACCGTCCCGCCACAGCGCCGCCGTAATCACCCGCCGGACTTATCCGTTCACGGCAACCGCCTCGGGCCGGCTATAAAAAGCACCCCCGAGCTCGCTCTCGCCCCCGCACAACTCCACCACTATAGTAGACCCCGCCTAGCCACTGGAAGAGCCTCAAGGGGCCCTTCTTCCCCGACTCCGGCCGCCCCGTTCCGCCTTGGCCTCCACCTCGATTCACTCCGGTGAGGCCGTCTCCGGCGCCCTAACCTCGTCAGCAACCCTCTCGAGCAACTAGGAGGCTAACCCCCTCTTCGATTTGAACACCGCAGCTCCCTCCGGCGAGATCCACAACTGCTCGAACCGCCGTCCGCCGGAGCAAGGGCCGCTGTCGACACGGTACTCGCCGGCGACCACCACCACCTCCCACAGACGCGGAACGGTGCACTGATCTCGAAGGTAGCCCCCGATCACCTTGCCTCGCCGTGGATCGCCGCCGGCGACCACCGCACCTCTCGGGCACCGTTGCGCTCTGTTTTCTCCGTTTGAAATTTCAAACCTGACAGGTGGAGCCCGCCTGTCAGCCTCTCAGTCACTTCTTTTAAACGAAACGTTATTCTGGACTTTTCCGCAGAGCCCCCTGGAAACTTTCTATTTCATTACAGATGGGTCCTTGGGCCAAAACTCTTATAACTTTTAAACAGAAAATGATTTTTGATTGATTCCTTTTCTGTCACCTTTATTTTTCTGTCTAGTTTTTTGTCATATTTATTTGGAAAATATTTGGAACTTTTTCTGTACACTCACGGTATTTACGTTACGTATGTATTTCTCTTATACGGTAGATACCGGAGGAGGTGACGGAGCTGCAAACTTCACACAGTTAAACTCCGACTACTCCGAACCAGGCAAGCATGTTTGAACTCTTGATATGATGAGTGGTTGTTGCATGTTTGCATTTTAGTATATTCATGGCATGTTTATGAACATTTCTTTGAATGTTATATTTCATGCACATAAGTGGAAAGTAAGTTTAGGAAAGCATTATGTTGTTGGATACATATTTGCATGGCCATGTGATGGAATGAGGATGGGTAAGATGGAAGTGTTGTGACATGCCAGTCTTATGCCAGATCAGTTGACTTCCGTATCATCGTGAAACAAATCACATTTTCATTCATTCCTTCCTGTACTGTCACATGTTTTCCGAAAGGAATATGGCATAGTAAGTTGCAAATCGTTTTCCTGGTACACACCAAATAGAGAGGCCGGGATGAGGGTTCCATGGCCCTGGATTAAAGCCTGTCATCCGGTCAGGGGGCATGGGTGTTTCCGGTTGGGACCGAGAGGGGGGCACCCCTTAGAGCGCGCGTATAGAAATTTGATCCCATGCTACTCGAGGTTGTGGCCTCCCCGTCTCAAAGTTTTTCTTGGATGTTGTCCAGGGTGATTCCTGGCATCGTGAGGTGAAATGGGTGTGTACTAGTTAAATGTGTTTCTATTGAAATACAGTAAACGGAACTACTCCTTCGAGACTACAGAAATCCGTTGGCTGTGGTCAGTTCATCCAAACTCTGCAGAGTCTCAAATTCTTTCAATTATCTTGTACTTTGTTCAAGTACTATACTCATCTTATCTTGTCAGATATCAGTCTCAGTGACAAAACCCCCGGTGGAATACATGTGTGATAAATCCGGTTAAAGATTATTCTTGTGGATGGACTAATCTTTTATTTACGTTTATTGTAAGCCCTGTCTGTGATGTTGCTCAGACGTCCGACGGTGGCATTCTTGTGTTTACATTTATTGTAAGCCCTGTCTACGATGTCGCTCAGCCGTCTGACGGTGGCATTCTTGTTATTTACATTTATGGTAAGCCCTGTCTGTGACGTCGCTCAGATGTCCGACGGTGGCATTTCTTTTGTAAGCCCTGTCTGTGACGTCGCACAGATGTCCGACGGTGGCATTTCTTTTATAAGCCCTTTCTGTGACGTCGCTCAGATGTCCGACTGTGGCATTTCTTTTATAAACCCTGTCTATGACGTTGCTCAGATATCCGACAGCGGTATTTTCTTTTAAGCCCTTTATGTGGTGTCGCTCAGACGCCCGACTGCGGCATTTCCTTTATTTATTTACCTTTCGAGGCGTCGCTCCAGACACCCGATCGGTTTTCAGTTATTTATTTTATTTATCAAGTCGTGCATAAATATTATCATTGTTTTGTGAGCATCATTTTATTTGTGACGCATTCATGCATTCATTTATTATATCTTTTGTCCAAACTGTCTTGCGAGTACTTTCAAAGTACTCACCTGGCTTGTTGATTTGGCCAGATGTTGATGAAGGCGATCTCATGGATGAAGAGTTTGATAGCGAGTCCGATGCCTAGAGGAGTCCCAGTCAGTCCCGTGCGATCTTGTTTTGGTCATTGTATTATCCGCTTCCGCAACCCAGAAATAAATTCACCGAGCCTCACCTCAACGCTCGATGAGCCGCTAGTTAGGAGTCAAGTTATCCACCACTTTTTTTACCTCGAGCTAGTAGCATGCCACCACATCCTTGTGTCATAACCGCCCTTATGTGAGATATTGGCGAGTTTGTAATAAATTGTTGAGTAGCCTCAGCTCATCCCTGTAATATATTTGATGCTACTGGTTCTCTGTTTATCAAGCATTTGTCTACCAGTGAGGATGACTTTTCCTATACTGGGATTTAAAGATCGATTTTCTCAATATTTATTTATTCAAAAAGTCGGTCGTGACAGACTTGGTAACCAGAGCCAGGCTGACTGTAGGAAGCCACTAGGTGCGATCGCTAATTTAATTATTAGCATGACAGAGTTTATTCTAGTCTTTACAAATGTAGTCATTTTTCTGACAACCAGCATAAAAATTTATGATCTGATCACTCAGAATTTTTGCCCACTTTTGTAGATGGTCGGCAGCGACTGCGAGTCTCAAATGTTTGCCAACGTGCCTGAGGGGTTCGTCAAACTCCTCTCCTTCATCGTTCAAGTCGCGATGGGGCCATCTGTGCGCCCAGTCTTCACACTTTATCCGCACAAGATCAACGACAGTCTGACCATGCACCAAGCCGCGGTGCAATTCAGTGGAGGGCGTGTTGAGATGCGCCGCTTCCGTTTCTTGGGGAGATCCATGCCTACAGAGAGGCATGCTATGCAGATGGCAGCCCGCGAGGCGATAGCTCATCTTCGGGATGTCCTTCCTGCAATGAAGACCCGTCGCTACCGCTACCTTCCATGCCACGTGCCTTACACCTGTCACTACGCATTGTCTTGCCCCAGAGGAGAGCAAGACGAGGCCTTTGAGATGCTTGTCGAGTACCTCCGAGCCCTGGAGGCAGCCTTCGACAGCATGGTGGACGACCTCATAGCTGCCCACATGGACTCAGTTCATGGCTGTGCTGCTAACAGGAGGGAACTCCTACACACCGCTCCACCGCTGACTTTTATCTCGTCCTCAGCTTCTCATTCACCTACCATTCTCGCCACTGCTCGTCGCCTGCCTACCACTGAGGAATTTAACCAGGCTATTGCACCCACTCCCGTTCGCGCTACACCACTTTTTGCACCCACTCCCGTTCGCGCTGCACCACTTTTTGCACCCACTCCCATACGTGCTACTCCACCTATTCCGCCCACTCTTATTCAGGGTACTCCGCCTACGGCACCTGCTCCATCAGCTCAGCGCAGCGTTCCTCGTCTGGAACCTATTAGCGAGGAGGAAGTTGATTCCCCAACGTCACTGCGTCTTACCCTCGGCAGGCCAAGGGAGATCCTCACCATCTCCGACTGAGTGCGCGTAGACGCCATGCGATGTACCGACTTGTGTAATATGTTTATATGTACATAGATTGTGAGAAGTAGCCTGTTTGCGCATCATGTAGGATCTGGAGAAGTGCACTAGTTTAAATAACATGTTAGGATTATGTACGCATATCCTGAGTGATGTAATGTATAATTATGGCTGCGTGTAAGATATGTAATAGTCCTTCTCCACGCGCAATCGTGTGTTTCCAAAAATATCCTGGAGTTTTAAAAATGTTCTTTGTGTGTGATTCTATTGACTTTTGTGACTCTCTTCCTTCTCTTACGAGTTTCACAAAATATATCCCCAGAGTGAAAGATGTCTCGTCCTTGGACGCGCTCCGTGCCAACTCAACCAGAAGAAAATTATGGCACATCGCAAAACCAAAATTTCACTCAGGGTCAGACAAGTCAACAGGACAGTGAAACAGCTTTTACACAAGTGTGTCGTTTGTATGAACAGAGTCAGCAACAACACCAAGAAATGATGAACCAATTCATCAATATGGGAAGTAACCGTGGTCAGTATCAACCGCAATCCAAATTATCTGAGTTACAGAAGACGCGTCCTCCAACATTTTCTCATACCGACAAGCCTCTTGAGGCCGACGACTAGCTTCGAGACATGGAGAGAAAATTAATTATTGCACAGTGTTCAGACCGTGAAAAAGTATTGTATGCACCACATTATCTCACAGGAGCAGCTGCATCGTGGTGGGAAAACTTCCTGCACATGCACCCCAACGAAAATGAAATCACCTGGGAAAATTTCAAAGAAGGTTTTCGTGGGGCACATATTCCTAAGAGCGTCATGAAAATCAAGAAGAAAGAATTTGATGAACTCAAGCAAAGGGCCATGACAATGTCAGAATATAACAGCCAATTCACTCTGCTGTCTCGCTACGCCAATGAAGAACGCATGACCGAGAGCAAGAAGATGGAAAAATTCTTGGAAGGCCTGGCACCCGCCCTTAAGTGCCCGCTAGTTGTGCATACCTTTCCAGATTTTAAAACACTGGTGGATAAGGCCATTACTCTGGAAAATGAGCGACATAGCCTGGAAGATTTCCGCAAACGCAAAAGGGACCAGACTACTTTTGCTCGCAATCCCAGAAGCAAGACGGAATTCCAGAAGGGTGGAATACACAAAACCCCGACGGATAATTCACGTCCAATCAAGAATTTCCATGCAAGAGACAAGGAGTTCACCTATCGCCCAAGCGTTACCTATTATGCTTGTGGAGAAGAAGGGCACTATACCAAGCAGTGCCCCAAGCCAAGGAACTCAACCCCAAAGCTCAATATTGGTGGCAATAATTCAGCACCAAAGCGAAGCAATTTCAACCCCAACAACAACCACTGGAAAGGTCACCTGAACCACGTGACCCGAGAGGGAGCACAGAACGCCCCAGATATCGTACTCGGTACGTACCCCGTCAACACAATACCTGCCATGGTTTTGTTTGATTCTGGAGCTTCTCACTCATTCATTTCGAAAAGTTTTGCTTTGCAAAATAATTTTTCGATGCTTCCCTTGGAAAAATCAATGACCATCAAGTCCCCTGGGATTAAGCAAGTGACCCAGAGTTACTGTCAAGGTGTGGTTATTGAATTTGAAGGATTGAAGTTTTACGCCAACCTGATCGTATTGGAAAGCAAAGGACTGGATGAAATCCTAGGGATGGATTGGTTAACCACCAACAAAGGTTTTATTGACTGCTTCAACCATACCATGATTCTCACACACCATCATGGAAAGAAAATAAAAGTTTCATCCAAAGAGAGACAAATACCTCGGCAACCTAGATTAAACAAGGTGGACGTTTCTGAGCTGAACAAGGTTCCAGTAGTATGTGAATTCCCAGACGTATTTCCAGAAGAACTACCAGGCATGCCACCGGACCGAGAGATAGAATTCAGCATTGAGCTAGCACCCGGAACCGCTCCCATTTACAAGAAACCATACAGAATGGCACCATCCGAATTAGTAGAGTTGAAGAAGCAAATAAAAGAATTATTGGAGAAAGGATACATACTAGCCAGCTCCTCACCTTGGGGTTCTCCAATTTTTTTTGCCAAGAAGAAGGATGGAACAATGAGGTTGTGTATTGATTATCGAGCTCTCAACATGGTCACAATCAAGAACAAATACCAAATGCCCTGAATAAATGATTTATTTGACCAGCTTGCACAGGCCAAGGTCTTCTCAAAAATTGACTTGAGATCAGGATACCACCAATTAAAAGTACGAACAGAAGATATTCCCAAGACCGCTTTCACCTCCAGATATGGGTTGTATGAATTCACAGTGATGCCATTCAGGCTAACCAACTCCCCCGCATATTATGTTCACCTCATGAACAAAGTATTTATGAAGTATATGGACAAGTTTGTTGTGGTATTCATCGATGATATTCTGATATATTCCAAAACACCAGAAGAGCACGCCGAACATCTCAGGATTGTACTCGGAGAACTCAGGAAACATCAACTGTACGCCAAATTCAGCAAATGTGAATTTTGGCTAAGACAGGTGGGTTTTCTGGGCCACGTACTCACCCAAGAAGGTATCGCAGTAGACCCGGAAAAATTCAAGGCCGTACTTGGCTGGAAACCACCAGCTAACGTAACGGACGTATGGAGTTTCTTGGGAATGGCAGGCTATTATCGGAGATTTATTGAAGGATTCTCCACTATAGCAAAACCCATGACACAATTGCTCAAGAAAGGCAAGAAGTTTGAATGGACAGAAGCATGTGAGAAAAGCTTCCAAGAGCTAAAAAGCAAATTAACAACGGCACCAGTACTAATTGTGCCAGATATACACAAGAATTTTGAGGTATATTGTGACGCATCCCGGAAAGGCCTCGGATGCGTATTGATGCAAGAAGGCAAGGTAGTTGCGTACGTCTCCAGACAACTTCGCAAGCATGAGGAGAATTATCCCACTCATGACTTGGAATTAGCAGCGGTCATCCATGCACTCAAGGAATGGAGACACTTCCTACTTGGAAATCATTGTGAGATATACACAGACCATAAGAGTCTTAAGTATATTTTCACACAGCCGGAACTAAATTTACGGCAATGACGATGGTTAGAGTTGGTGAAGGATTATGATGTGGGAATCCACTATCATCCCAGAAAAGCAAATGTTGTGGCAGATGCACTTTGTCGGAATCCCAGCACGGACGATGACAGTATACCAAAGTTGAGGCCAGAATTTCAACAGGAATTTGCCAGACTCAATTTAATAATGGTTACCGAAGGCAGTGTGTCGAATCTGGAAATACAGCCTACCCTGATGGAAAGGATCAAGGAAGCCCAACACGGACACCCCAGCATTGAGGGAATAAAAAGGAAAGTGAGTTTGGGAAGAGCCTCAGAATTCAACATAGATGAGCAAGGAATATTGTGGTACGGAGAGAGGCTATGCGTACCAAATGTCAAGGACCTCAAACAGCAGATATTGGCTGAAAGTCACACAGCTCCGTATTCAATCCATCCTGGAGGGACAAAAATGTACAAAGACCTTCAGGAAAATTTTTGGTGGCACGGTATGAAGAGAGATATAGCCACATTCATTGCATGCTGTGACTCTTATCAACGTATCAAGGCCAAGCACCAGAAACCAGCCGGACTGTTACAGCCAAATAAGATACCCGAGTGGAAATGGAACGAGATTGGAATGGACTTTATCGTTGGACTGCCACGGTCACGACACGGAAACGATGCCATATGGGTCATAACCGACAGATTAACCAAGGTGGCACATTTTATTCCGGTAAAGACAACTTACACCACTCAGAGGCTGGCCAGACTTTATCTTGCCCGTATCGTCTGCCTGCATGGAGTCCCAAAGACTATCATATCTGACAGAGGCACACAGTTCGTCTCTAGATTTTGGGATCACCTGCAACAGGCACTAGGAACCCAGCTAGCTTTCAGTACCGCATACCATCCCCAGACTGATGGGCAGACTGAACGCATAAACCAAATCCTAGAAGACATGCTAAGAGCCTGTGTCCTCACCTACGGGAACAGTTGGGAAGAAAGTTTGCCATATGCAGAGTTCGCATACAACAACAGCTATCAAGCCAGCTTACAAATGGCACCCTTTGAAGCTCTATATGGGAGAAGATGTCGTACCCCGCTAAATTGGTCAGAGACCGGAGACAGCCATATCTTCGGCCCAGATATGCTCAAGGAGGCCGAGGAGAAAGTTAAAACAATTAGAGATTGACTCAAAACAGCTTAGAGTCGGCAGAAGAGTTATTACAATCGAAGGCATTGGGAAATCAGTTTTGAACCCGGAGAATTGGTGTACCTAAAAGTTTCTCCTATGAAGGGTTTGCAACGATTCAGGATTAAGGGGAAGCTAGCACCAAGATTCATCGGACCATTTCATATAGTGGCCCGAAGAGGCACGGTAGCCTACCAGCTAGACCTACCCGGAGACTTACCCGGTATCCACAACGTGTTTCACATCTCGCAGTTGAGAAAATACGTGAGCAACCCAGAGAAGCAAGTTTCACATGAGAATATTGACGTGCAACCAGACCTCACTTACCGGGAGCACCCAATAAAAATATTAGAAGAGACTGAGAGGAGGACCCGACATAAAACCATCAAGTTTTTCAGAGTTCAGTGGAGTAATCACACCGAGAATGAAGCAACTTGGGAGAGCGAGGATTTTCTTCGGACAGAGCACCCACACCTGTTTAAGGATCAGCCGAAATCTCGGGGACGAGATTTTTCCTAAGGGGGTAGGTGCTGTGACACTCCAAAAATTTTGTGATTTTGTTTTCAGAAAGAGCCTTGCTTGGTTTGAAGAAGGTCATTTAAACCCTTCCTAAAAACCCTCTTCTAAGTTTGCCCTCTCAAAAATCTTTTCTTGGATTTAGTTTCTTTTAAAAAGAAAACCTTTTTGATTTTTGGTCTTTCATTTGATTTTGATCCACTCTGGTTTACCATGCCTCCTATGGTAAAAATCCCCCAAAAACCCCTCCCCCCACTTTGGTACAACCCAAACATTCTGTCCAAACTAATGAAATCCATTTTTGGATTTTATTCCAATTATTTCTCCTTCCAAAATAATTCTGTCTTTTCTTTTGAGCCTAGGTGATTTGCAAAGCAAGTACCCTAATGCATTTGATTTTTGACCTCAACTAAACACCTCTGGATAGTCCTTTGTACCCACAACCTAGAACCATCTTGATCCACTCATCTTCTTTTCAAATATTTCAAATTTCACTCTCTGCAAGTTTGGACCAGATTTAACAAATTTGGTGAAATTCATATCTACACTTCTCCAAAAATTCCACCAAAATTCAGGCAACCTCTAGTTGCAATGAGAGACCACTCCACCAAAAATCAGCTCAAGGAAAAATCCCTAGATACCAGAATCATTCTGTCGAACACCTGGCATGCACTGTTTTGTTCATATTTAGTAAATTCAGAAAGTTCAGTGTCGTTTCTCCGACAGAACTTCAGTCACATGCCCATTGTGTGTTTGGCTGGATGCTCGCAGCCAGGCCTGCTTGTCCGGAGCCCCACACGCGTGCTTGGCGCCTTTCTGGCGTCAGTGGCGCCTTGGCCCGCCTGCGCCGGCGTGCTTTGCGGCGGCTGAACCACCGTAACGGCCGATAGGGAGCAAAACGGCGGCTCAACGCCGTTCGGCGCCGCCCAAACCTCCTGGTGGCTCCGCGTGGCCATCTCCTTGCCAGCGCATGCATGCAGCATCGTCGCCGTGGCTTGGCCTGTGCAACGCGCGTTCTCTGCCGTCTCGGGCCGTGCGGCCGTTCCGTCGAGGGCAGGTTGTAAACCTCCCTCCCGAGCTGAGCTGGACCCTGAAATGGCACCACTGCTCCACCTAGGCGATGCTCAAGCCCCTAAGCCGACCGTCCCGCCACAGCGCCGCCGTAATCACCCGCCGGACTTATCCGTTCACGGCAACCGCCTCGGGCCGGCTATAAAAAGCACCCCTGAGCTCGCTCTCGCCCGCGCACAACTCCACCACTACACTAGACCCCGCCTAGCCACTGGAAGAGCCTCGAGGGGCCCTTCTTCCCCGACTCCGGCCGCCCCATTCCGCCTCGGCCTCCACCTCGATTCACTCCGGTGAGGCCGTCTCCGGCTCCCTAACCTTGTCAGCAACACTCTCGAGCAACTAGGAGGCTAACCCCCTCTTCGATTTGAACACCGCAGCTCCCTCCGGCGAGATCCACGACTGCCCGAAACGCCGTCCGCCGGAGCAAGGGCCACCGTCGACACGGTACTCGCCGGCGACCACCATTACCACCCACAGACGCGGAACGGTGCACTGATCTCGAAGTTAACCCCCGATAACCTTGCCTCGCCGTGGATCGCCGCCGGCGACCACCGCACCTCTCGGGCGCCGTCGCGCTCTGTTTTCTTCGTTTGAAATTTCAAACCTGATAGGTGGAGCCCGCCTGTCAGCCTCTCAGTCACTTCTTTTAAACGAAATGTTATTCGGGACTTTTCCGGAGAGCCCCCTGGAAACTTTCTGTTTCATTACAGATGGGTCCTTGGGCCAAAACTCTTATAACTTTTAAACAGAAAATGATTTTTGATTGATTCCTTTTCTGTCACCTTTACTTTTCTGTCTATTTTTTTGTCATATTTATTTGAAAAATATTTGAAACTTTCTTCTGTACACTCACGGTATTTAAGTTGTGTACGTATTTCTCTTATACCATAGATACCGGAGGAGTTGACGAAGCTGCAAACTTCACACAGTTAAACTCCGACTACTCCGAACCAGGCAAGCGTGTTTGAACTCTTGATATGATGAGTGGTTGTTGCATGTTTGCATTTTAGTATAGTCATGGCATGTTTATGAACATTTCTTTGAATGTTATATTTCATGCACATAAGTGGAAAGTAAGTTTCGGAAAGCATTATGTTGTTGGATACATATTTGCATGGCCATGTGATGGCATGAGGATGGCTAAGATGGCAGTGTTGTGACATGCCAGTCTTATGCCAGATCAGTTGACTTCCGTATCATCGTGAAACAAATCACATTTTCATTCATTCCTTTCTGTACTGTCACATGTTTTCTGAAAGGAATATGGCATAGTAAGTTGCAAATCGTTTTCCTGGTACACACCAAATAGAGAGGCCGGGATGAGGGTTCCATGGCCCTGGATTAAAGCCCGTCATCCGGTCAGGGGGCATGGGTGTTTCCGGTTGGGACCGAGAGGGGGGCACCCCTTAGAGCGCGCGTATAGAAATTTGATCCCATGCTACTCGAGGTTGTGGCCTCCCCGTCTCAAAGTTTTTCTTGGACGTTGTCTAGGGTGATTCCTGGCATCGTGAGGTGCAATGGGTGTGTACTAGTTAAATGTGTTTCTACTGAAATACCATAAACGGAACTAGTCCTTCGAGACTATGGAAATCCGTTGGCTGTGGTCAGTTCATCCAAACTCTGCAGAGTCTCAAATTCTTTCAATTATCTTGTACTTTGTTCAAGTACTATACTCATCTTATCTTATCAGATATCAGTCTCAGTGACAAAAACCCCGGTGGAATACATGTGTGATAAATTCGGTTAAATATTATTCTTGTGGATGGACTAATCTTTTATTTACGTTTATTGTAAACCCTGTCTGTGATGTTGCTTAGACGTCCGACGGTGGCATTCTTGTGTTTACATTTATTGTAAGCCCTATCTTTGATGTCGCTCAGACGTCCAATGGTGGCATTCTTGTTATTTAAATTTATGGTAAGCCCTGTCGGTGACGTCGCTCAGATGTCCGACGGTGGCATTTCTTTTGTAAGCCCTGTCTATGACGTTGCACAGATGTCCGACGGTGGCATTTCTTTTATAAGCCCTTTCTGTGACGTTGCTCAGATGTCCGACTGTGGAATTTCTTTTATAAACCCTGTCTGTGACGTCGCTCAAATATCCGACAGTGGTATTTTCTTTTAAGCCCTTTATGTGGTGTCGCTCAGACGCCCGACTGCGGCATTTCCTTTATTTATTTACCTTCGAGGCGTCGCTCCAGACACCCGATCGGTTTTCAGTTATTTATTTTATTTATCAAGTTGTGCATAAATATTATCATTGTTTTGTGAGCATCATTTTATTTGTGACGCATTCATGCATTCATTTATTATATCTTTTGTCCGAACTATCTTGCGAGTACTTTCAAAGTACTCACCTGGCTTGTTAATTTGGCCAGATGTTGATGAAGGCGATCTCATGGATGAAGAGTTTGATAGCGAGTCCGACGCCTAGAGGAGTCCCAGTCAGTCCCGTGCGATCCTCTTTTGGTCATTGTATTATCCGCTTCCGCAACCCAGAAATAAATTCACCGAGCCTCACCTCGACGCTCGATGAGCCGCCAGTTAGGACTCAAGTTATCCACCACTTTTTTTACCTCGAGCTAGTAGCATGCCACCACATCCTTGTGTCATAACCGCCCTTATGTGAGATATTGGCGAGTTTGTAATAAATTGTTGAGCAGCCCCAGCTCAACCCTGTAATATATTTGATGCTACTGGTTCTCTGTTTATCAAGCATTTGTCTACCAGTGAGGATGACTTTTCCTATACTGGGATTTAAAGATCGATTTTCTCAATATTTATTTATTGAAAAAGTCGGTCGTGACATGAGCCTCCGCTTCTGCTTTTTCAGGCTACGTGCAGTGGTGACAAGCCTTTGGTGGAGGTTCTGATGTTCCAGCAATTTGTCTGGTGTGAGGTCGTCCGGGCTATTATCCTTCCCGGGGATTGGTTGTTCGGATTGTCCGCCCTGCTTGGACGGATGCTCGACGGCATGTTCATCGTCCGTTGAGTCACCCTGCTCTATGGCTGGGTTTTTGTCGAGGTGGGGCTTGGCCTTGCGCTTACGCCGCCGCTTTGATTGTTTTTCGGGGGAGCGATCCCTGGCCGCATCCTTTTGGTCCTTGTTGTCGTTTCTGTTGTGTGTGTCCACCATGCAGACATCGTATGATGAGGTGGTTTTCCGTAGCCCTATAGGTGCTGGTTCTTGATCGTCTCCTTCATCGGCGTCCATGTCGTCGATGTCTTCGGAGTCGAAGTCGAGCATGTCGGTTAAATCGTCGACAATGGCTACGAGGTGGGTGGTGGGTGGGCTACGAATTTCTTCGTCGTCCGCATCCCAACCGTGTTGGCCGTAGTCCGGCCAGGGCTCTCCTGACAAAGAGAGAGACTTTAACGAATTCAGGATATCGCCAAAGGGCGAGTGCTAAAAGAAGTCCGCAGCGGTAAACTCCTTGATCGGAGCCCAATCGGGTTCGATCGAAAGGGGTGCAGAATATTCAGCATCCGGAACGGAGTCCGGCACCTTGGAGTTTCTGGCCTTGCAAAGGACTGGGCAGGTATTCGGCTCTATCGCTGCAAAGATGGCGGCTCCTGGGGCGGCGTCCAACCGTCCGTCCCTGGCTAGCGCAGTCGGCTCTGAGCTAATAGTTGGAGTGAACACCTGAGCAGTGCTCTGGTCACTGTCCGGCGGCAGAGCTAGATCATGCCCATCAAGACAGTGCGGCACGCCCGGTCGTGGCCCAAATCTGTCAAGGATCGAGTCGCCGTGGATGTCGGCCGTGTAATTTAAGCTTTTAAACCTGACCTGATGGCCAGGGCGTAGCATTCGATCTGCTCCAGATGGCCAAACGAGTCGGCCCGCAGTGCGAAGCCGCAGAATACGAAGATCTATCCGGGGAGAAAGATCTCCTCCCAGACCGCATCGTGATTGATGAGAGAAGAAGCCATCGGGCCTAAAGGCGACGACACAGAGGAACTCTCAATGAAAGCACCAATGTCGGTGTCAAAACCGACGGATCTCGGGTAGGGGGTCCCTAACTGTGCGTCTAGGCGGATGGTAATAGGAGACAAGGGACACGATGTTTTTACCCAGGTTCGGGCCCTCTCGATGGAGGTAAAACCCTACTCCTGCTTGATTAATATTGATGATATGGGTAGTACAAGAGTAGATCTACCACAAGATCGGAGCGGCTAAACCCTAGAATCTAGCCTATGGTATGATTGTTGTTCGTCCTACGGACTAAAACTCTCCGGTTTATATAGACACCGGAGAGGGCTAGGGTTACACAGAGTCGGTTACAATGGGAGGAGATCTTCATATCGTATCGTCAAGCTTGCCTTCCACGCCAAGGAAAGTCCCATCCGGACACGGGACGGAGTCTTCAATCTTGTATCTTCATAGTCCGGGAGTCCGGCCATCCGGACACACCCTAATCCAGGACTCCCTCAGCTGGCCTATCGGAAGTTTGGACAATCTGGTGTTCCTAGAGAACGAGATATGTGCAGCTCCTATCAGGATTTGTCGGCACATTCGGGCGGCTTTGCTGGTCTTGTTTTACCATTGTCGAAATGTCTTGTAAACCGAGATTCCGAGTCTGATCGGGTCTTCCTGGGAGAAGGTATATCCTTCGTTGATCGCGAGAGCTTATCATGGGCTAAGTTGGGACACCCCTGCAGGGTATAAACTTTTGAAAGCCGTGCCCACGGTTATGGGCAGATGGGAATTTGTTAATGTCCGGTTGTAGATAACTTGACACTTGACTTAATTAAAACGCATCAACCGAGTGTGTAGCCGTGATGGTCTCTTTTCGGAGGAGTCCGGGAAGTGAACACGGTTTTGGGTTATGTTTGACGTAAGTAGGAGTTCAGGATCACCTCTTGATCTTTGCTAGCTTCACGACCATTCCTTTGCTTCACTTCTCGCTCTTACTCGCGTATGTTAGCCACCATATATGCTTAGTCGTTGCTGCAACCTCACCACTTTACCCCTTTCTTACCCTTTAAGCTTTGCTAGTCTTGATACCCATGGTAATGGGATTGCTGAGTCCTCGTGGCTCACAGATTACTACAACAACAGTTGCAGGTACAGGTTGTGCGATGATCATGACGCAAGAGCGATGTTTGCTTGTTTTGGAGTTCTTCTTCTGCTTCTTCTTTGATCAGGGGATAGGTTCCAGGTCGGCAGCCTAGGCTAGCAGGGTGGATGTCGTTTGAGTTTCTGTTTGTGTTTCATCCGTAGTCGGATGGTGCTCTTATGTAAGATGATGTTGTATTCGTGTGGCATTGTATGCCTTATGTATGTATCCCTATCTATTTTGTAATGTTGATGTAATGATATCCACCTTGCAAAAGCGTCTTCAAGATGCGCTTCTATCCTTAGTGGGACCTTCGAGTTCCTTTAGGATAGGGTCGCATCTTGGGCGTGACAAGTTGGTATCAGAGCCAGGTTCCGACCATAGGAGCCCCCTTGATTGTTGGCCGTTGTTGAGTCTAGAACAAAAAAGTTTTGAGTCTTAGGATTATATATATCGGAGAGTAGGATTCTTTTTACTCCTCAGCCCCTTTTGTCGTTCTGGTGAGGACTCCTGACGTAGATGTTTTGTCTTTCCTCTCCTCAAATTTCACTAAAAAAAATTTAGGATCACGCGGGTATCTTGGAATCGTTCCGATGGTTTTGTGACGAGAACATTGTTCTTGGTGCCTCCTGTCTTTTATGTGGCAGTGACCCGGGGAGTTGAGCTCCGAGGTGTTGTCGTCACAATTTTATCGTTGCAGTTCTGGAATACCTGAGTTTTGCCGACATCAAAAATCTCTTTTATACAGTTGTTGGTGAGATAACCTCGACGCCACCCAGTACTAGGGAGTTCGGGAGTATTGCCATAACTCGTATAACGGATGCTTTTCGAAGGTTGAGGTACACGATTTCCGAAGGTTTCTTGGTTATGTGTTGACGGATGGATACAACTTGGATGTAGGTATTGTTAGTTTGGGTGAGATATTTATTGCTTCCCCTGTATCCCCAACACCAGATTGCATAACCAGAAAGTTTCGGCAGTTTTAAAGGTGGGAATTCAAGTAGCTCCCAGAATATCTTTCCGATAGATGCATGATATGGGATTGGGTAAATCTCTATCATATGTATTTGTTCCGGCTTATTCTGCAAGCCAATCCTTTGTTTTGTTTTGAGTTGTGGTATTTGAGTTGCTTCAATGTCAAGTGTTGATTCCATACCTTTTTTAAATGGTGTTCTCAAATTTCTATGGGAGTACTAATCCTTCTTGATCATTGATATTGTCATGTCAACTCTTTTCCAACCGGTGTGCTTCTCTTCAAGTGGATCCGATCATTTTCAACATCCGCAAGATCAACTCCAAGTTTTCTCACCGGTGTTTGTTTCATCAGTCCCCAAGTTGCCTTTGTTTTCCCGCCCTCCCCCCTTTTTCTTTAAGGACTCATATTTCTTAATCATGTATCCTTTTATTTGTGGGAAGTCTCTTCGTTCTTTTCTTTCAATGCTCTTATCTGGTGATTTCCCATGAAGATGCTCAACAGTTTCAAGTTCATCATCCTTCATTGTTGTTTCTTCTCCGGTGGATCCAATTAAAGCTTTCGATATTCATCATATTCCTTTCCTCGTTTCTAATGCTTTCTCGTGCCGATGCACCTCTTAATCATTCACTTCTTCCTATTCATTTGTTCTTGAGTGCTGAAGATATCTCACAAGACTTGTGTTTCCATTCTCAATCCGTTCAAGATATTTCGAGGTTGTTATCTCATTCAAGCCATTTAATTCAACCGGTGCAACCTCTCTTTAAAATTGTTCAACGATGTTTTATTTTGAGTGGGCCCTAACCCACAGGTCTTTTCCCAGGATCTTACCTGACTCTTCTAATTATCAGGAGCCATTTGCAAATTCTTTTCCAAGTTTGACGTAAGAATGAATTCTCATCAGTCTTATTCCTTCTCCAAGATCGCTTTCAAATCATTTTCATCTTTGGCTCAATCTTTCCTCTTTTAATCCTTCCGGAGTGCCTCAACAATTCATGGTGGTGTTTCCCATCGTCATTCTCAACATTTGAAGACCGAAGAAGAGTTCCTCTTAAATCCTTACCCGTTCTTCCAGAGATTCATGGTGCTAGCTTCATGCCATCCTCATAATTGTTTTTGATTGTGACAATTCTTTTCTTATCCATCCGGAGCATTTCAGGAGTTGCTTCCTTTCTCGATCATCCGAAGGCCATCATTTCTGAATATTACTCATTCTTAGCGTGTAGTTATCGTTCTCCAAATCTTACCGGTGCATCATTCAAATATCCTCTAATCAATTCATGATCTCTTCATTCTCATGTATCTAAATCCCCTCAAGTATCTTCATTCGTTTTCCAATTCTTCCCGGTGAATTGTGCCTTTGCTACTTTCATTTTCAATTCTTATGGTCGTTCGTTCAAGATTCCTCTTCCTTTGCTACCACATCATTTCATTCGTTGTTTACAATCCCACCGGTGGTTCCATCAATACCTTCTCAAGTTTGCGCTATATCTCTCTTAATCCTTTCTACGGGAATAAGTAGTATGCCAAATCCATTGCTTGTCATCAATTTAATTTGATGAAGGATAAGCATACAATAAATCTTATTCTTATTTCCTCGAGGTGATTCAATTATTTTCTTCCGGAGATTGTTCATGATGAAGTAATTCTTGTTTCTAGTGTTTCATCTTTCCTTTTTTCCGGAGTTCCAAGTTTTCTCGGTTATATCATCGCGAAGCTCCACCTAAATTATTGCAAGGCTTCACCTTGTGTTTTCAACTTCTCTTCCTGTCTATCACCCTTTTATTACCAGAGTTCTTCATGGAGGCTCTACATGACGGTTCATCAAGGATTCTTTCCACTCTTCAATTGTTCTTCAAGATTTCTCTCGAAGTTATGATCCGCCAAGCTATACTCAAAAATTAAACATGGTGCTCAACACATGTTTTGTTTTGAGGCGTTCAAGCATTCTTCATCTTGCATTCCAAAGTGCAATTCTTTCTATCTTATCTTTTGAGGTGGTGTTATATCATTCTTGACAATTTTCATTCATGTTTAGTGATTCAACAGTTGTCAAGAATGAGGTAGTTAAACCCATCAACTCCTTCGAGCATGAGTTCTTCTCAATCCATCAATCTCTTCATTGGAGTTATCTTGGTATAGATTTCACCTAAAGCCTTCCCTAAGGAATGTTGCTATTTGTGGTGCTTATCAAAGATCCAAGTTTTCTCCTATCCTCTCGGCGAAAGCAGTTTTCATCTCTTCGTTGATCTCAAGCAAGCAATTGTTTTAGTTAGTGGCGGGTTGTCACCTCATAATTTTGATATGTTTTCCATAAGCCCACTACAAGCTTATTCGTTTCGTTATTGGTTTTTCCCAACAACCCCGTTGTAACCTTCTTGGAAGGGTGCTTTCCAAGTTTAGTTGTGGCAGAAGTTGCATTTTCTCCTCCATTCCGTTATTCCAATGAGCTATCTTCTATTCTTTCTTCGAATTGTGAAGATTGTGTTCTTTCCTTGCTTATCCATTTAACCGGTGTGTTGTGTTTTCTTTTCAAGTTCTTTTCATCTAATCAAGTCTTACCTCTCTTCTCAACCGGAGTGCCGCCCAAGTTCTGGCATTCGTGTTTTTTGGCTATCTCATGATATCGGTGTGGCTCCATATTCTTTTGGTTCGTTAAGCCCTTGTTTCATGTCTTTGCAACCTTCAAGGTTCTCGAATGTTCCATGTTCCTCTTTGCTAACGGAGTGTTTGCAATCTTGTTCATCTCCATTGTATTCTTTCTTTCAATTTTTTTTCAACCTCTTAAGGTTCGTGGTTTCACTCATTTGTCAAAGAAGCAACTTAGTTTTACCTCTTCTCTTCCTCTTTCGTTTTCTCTCTCGTGCCATCCTAGATCTCGGGACGAGATCTCTTGTTAGTGGAGGAGAGTTGTAACGCCCCGAGACCGATGCTCGAGTTGCCTTCCATTTATTTTGTGTTGTTGCCGTGTGTTTATTTTGCTTGTTGCATTATCATAATTGTTTTGCATATTCCATTCCTACATGTTTATGCCTTGATCATGTTGAGTGCCTTGTCATATTTTGCTTCTTGCATCATGTTCATTATTGATTATAGTATGACATCCTTGTTGTTGCCATGATCATCTTGCTTTACTATGCTATATTTCTTGATATGCCTTGAGTCATTTTATTGCATCATAATCACCATGTGCATTGCATTCTTCATGATGTTGTCTTGCTCTATGCATGTTGCATGTGACCAAACCCCTTGCTATGTCTCTCAAATCTACCCATGCATCAACACCTCCTTCTTCATTCATTTTTGCACACAGCCATTTGGGCCAGATCTGCCAACGGGCTTGCACAGTGCGTTGAATCCGGCCTCTGTACGTTTTTTTTCCTTCTGTTCTCTGTGATTTAACATTATATTGCATTGCATAATTACAGTAATGACATTATCTTGCATTGCTCATATGTAAATAACCATGCATCGGTTTGCAACAAACTTCATATGCAAAATGCTTAGAATTTCATCTACTTTCATAATATGCAACTTTCATCCATGTTAAAATGTTTAAATGTGCTGTTTGAATTAATTTGCATAAATAGCATGTTCAAATGATTTATTTCATAACTAAATAACCGTAGCTTGGTTTCTAATAAACTTTATATGTAAATGGGGTGAAAAAATGCCTAGTTTAACATGGTGGACCTTATTTTCCTGTTTAACAACCTTAAAATATGGTTTAGGGCAGAACAGTACCGAATTCATATATATGCATATGAGGTTTTTCCGGAATTGTTGTTTGTTGTTCCGGCCTCATTTAAACTTGCCTAAATAGTTAGTTTTCATATGCTTCACCTCTTGCCATGTTTAACAACATTTAATATTGTTTGGTAGCTTATACGAGATTAAACTAAAAATGTCAATGTGGTGTTTTGTCAATATGCCACTCGTTGCATATTGAGCTCCACTTAACTTGTAGTATTGTTTGTTGCACTTTGCCATGCCATGCCTCATTAAACGGGACATGCATCATACTTGATTTTGCATCATGCCATGATTATGCTTGTGTGTTTACCATGTTGTTTGCTTCTTTCCGGTTTGCTTCTCTCGTTAGGTTCGATTTCGTTCCGGAGTTGTGAGGATTCATTCGACTACGTTTGTCTGTCTTCTTCACGGACTCGTTCTTCTTCCTAGCGGGATTTCAGGCAAGATGACCGTCACCCTGGATCTCACTACTATCATTGCTATTCTAGTTGCTCGTTCTATCACTTTGCCGCACTACCTATCTATTGTTCTTCAAGCCTCCCAATTTGCCATGCCAGCCTCTAACCTTTTAACCCTTCCTAGCTAACCATTGCTTGGCTATGTTACCGCTTTGCTCAGCCCCTCTTATAGCGTTGTTAGTTGCAGGTGAAGTTGAAGATTGCTCCATGATGGACAGGATGATGTTGGGATATCACAATATCTCTTATTTAATTATTGCATCTATATACTTGGTAAAGGGTGGAAGACTCGGCCTTATGCCTGGTGTTTTGTTCCACTCTTGCCGCCCTAGTTTCCGTCATACCGGTGTTATGTTCCCGGATTTTGCGTTCCTTACGCGGTTGGGTGATTTATGGGACCCCCTTGACAGTTCGCTTTGAATAAAACTCCTCCAGCAAGGCCCAACCTTGGTTTTACCATTTGCCTCACCTA
>NC_041389.1:422919650-422931903 GCF_002162155.2 Triticum dicoccoides
CGTCGTGAGTGTTGGTCCAACCTGTCAGCCGCCGGTGGTCACCAGGGGCAACTCTGGGCTAGCCTACCGGAAGTTTGGACAATTCGGTGTGCCCTGAGAACGAGATATGTGCAGCTCCTATCAGGATTTGTTGGCACATTCCGGCGGCTTTGCTGGTCTTGTTTTACCATTGTCGAAATGTCTTGTAAACCGGGATTCCGAGTCTGATCGGGTCTTCCTGGGAGAAGGTATATCCTTCATTGATCGCGAGAGCTTATCATGGGCTAAGTTGGGACACCCCTGCAGGTTATAAACTTTCGAAAGTCGTGCCCGCGATTATGGGCAAATGGGAATTTGTTAATGTCTGGTTGTAGATAACTTGACACTTGACTTAATTAAAACGCATCAACCGAGTGTGTAGCCGTGATGGTCTCTTTTCGGCGGAGTTCGGGAAGTGAACACGGTTTTGGGTTATGTTTGACATAAGTAGGAGTTCAGGATCACCTCTTGATCATTGCTAGCTTCACGACCGTTCCTTTGCTTCTCTTCTCGCTCTTACTTGCATATGTTAGCCACCATATATGCTTAGTCGCTGCTGCAACCTCACCACTTTACCCCTTCCTTACCCTTTTAAGCTTTGCTAGTCTTGATACCCATGGTAATGGGATTGCTGAGTCCTCGTGGCTCACAGATTACTACAACAATAGTTGCAGGTACAGGTTGTGCGATGATCATGACGCGAGAGCGATGTTTGCTTGTTTTGGAGTTCTTCTTCTGCTTCTTCTTCGATCTGGGGATAGGTTCCAGGTCGGCGGCCTGGGCTAGCAGGGTGGATGTCGTTTGAGTTTCTGTTTGTGTTTCCTCCGTAGTCTGATGGTGCTCTTATGTAAGATGATGTTGTATTCGTGTGGCATTGTATGCCTTATGTATGTATCCATATCTATTATGTAATGTTGATGTAATGATATCCACCTTGCAAAAGCGTCTTCAAGATGCGCTTCTATCCTTGGTGGGACCTTCGAGTTCCTTTAGGATAGGGTCGCATCTTGGGCATGACAATTCATGTGCAGGTTGCTAAGGGTCCGGCGGTAGACCGGATCTCTGAATTCGCCGAACTGAGGCGACAGATTGATGTGGTGGATGCCGACATCACGCTTGTAAACAAGCGGCTTAACGAATCACAGAGTATGTGCTCATTCTTTCCTCATTTGATTACGAAATATTAAGAGGGTTGGAATATTAATATGGTATGATGTGGCTGCAGGCGGAGCTGCTGCCATTGAGGTCCTGAGGGCGGAACTTGCCCTAGCCAAGGAACAAGCCCGGGCTAGCAATGCGGCTGCCCTAAAGGAAGCCGGAGACTTGAGAGCCGAACAGGCTGCTCATCGCCGAAGCGAAGAAAAGATAGGCGAGATGGCTGTGGAGCTGAGGGACGCCGCCGGCCGATATGAGCTTCTCAAGAAGGAGAATCAGGCAAAGGCGGCTGACCTGAAGAAGGCCCTGGATGCGACTAAGGAGACGCGCTCTGAAATTAAAGACGCGCGGGAGGAACTTCGACAAGCCGGAGAAATCACGGCTGGAAGCCCTTATTTGTTGCTGATGAAGTTCTTAGATCCAAAGTATGCTCCTTTGGATCGGCTTTGGAGCGCTACAGATGAGTATGCGGACTTGGCGATAAGTACGGCTAATGCGACCAAGTTATTCAAGGATCATAAAGATAATGAAATATAAAGGTTGTTCTGGTCGCAATTTAGCACTCCAACGCGCTCATTGCCATTGAGTGAGAGGATGGCCGCTATAGCCGAGCTCCGTAGGTTGTCCTGTCTTGCAATGAGGTCTGTAATAGACCATCTATGGTCGAAGGGACCGAGGCCGGACAGTTTCTTTGGTTTAGTGCAACAATTATTTGGTGCCGGATCGCAAATCAATGCCATGAAAAGGTCGGCGTGCATAGAGGGTGCACGGATGGCTCTTGCCCGTGTTAAGAAATATTGGGCAGATATGGACGCCACCAGCATTGCAACCTAGAGTCCGATCGGAAGCCAGGACCCAGCCGAGCACTATTTTGAGCAGGTCATAGAAGGTGCCCAAATAATAGAGGCTCAGTGCTCGAAGAATGTCATGTTCAAGTGACAAGTCGATTAATTGTAAACAATTATGTGTTAAATATAGAGGCTGCGTTTATACTTTTGCCTGAAAGTGTTATAATGCCTCCTGCACGTCCGTTTATGTATGCATATCAATTGAAAGTTAGCAGTCGTTGGCGTTAGCCCCCACGCATATAATGCGGGGGTGTTCGAAAAACTATGTGTAATCACACTTGATCCAATGTCTTGGTCCATTAAGGAGGTGATCGCCCGTTGAACCAGGCAACCGGCCTATATAGCTGTAACACTTTCACTTAGCCATAGGAGTTTAATGGTGGGGCTACTATGTAGCCCCTAGTACTTCCGTGTGCATCTGGATAGGGGCGCGTATGTACGTGACCAGGAAACGGTGCTTCATTAATGCGGAGGAATCCTATAGATTCTGATGAGTCTTCGAGTGGTTGACCAGTCTCTCGCTGTATTATGACAGTCAGTTTTCGGCTTTCTCTACTGAGGTGCTCATCCGGAATAACCAGTGCACAATCGCAGTAGTTCTCCTTTGGCCACCTTAGCCGATAGAATGGAATGTAAGGAAGCAAACCTAGGAGCCGGGCAAACCCAACATTTGACCAAAGACATGATTCGGAGCTGATGCATATAAGGCCAAACTCGCGAGCCGAACACTCCTGAAGGTCTTCGGACTTTATAACATATACTGGGCTGAGCAACGCCCTTGATTATGAACCCTGTATTTCCAGGTACATGCATTGATCTGTCGTGGCGAAATGCCTATAATGCCAGTATTCGCTGTGGGTGTGTTGAATACACACCGGATGTCAAGCAACAGAAGACAGTAAAGATAGTTTACACATGGGCTTAATCTAAAGAGAAACCTTTGAGCGGGGCCCTGCTGTATGTTTGCGCCTTTGTCTCTGTTGTGCCATATCCTGGAAGGGTGTCACACGAATAGTGTCTGTAAAAACGAAAACTCATGTAAAAGGGTAAGCGTGCGAGAAGTTGGTTATTCTCAATGGATGTTAGAAATATGAGATATTGGCCTATTAATAAGGCAAGCCAAATTGTGGGCTTTATTACATGTTTGCAGCCCTAGTACCATTTATGGGGATATATGTATGGCACCCAGCTCAGGTTTATCCGAGCTATTGTTGACGGTGGTGCACTGGACTCATCTAACCGTGTCCGTAGTCTTAACGACCAATCATGCGTTCTGATGGGAGAGGCTGCTTAGTGTCCGGCTACGAGAGCCGCCGTATACTGCCCTGTGTTTCCGCTAACAGTTATGACGCCACATGGAATGGACATCTTAAGTTTAAGGTAGGCGTAGTTCGGTACTGCATTAAAGCAAGTGAAGGACGTTCTTCCGAGTAATGCATGATAACCGCTACTGAAGGGCGCGATGTCGAATAGTAGTTCCTTGCTTCTGAAGTTGTCGGGAGAACCGAATGTCACCTCTAATACGAGGGAGCCCCAGCAGCGGGCCTTAATGCCTGGTATCACTCCTTTAAAGGTGGTGTTACTTGGGCTTATTCTGGATGGGTCTATCCCCATCTTGCGGGCGGTGTCCTGATATATCAAATTAAGACTACTGTCGCCGTCCATTAGGACTTGAGTGAGATGGTATCCGTCAATTATTGGGTTGAGCACCAAGGCAGCCGATCCTCCGTGCTGGATACTGGCCGGGTGGTCCCTGTGATCAAAAGTGATCGGGCAGGCCGACCAGGGGTTGAACTTGGGGGAAACAGACTCTATGTGAGTTGCGTGGACCATGTTTACTGTTTTGACTTCTTGTGGGAATTTTTTCTATCCCCCAGTGTTCGGCTGGCGAGGCTCACCCTCGTCTTCACTTGGCGTTTCCCTTCCCTTGTGTTCGGCGTTTAACTTGCCGGCCTGCTTGAAGACCCAACATTCTCTGTGAGTATGATTTGCAGGTTTTTCGGGGGTGCCATGGATTTGGCACAATCTGTCCAGGACTTTATTCAGGTCGGACGGTCCCTCTTTGTTGCCTTTAAATGGCTTCTTTCCTTGACCGGGTCGAGAGCCCCTGAATCCGGCATTGACCGCCATGTTGTCCGGACTTTCTTCATTGTTCCGACTCTTGTTCTTATTGCGCCATGGCTTCCCGTTGCCATCTCGAATTTCGGATGTGCCTGGGTCACTGGTGCCTCTATGGGCCAACCAGTTGTCTTCGCCCGCACAAAAGCGGGTCATAAGGCTTGTTAAGGTCACCCTTGTCCTTGGCTTTTCTTGGCCGAGGTGTCCAGCCAGCCACTCATCCCGGATACTGTGCTTAAAGGCTGCTAGGGCTTCGGCATCCGGACAGTCGACAATTTGATTCTTCTTAGTGAGAAATCTGTTCCAAAGCTTGCGGGCTGACTCTCTGGGTTGTTGTGTTATGTGACTTAAACCGTCTGCGTTCGGAGGTCAGACATAGGTCCCTTGAAAATTGGCCCTGAAAGCATCCTCAAGTTCCTCCCAGCTTCCGATTGAATTTTCGGGGAGGCTTTTCAACCAGTGCCGAGCTGGCCCTTTCAACTTGAGGGGAAGGTATTTGATGGCATGGAGGTCATCCCCACGAGCCATGTGGACGTGGAGGATAAAATCTTCAACCCAGACCCCAGGGTCTGTCGTTCCGTCGTATGCCTCTATGTTCACGCGTTTGAATCCCTATGGAAATTCGTGATCCAGCACCTCATCGGTGACGCACAGAGGGTGCGCAGCCCCTCTGTATCTGGACATGTCATGGCATGCTGTTGGCTGTTGTTGCGTCCGGTGTTGATTCCGAACTGGTATTCGATCAGTGTGATCATTTTGGTGACCATAATCCCGCGTCGGAGCATGTCCTCTGGATCCGTAGATGGACCTGGCCGCACCGGCCTTTTTGTCCAGGAGCTCACGTAAATCATGTGCGGCAGCAGTGGCTACTTTATCGTGGCCATGAAGTGGTTGGTCCGGCCGAATGGCCGTATTTTTCTTTGGCGGAATGGGCTCTGCAGCCTCATCGTCGAATTCGGGCAGCAGCTTGCGTTTTGGGTAGCTATTTGTGTGGCGATCGTCGCCACATTTTCCTTCAGTGTCTCGCACCTTATTCCATCTTCGGTTGAGCGTATCCTGGGCAGCTTTAAGCCTTTGCGTCTGCTTCTTTAGGCTCCTCGCCATGGCCATAAGCCTTCTACAGAGGTTATCTTGTTCCAAATGTTTTTTCGGGATGATGAATGCATCGTCAACCGGACTATCCTCCTCTTCGGAGGCTGTTTGATGAGTTTGGCCCTCGGGATCGCTGTGATCGGGCGTCTGTTCGTCGTGGCCTGGCTTTTCTTGCTCCATCGCTGGGTTCATATGATGAAGTGGCGGTCCAGCGCCCCGTGGGCGGTGGTTCCAGATTGTCCCCTGCATCGACGTCCATATCATCGATGTTGTCGGAGTCGAAATCAAGCATGTCTGTTAGGTCATCGACAGTGGCTATGAAGTCGGTGGTGGGTGGGAGGCGATTTTCTTCGTTGTCCGTATCCCACTAGGGCCAAACGTAGTTCGGCCAAGAGTCTTCTGACAAAGAGAGAGACTTTAATGAATTTAGCACATCGCCAAAGGGGGAGTGCTGAAAGATATCCGTGGCGCTGAACTCCATTACTGGAGCCCAATTGGATTCGATCGTCCCGGGCGCGCGCGGTTCAGGACCTACATCCGAACACAAGTCCGGGGGTCCGGTGACGCAGATTCTGTTAACGGCGGAATCTGTGTTCGGCTCTACCACCAAAGAGCATGCGGCCTCCATGGCGGGGCCCATCCACCCGTCCTCGGATGACGCGATCTGCCCCGGATTTAGGCCTGGAGCAGCTACAGGGGCGATATCCCAAATACTGTCCGACAGCAGATTTAGGTCGTGCTCGTCGTGACTGTTCGACGCTCCTAATGTAAGTCCGAATCCGTCGAAGATCAAGTCTCTGCAGACATCGGCCGTGTTATTCAAGTTTCCTAACCTGACCTGATGGCGAGGGGCGTAGCTGTCGATCTGCTCCAGAGGGCCAAGCGAGTTGGCCCGCAGTGCGAAGCCGCCGAACATGAAGATCTGTCCGGGGAGAAAAGTCTCGCCCTAGACTCCGTTGTTGAAGGTTGAGGGAGCCATCGAGCCTTACAGCGACGACACAGAGGAACTCTCAATGAAAGCACCAATGTCGGCGTCAAAACCGGCGGATCTCGGGTAGGGGGTCCCGAACTGTGCATCTAAGGCTAATGGTAACAGGAGACAGGGGACACAATGTTTTACCCAGGTTCGGGCCCTCTCGATGGAGGTAATACCCTACTTCCTGCTTGATTGATCTTGATGATATGAGTATTACAAGAGTTGATCTACCACGAGGTCGTAGAGGCTAAACCCTAGAAGCTAGCCTATGGTATGATTGTTGTTGTCCTATGGACTAAACCCTCCAGTTTATATAAACACCGGAGGGGGCTAGGGTTACACAGAGTCGGTTACAGAGAAGCAGATCTATCATCCGAATCGCCAAGCTTGCCTTCCACGCAAAGGAGAGTCCCATCCGGACATGGGACGAAGTCTTCAATCTTGTATCTTCATAGTCCAACAGTCCGGCCGAAGGATATAGTCTGGCTGTGGAACTCTCCAGGCGACCCAGCACAGGGGCGGCGGCTTAAGGGCAGAACTCTCCAGGCGACCCAGCACCGGACTAGATCGATTCCGGTCAAACCATTGGCCATCAAGGCTCGGATATTTGAAAAAACGAGCATATATTTTTTCGATTCTGCTGTGGTGATGCATTCTGGAAGAGGACTGTTGCTAAGTCGGGTGGCACAATAACCCAGTAGAGGATTTTCACCCTCTGGAGATGTGTCTTGGCAGTAAAACCAAGTTTGGTTCCAGTCCTTAGGATGACTGCCAGCTTGGCGGCTGGGAAGATGGCCTGTTTTCGCCTCTGAATTGAAATTCCACCTAACTCCAGACTGGGCCCGTCTGTGAATTCAGTCTGCTGGTTCAAGTAATAGAATTCCCTAAACAGTTTGACAGTGGGCTCTTGTTAAAGGTAAACCTCACAAAAAACTTGGAAATTGTAGATGTTGGAAACAGAATTGGGTCCAATATCTTGAGGATGGAACTGGAAAAAGTGTAGCACATCGCGGAAGAATTTTGAACCGGACGGGGTTAACCCCCGGGCCGTATGATCTGTAAAAAAATTACTTCGCCCTCCTTGGGCTCATGAGGATTTTCAGTGCCTGGGACCCTCTAGTGGATGACATCTTTTTGGGCTAAGACGCCAGTCTACACAAAGTCGTTTAATTCCTCTTCAGTGACCCAGGAAGCTACCTAGTTGCATGAAGTGATGGTCTTGGTCATTGTTGAGAATGGAGGTCTGAAAAGAAAAGTATTGCCGGTTTAAGATTATGTTGTAAGCCGACCATTGATTCAAAGGTAAGAGCTATAAACAGGCAATGTGTTAAGCCGGAGGGTAGTGCTGACTTATGCAGATATATCTATTGGCGGCTTAAAAGGGGACTAATGGTAGGTGGCGGGTTATGGTTTTTTAAGCCGCCCGAAACAGCTGTTAATTTTTAGATCTGTTAGTGAAGGATTGCTAAGTGTTGGGAAAACAGTTTTCACATACTGGTATTATAATTTTGGATCTAAAGCAGTTCAGAAAATGAAGAAAAATTGTAAACCTAAGGTGAAGTCAGCAGAAAAGTTCATATTCTCAGACGAGATCTTCTATGGAGGGAAGATATTCAGATATTAAAAATGCGTGCTATGTTGCTACCGTACAAGTTTGGTACCATGGTCAGATCAAAAACTACTCGATCTAGAAGAGAAATCGAGGAATGGCGAAGAACACCGATGATCAAGTGAAATCCCTAAGCTATAGATTTGTTCTCGGATGAAGTCGAACTTACTAAACGCTGATGGACAACGAAGGTGCACCACGGAGCTCTGGTCTGTTCAGGGTGATGCAGCGGCCGAAGTTGGTGCAGTGGAAGAAGGTCGACGGCGGCGGCAGAGCTCGGGCGCGTCTGGCGTTGCAAGGAAGAGGACGAAGACGAGGAGTCAAGGGGGAAAATGAAAAGGACCCTTGCCCCTATTTATAAGGCAATGGATAGATGGCATGCGCGGGAATTGAGGAGGCCAAAAAATGATTATGTGACAGCACAGATGCCTCAATTTTTGTGAGGTTCATAAAAAATGAAGATATACTAAGATGTTTTGGGCTTCGTGTGTTATTAATGCGAGATGACGTCATGGCAGGTTAGCACAATTCTGTGAGCTGACATCATGGCGGGTTATAAGATTTCATAAGGATTGGCGATGAAGGATTTTTCTAAGTCAAGTATTGAAGATTGATATGAACAAGGTCACATCAACCTGGGGCCTAATATTGGGGATATAACTATTGGGTATGACACGCCCAGGAGGGGCCGGGTCATAACACTGGTGGTTCATAATGAGAAGGCCCAAGAAGATGTTGAAGGTGGTGGTTCATGAAGCAAGCTTACTGAAGGCCCAATACACAGAGGCGACTTGAGGCCCATGGGCATAAAGCGCCATATGTTTAACTTGTATGTTAAGGAAAGTTTAGTTTGGTCACTGTCGGTGTCAAAACCGGCGGATCCCGGGTAGGGGGTCCCGAACTGTGCGTCTAAGGATAATGGTAACAGGAGACAGGGGACACGATGTTTTACCCAGGTTCGGGCGCTCTCGATGGAGGTGATACCCTACTTCCTGCTTGATTGATCTTGATGATATGAGTATTACAAGGGTTGATCTACCACGAGATCATAGAAGCTAAACCCTAGAAGCTAGCCTATGGTATGATTGTTATTGTCCTACAGACTAAACCCTCCGATTTATATAGACACCGGAGGGGGCTAGGGTTACACAAAGTCGGTTACAGAGAAGGAGATCTATCATCCAAATCGCCAAGCTTGCCTTCCACGCAAAGGAGAGTCCCATCCGGACACGGGACGAAGTCTTCAATCTTGTATCTTGATAGTCCAACAGTTCGGCCAAAGTACATAGTCCAGCTGTCCGGATACTCCCTTATCCAGGACTCCCTTAGTCACTGAGCCGAACACGTTGTGTATGAGCCAGCCGGGACTCTATAAGCCGCTGGGCATGAACCTATGTATATAATGGGGTGACTTCGCAGTGGGTTAGGTCAAGAAACAACAAGTCGAGAACTAGGTCAAGCGTATTCGCTCCCTGGTAATTGAAACCCAAGCAATACAACCTAAAGCAAGAGTAGGCCTTTACCTCGTTGAGAGGGGCCGAACCTGGGTAAAACTCTCTTAGTCCTTTGTCCTGTTTAACCCCTTCAAGCTAACTACATTGCGATGGCTCCACACCTAAGTCCTTTTGCTAGGGCATCTGCCGTGTTAGTTTCACGACACTGCTGTACATCATCATCATATCCTCTTCGGAGAAATCCCAACGCAGCTCACAAGTAGGAGGAAGAATTTCTGGCACAGTTGCCGGGGAGACATCATCAACATCTCTCAGGTACCTACGCATAAACTTTCATCTCCTTGCGTTTACTTCATTTTCCATTTGCCTCTCGTTTTCATCTCCCCCACTTCTAAAAAGTTTTATAAAAAATATATACAAAAACATTTTCGGTTTGCCTTTTTCTTGTTTGATCTTTTGTTTGCTTGTGACCTTGTTTGCGTATGTCATAATGTCTTAAGAAAATACAAAATTGTGTGATTTTTCTAATACTAATAATAATTATTTTATTAGGACTTCGATTGCTCCTCCCGCCGCTAGTGCGGAGTCTTATGATACTAATGCTGCTTTATTGAATCTTGTTATGAAAGAGCAATTTTCCAGTAATCCTAATGAGGATGTCACATCCCATCTAAACACTTTCGTAGAATTGTGTGATATTCCAAAGAAACATTATGTGGACAATGATATTGAGAAATTAAAATTATTCCCTTTCTCTTTGCGGGGTCGTGCAAAATTTTGGTTTTCATCTTTACGGTGAAATAGTATTAATTCTGGAGATAAGTCCAAATATGCTTTTATTACTAAATATTTTCCTCATGTGAAAATTATTTCCCTTAGAAATCAAATCATGAATTTCAAGCAACTTGAACATGAACATGAACATGTTGCACACTCTTGGGAAAGGATGAAACTAATGCTGAGAAAGTGCCCTACTCCTGGTTTAAATTTGTGGATGATCATACAAAAAATTTATGCAGGATTGAATTTCGTCTCTGGAAACCTTTTAGATTCCGCCACGGGTGGTACTTTTATGGAAATTACTTAGGGTGAAGCTACTAAATTACTTGATAATATCATGTTAAATTATTTACAATGGCATACTGAAAGAGCACCTACTAGTAAAAAGGATAATTCTATTGAAGATATTAGCACTTTGAGTGATAAAGTTGATGTACTTATGAAGTTGGTTGCTAGTAAAAATGCTCCTCTTGATCTTAATGATGTGCATTTGTCTACCTTGATTGAGCAAAATCCTGTAGATGTGAAATTTGTCTCATGAAACATCTTTAATAATAATGCTTATGGAGGTAATTTCAATCCTAGGCCGTTCTTTGGAAGTTCCTCTAATAATTATGGCAATTCCTATGGAAATTCTTATAATAATAATAGGATGCCCTCTGATCTTGAGAATAATATCAAAGAATTTATTAATGCTCAAAAAGTTTTGAACACTACGATCGAAGAAAAAATTAGTAAAATTGATGATATGTCTAGGAGCATTGATAGAATTATTTATGATGTGGAAAATCTTAAGATTAAAATTTTGCCACCTAAGGTTGATATCCATAAATCAATTAAAGCTTTATATGTATCCATGGATGAGAGTAAGAAGAGAACCGCTATGCTAAGAGCTAAAACATTTTTTTAGAAAAAGCAATTCCTCTCGATTATTTTCGTAGTAATGAAGAGGTTAAAATGATTCGTATTTCTTATATTGATTATTTGTTTAGTAATATTAAACTTGATGATAAGGGGACTGAAGAAGACTCAAATTTAGCTAGAAGGCATCCCCATAATTCAGAGGGTGAAAATCTTGATGATTATTTTTCTAAAAGTGGGTTTGGAGAGGTAAAAACTTTAACTAGTGATGTGCCCACTATCTTGCATTACAAAGACTTTAATTATGATAGTTGCTCCTTGATTGAACGTATTTCTATGTTACAATCCATGCTAGATTCACCCAATGAATATGAGAAAAATAAGGCCTTTACTAAACATATTGTAGAAGCAATGATGAAAGCTTTAGAAGAAAAATTGGAATTAGAGATTTCAATACCTAGAAAACTACATGTTGAATTGGAACCTACCATTAAAATGAAGATTAAAAATTATGAGTGCTTTGCTTTATGTGATTTGGGTGCTAGTGTTTCCACAATTCCAAAATCTTTATGTGATGTGCTTCAGTGCTTGGTCTTACCAATATTGAAGAATGTTCTCATAATTTGCACTTGGGAGATTCTACTATTCAAAAGACTTTGGGAAGAATTAAGGATGTTCTTATTCTTGCAAATATTATGTTCCCATATATTTTATTGTGCTTGATATTGATTGCAATCTGTCTTGTCCCATACACTACTAGAATCAAGATCTTTGCCATCAGCTAGCTGACGGTAAAGAAGGTCTTTGCCATCAGCTTACAGAAAGTTGATGGCAAAGAACGAGCAGACGACAAAGATTGTGTTTGCCATCAGCCTGCTCTTTGCTGTCTGCTAACAGACGGTAAAGAAGCTTTGCCATTTGCTAGCAGACGGCAAAGAGGGAGGGTGGCCCACTAACGAGAACCACCTAACAACCATTTTCTTTGTCGTCCGCTAGCAGACAGCAAAGCTTCTTTACGGTCTACCATGGACAGCTAAGAGAATACCCAAACTAACGGTTGTTTCCCCTTGGCCCCACCCCACTACCTACGCTCTTTGCTGTCTGCTAGAAGACGACCAAGAAATTAAACCTAACAGAAAAACAGTTGTTTCCCCGCGCCCCACCCCTCACTCTCTGCCCCCTCTCTCTCCCTCACCTCACCTGCGCCGCCCCCGTGCTCGCCGTCCCCGTGCCCGCTACCCCCGCCGCCGACCCCCACCGCCCCCGAGGCCTCCGGCCCCACCGCCCCCCCACTCCTGACCACCACCGCCCCCGATGCCCCCTGGTGCCTCGCCTCCCGTCG
>NC_041389.1:422932421-422932918 GCF_002162155.2 Triticum dicoccoides
GACACCCCCGGCGCCTCGCCACCCGTCGCTGCTCCGCCTCCGCAGCTCCGGCCGCCCGCCGTCCGTAGGTGCTCCTCCCCCCGCCGCTCGGCGCTGCTCCGCCCCCTGGTGAGGATTCTTCACTTTTTTTTTCTTGCTGTTTTTTGATTTAGGTTAATAAGTTAGTTAATTAGTTTTTAGGTTAATTAGTTAGTTGTTTTACCCTACTGTACATAGGTTAATTAGTTAGTTAATTGTTTTTTCGGTTAATTACATAGTTAGTACATAGTCATAAAAATGAGATTTAGGTTAATTAGATTTTAGTTGATTTTAGCTTAGTAGATTTTAGTTGATTTTAGGTTAGTTCTAGGTTAGTTAGGTTAGTTCTAGGTTAGTTTCTAGGTTAGTTCTTGGAAAAAATTTATTAGGAGAAGAAAAGAAGAAGAAGAAGAAGAAAAGGAGGAGGGGAGGAGAAGAAGAAAAAGGGAAGGAGAAGAAGAAGAAGAAGGGGAGGAGAG
>NC_041389.1:422933108-422989105 GCF_002162155.2 Triticum dicoccoides
GACACCCCGACACTGCGACCCCGACACATTACCCTGACACCCTGAACCCCGACACGGCACCCCAAGAACGCCTCGACACCCCGACACACCACCGACACCCCGCCCCCCGACACCCTGAGACCCCGACACGACACCCCTACCCCTAACCCCGACAGACACCTCCCAAAAAAGGTGCTCTTCAGCCTTCCCGAGGCTGATGGGGTCATATATTTATGAATTATGAGTTAGGTCAGGTATTCAATTATTATTATGTACATATGTATATTATTAATTAGTTTATGTTATTAGGTATTCAATTTTTTATTATGTTCATGATGATGATAAACACTTAGTTTTTTTTTATTATGTTTATGTTGTACTAATTTCGTTCACTCTTTGTCATTGCAGGTGTTGACAGATGGTGGGCGCGGGTCGAGAGCGCTCCGAGCCTCCTGCGTTGGCGCGTGCTGGGAGGTGTGTTGTTATTCCACCCCAGCACCTTTGGAGAGCGCTGGTAGATAGCATGCAGACACCCCCAACATCTTTGGCGGGCGCTTCTTCTTTGGCCGGGAGAGGTCGGGGGAAGAAGAAGGGTGCAGGTAGAGGTGGACGTGGCGCTGGGGAGGTAGGAAGGCTTCTGTGCCTTCCTCACCGGGACCCCCCGCTGATTCTCCGGACCACCGGAGTTCTCCATCTCAGGTGGAGCCGTCTGAGCTATACCCGTCTCGGACTCCGGTCCACGAGCCTCAGGTCGCCGAGCCTACATCCGATGAGACTCGGGTCCCAGAGTCTTCGTCCCAGGAGACTCGGGTCCCAAAGTCTTCGTCCCACGTGACTGCGGAGACTAGCGGCCATCCTGATGGTGTCGAGGAGACCTTTTCTGAGGATAGCTACAGCGAGGGCGAGCTGGTTAAGGACGGAAAGAAGGTCTACCAACATGGTGGTACTAAGCTCCCCTCCGTGCCGGCGACCCGTGACCAGAGGTGGTTGATTCAGCTTAACAGGGAGAAGTAAGTGCATTTACTCTTTTTTAACCTTTTTCCTTCATGTTTCTTCAAATTAATATCTAATGTGTTGGCCTTGTCATACTGCAGGGGTTGGATACACGCAGATGGTGTCCGCAGGCCCAACCAGCTCCTTGGTACTCTTTGCCGGCACCACTTCCCGGGGTAGGTCACGTTGCCCGGTGAGAGTGAGCTTCCATAGCTAGCACTAACCTGGGATCTGTACGAGGCTGCCCCGACCCCGCCGGGGGAGATGGTCGACGGTGTCGTGTGTGAGACGGTGGCCGACATTGTGAGACGGCGGTTTTGGGTAATTTCTCCTTTACAGAATTAAAAATCAATAGTACCTAGTGATTGTACTAATGATCAGTGTTGTCTTGTTTGATTGCAGACCTTCTACAGGTGTCTTGAGGAACATGAGGTGGACGCGGCTATGGTTCTCGAAGCCGAGTGCAAGCGCCGACTTCAGAACTTATGGCACGAGGCTCGGGTGCAGGCTGTTCGAGACTACTATGCCTCAACTAACATCAGGAGGCAGAAGAAAAAGTGTCGCGGCAAGTATCCGAGTAAGGAGAATTACATGAAGGTAATTACCTATTCTTAAGGCCTTGTACTTAGTTTCCTTGATTTGATTCATAGGCGTAGCGCTGAAATTTCTCTTTGTCTAACTTAGGTGCCCCCGAGATGGTGTGCCGATAGGATGGACTGTTAGGAGAGGTTGTTGGATGAGTGGTGCTCTCCCCAATGGCTAGCCGTACACAACAAGGCCAGGGATAAGCGTGCCCAGATGCAAGGTGTGTCACACCATCAAGGGAGCTCCAACCTGTTTGAGTACGGGGATCACTGGGTATGTGGTTCGAGCCCTTAACAATTCATGCAATTTCATTCTTCATGCTAGCTTCAGCCCATTAGTTACTAATTTACCTTGTTCCTCTCTTTTAGGCGCGACACAACAAGAAGGAGGTGCCACCGCTGTACGACCTCTATGCCATGGCCCATAGTGCCCCATTTGAGAAGGCCAAGGCATTCTCGGAGGATGACCTCAATCATCCAGAGAGCTTCACCAACATCTCCTCCCACGACAAGCTCGTGAGGTACAGAGACTAGGGGAAGAAGATGAAAGGAGAGGACTTCAACCCGAGCTAGATTCCTTTTGATCCTGAGCTCGTGATGCTATCTGGTGAGGTGAGGAAACATGGCTCTGTAGCTATTGGGGATGGACTGATACATTGTCCTAGAAGTCTCCCGGAGATCAAGAAGCACCAGACGAGGCCTCTTCCTGAGATGAGGCCTCGACCATAGCCAATGGAGCTCACCGTCGAGGCTAGGGCCCAGGAGCTTCTGGCGGAGGCAACCAGGTAGGCGGCACAGAGGGAGAGGCGGTTGGAGGAGAGGACGACTAATCTGTTAGAGGCGGAGAGGAACCAGAACGACGCGGGTCACTGGGCCCTATATGTGCTCCTCGTGGTAAGTTTCTCCCGCATACTAGCCAAATCATGCACGCAATGTTCATTTGATTACTAACTAATATGACTGACTCATGAAAACAAAATGTGTAGTCCGTGTGCGAAAAAACGGGCCAGATCCCTCCGCCGATGCCCCAGATCGGTATAGCGGACATGGTGAGTTTCATTTGAATGGTCATTAGTTACTAGCATTCACATTTCAGTTGCATCATGCTACCTAAAAATTGCGAATGACCTTTGGTGCAGCACGCCTCCCGACAAGCATCGACCGATCCTTCTCCGACTCACAGTGGCGCAACCCTGACCATTCCTTCTCCGTCTGGCACTGGCGCAAACCCGACCGTTCCTTCACCTCCCCAATGATGGTAAGTTTTCCCAAGTGTTTTGCTTAAAAAATGCATACTTAGCTTAAGAAATGACCTATACTTAGCTTATTTTCCTCGAAAATGACAGAATAACCTTACTTACCTCCAGAATGACATATTCTATGTAGGATAGCTATAAAATAACCTATACTTAGCATTTTCCCTACAAAATGACTTGATATGATTTGTTAGCTAGAAAATGGCATAACTACCTATGATAGCTCAATAATGATCTATAGCTACCTTAGCTAGTTCATTTATGACATAATTAGCTCAGTTAGGTAAAAAATGGCATAACAACCTAGGATAGCTCAATAATGATCTATAATCAGCTTAGCTACTTCATTTATGTCATAATTAGCTCACTTAGGTAAGAAAGTGGCATAATAACCTTGGTTTAGCTCCAAAATGACCTATACTTAGCTTATTTTCCTCAAAAATGACATAATAACCTTACTTAGCTCCGAAGCGACATACTTTACCTAGGATAGCTATAAAATGACCTATACTTAGCCTTTTTCCTCCTAAATGACTTAATATACTTAGATAGCTGAAAATGTCATTACTACTTAGGATAGCTAAATAATGATCTATACTTAGCTTACCTAGTTCATTTATGACATAATTAGCTTACTTAGGTAAAAAAATGGCATAATAATCGTGGTTTAGCTCCAAACTATCATATAATTAGTTTATTTTCCTCCAAAATGACAAAATAACCTTACCTAGCTCCAAAATGACCGATTTTAACTAGGATAGCTCTAAAATGACCTACACTTACCATTTTGTCCTCCAAAATGAATAAATATGCTTAGTTAGCTCAAAAATTGCATAACTACCTAGGTTAGCTCCAAAATGACCTATTTACCTAGCTTAGCTCTAAAATGACCTACACACTTAGCATTTTTACCTATCTTAGCTAAAAAATGGCATTTTTACCTATCCTTTTCTTCTTCTTCTTCTTCCTTTTCTTCTTATTCTTCTTCTTTTTCTTCTTTTTCTTCTAGCTAGTCTTCTTCTTCTTCTAACTTTCATCTTTCCTAATTTGCAGATTTGCTTTAGATGAGGAAGCTTGCATTGATGGAGTGCACTCTTCTGCTTGTGCTTCCTTTTTGTTTATGGAAACTTGTTGGATATGTATGTATGGAAATGTTGTTGGAAACCATTGTATGTTGTTGGAAACTTGTATATGTTCATGTTGTTGGAAACTTATTGTTGGTATGCTTGTTGAAATTATTTTGAAATGTGTGTATATATATGTGAAATTCTATCAAATTGAATGCATTTAGGAAAAAACAGGGGCTATATAGCCACTTTGCCGTCTGCTGGCAGACGACAAGGATGCCACGTGGTAGCTACCTATACAACCTGGGGTGTACTGCGCTGTCCTATTTGATAGATTTTTCGTTAGCAAGCAGATGGCAAAGGCCTTTGCATCTTTGCGGTCTGCCAGCTGACGGCAAAGCACTCCGTTAACCACTTAACGAACCTGAACTGCCACGTGTGCCGTCCAGGCTCTTCGCCGTCTGTCAGCAGATGACAAAGCCCTTTGCATCTTTGCTGTCCGCTAGCAGACAGCAAAGAGACCTTTGTCGTAGCCTATTCAGCCGGACCTGTTGCCGTCTACTGGCGGACGACAAAGGTCTTTGCTGTTAGCCTGGCATGCCTTTGCCGTCAGCCATGGCTGACGGCAAAGTGCCTGATTCCTGTAGTGATAGTACTTGGTAGACCGTTCTTACAAACTATAGGTGTCGTGATTGACATGAAAGAAGGGAATACTAAATTTCAATTTTCATTAAAGAAGGGTATGAAACACTTACCTAGACTATAATTAAGCCATCATATGAGTAAATAGTGAGGGCAACCTATGGAGCAAAAACCAAACATGACAATACTTGAAACTATGCATTATGCCTAGCTAGGGGCATAAAACAATATCGCTTGTTGGGAGGAACCCAATAGTTATCTTATTTTTCTTGTTTACTTTCTATTTTTCTTGTGCTTCCACAATTATTCTACTATTATTATTGTTTAATGTTTTAGTTAGTGTTTGTGCCAAGTAAAGCCTTTAGGATTATGTTGGATGATAGTTGACTTGATTATGCGAAAAAACAGAAACTTTTGCGCCCAGTTCTGGAATTTTATAAATTCACATAAACGTGTTTTTGCTCTGATTTTTTCCACATAATTGATATAAAATTTCCCATTTCTTCCTAATTTTTCAGAATTTTTAGAGTTACATAGCTATGAGCAAAATTCAAGTTTCTGCAGACTATTCTGTTTTTGACAGATTCTATTTTTGTTGCATTGTGTGCTTATTTCGATTGATCTATGGATTGTATTGGGGGGTTACGTCATGGTAAAGTTATAATACATTAGGTATAATGCAATAACAAAATATGAATGAGTTTTCAACAGTACTTAAAGTAGTGATTTGTTTTCTTATACTAACGGATCTCACGAAGGTTTTGTTAAGTTATGTGTGAATGAAGTTTTCAAGTTTTGGGTGAGATCACGATGGATGAAGGAATAAGGAGTGGCAAGAGCCTAAGCTTGGGGTTTCCCGAGGCACCCCAAGGTAATATTCAAGGAATACCAATCAACTAAGCTTGGGGATGCCCCGGAAGGCATCCCTTCTTTCTTCTAATGACTATCGGTACTTTTACTTGGAGCTATATTTTTATTCGTCACATATCATGAGTTTTGCTTGGAGCGTCATGTATTACATGAGTCTTTTCGTGTTCTTCTTTTTAGTTTGTCACAATCATCCTTGCTAGACACATCTATTTGAGAGAACCATAACACTATTATGATTTGTTAGAATTGGTCTATTTGCTTCACTTAAGTCTTTTTTTAGCACGGTGGTGATTTAAGTTTGAAGAAATATGCTCTCATGCTTCACTTATATTATTTTGAGAGTTGGTAAATCTTGAAGAAATATGCTCTCATGCTTCACTTATATTATTTTGAGAGTTGATATGATAAATTCTAAAGAAATATTTATGCTCTCGTGCTTCACTTAAATCTTTTTTAGAATTGATAATAACAATGGTAATTTGCACGAGATATGAGTGTGGTCCTGAAGTGATGAATATTCAAGAGGGATATAATAAAAAATTTCATGAAGATGACTGGATATTAAAAACTTGATTCCTTGCAATAGTTTTGCGATATGGAGATAGTAATATGTGAGTCATGTTGGTGAGTAATTATGCTTTAGTAAGACTATTGATGTTAAGGTTTGTGATTGCCTATGCAAGCACGAAAGTCAATAATTATGCAATGAAGTTATATAATACTTGTGGTGCATTATTCAGTGTTAGTTATGTTCAATGCATGTTTATCATCATTTCCGTTTTTGGTTGGTCGCTTCTCAATCTATTTGCTACCCTTTATTTGTACTAAGTGGGAATACTGCTTGTGCATCCAACTCCTTAAACCAAAGTTGTGCCAAATGAGTCCACCATACCTACCTATATGCGGTATTTCCATGTCGCTCCAACTAAATTTGTTTGTGCCCACTCTAATATTCCAAATGAATTTCCGATTTGTGTGCCCGTGGTGCTCATGAAGCGGCAAGGGGTGGCCAATATTTTCCATGCTAGGTATGTTATTCTCACGATGAGTGTTTATTCACTTGTCATTGCATGAGAGTGTGGTAGGTAATAGGGATGCCCAGTCTCGATTTTTTAATATGTTGTTAATAATAAATTCCTTGGAAAGTGTTGGTATGGAAGGCATCCATGGATACGGCTAGCCATGGATTGTGTAAGAATGGTGGAAAGGAAATAAACTTTGTTTTCTATTTGGGAACTGCCTATGATTTATCTAGCATGGAAGATATTGGAAGTTCTCAGTCATTTTTGTTGAAAGGAAAAAGCATGCCTCTAAAAATAGTTTTATCTCTCAATTTAAGCTATGAGCTATGGCACCTCTACAAATCTATGTTTCCCTCTACGAAGGGCCTTTCTATTTACTTGTATACAAATTTTATTTTTATTTTTATTCTCCATCTTCTCTTATAAAGCACCAACTAGGGAACACCATTATCATACCTTTTCATTGGATGTAGCTAATACTTGAGTGTGTCTCATGAATGGATCAATGATTGAGCATATTGGGCAAGGGACAACTTTCTTTAGTGTTGATATTTTGAAATACATGGTTGCTTGTTGATATGCTTGAGTATTGATGTCTTCATGTCAAATTATAGACTATTGATTTGAATCATTCAAGTCCAAATGTCCATGCTATAAAAGAAAAGATTATATGATGAATATGATAGGTAGCATTCCACATCAAAAATTCTGTTTTTATCATTTACCTACTCGGCGAGCAGAAATTAATCTTGGAGATGTTTGATACGTCTCCAATGTATCTATAATTTTTTATTGTTCAATGCTATTATAGTATCAATCTTGGATGTTTTGTATACACTTACAAGCAACTTTATATCATCTTTTGGGACTAACCTAGTAACTTACTGCCTAGTGCAAGTTGTTGTTTTTTGTTTGATTTGACTTTGTAGAAAATCAATACCAAATGAAGTCCAAATGCCATGAAACTGTTTGGAGATTTTTATCTCACAATAAGAGACCCTGGAAGATTCTAGAGCCCACAAGAAGCTGGAGGAGTGGCCCACTAGGCACCAGGGCGCGCCATAGGCCCCTAGAGTGCCCTGTTGGGTACACTACTAGGGAAAAGCCTAGCAGTAGTGCTGGTTTTTGTCCTAGCAACAGCGCGGGGTACCGCGCTACTACTACGGCGCTACAACTAAAGGTTAGCAATAGTGTTGGTTCACCTACGCTACTGATATAGCTACTTAGTAGTAGCGCTTCTTGCGGAAAGCGCTACTAGTAATTACTAGTAGCGCTCCTCTCTGCCCGCCCTACTACTATTAGTCCATATTCTATTTCTTTTTTATTTCATGTCATATTCATACACCATTATACAAGTTTTCATATAGTAGCAATTTAGAGATTGTTCTTAAATCATAAAGAGTTATTAAATCACTAGGTGAAAGAGCCGTGGATTAGTTTCAAGTGGATGGATCCTAAGTGACCAAGTCATCGATTATCGTGATAATCCATGACTTGATCACTTAGCTTTCAAGTGGATGGATCCTAAGTGACCAAGTCATGGATTATCATGATAATCCATGACTTGATCACTTAGCATCCATCCACTTGAAACTAATATGTGGTTCTTTCACTCAATGATATAATTACCCATCATCATCATCATCATATCATTAACAACTTATCATCATAATACATCATTGTCATATAACAACTCCTCATGATCATCATTTTCATCCATGAGACATCATATAACAACTTGGTCACTAGTCATAATCATAACTCGACCTCATTATCATCAGCATCAACTCTAACACATTTTAGCACATAATAACACATTGTACCTAGGACCTACTCCTGTCTCATAGGATCTACTACCCTCTCTAAGGTTGGTATAAAACAAGATAGGCCCTGACCCTCCATTATGGAGAATGGAGACTATCCTGTCTCCAACTCTTGCGCTTCGCACAATGTTGGCTCCAAGTAGCTCCCTACGATTGTCCATCCATTTTTCCATTCTTTCATTGTCATGTCCTGATTGGTTTTATAAATCCGGTATGAAAAGTTGTGACGCCTAGGCAAATACGGCCGTAAGCTAATAACATCAAGTCGTCCTTTTAGAAACATCAGATCAGGCACAGAATCCTTCGGGATATTCTGTTGAAAAACATAATCATAACATCATAGTTAGCAATGTAGTTTAGCTTTAGAAGAATATATGCAAAAGATGCGCGAATGTCGTAATAGTAAAAAAAATCTTACCATTCCATATCCATGGATGTTACTGTAGGTCAGGACGCGCACTAGTGGCACGTATCGACCATAATGTGCAGGAGTTTGATAATTGATATTGTAATTCTCAACATCATTAATAAATGAGATAAGATGATCTTTCTCCTGATAAGTTAATTCCACGCCATTGGTGTAGTAGGTTCTGTCTACCATCTTCTGTACATTCTTTGAAGAATGAAAATAAGTTATCAATGGAAATAAGTTGTCAAAACAAAATAAATTACTTAATAACAATGTTTGAGAAACTCACATAGCGGTAGAATTGTAAGCGTATCAACAAGGACCCAAATGTCCATATTATCTTCGTCGATGTCAGGATCACCAAGATATAGGGTGACAAGCATACCCTCATGAAAATCATACATCTTGCAAAGTGCTTCCCAATTCGGGTAACCAAAATGGGATACGCTCTCAAAATTGTATAGATTTACAGCAAAATCTATACCATGATGGGTCCTTAGGTGAACAATCTTTGTTTACATACTTTCATGATCTTCAAAATCCATCCTCTCCAAGACATAACGTCTTGCATGGCATGGGATAAGCTAGTCGAATTGTAAAAGACGAAAATGACATGGGATAAGCAGAAGTCGTGCTTAATTATGAAAAAACACTTGTCGTCGTTGCGTAACGTTTCAACATCGAAGGTCTCCTGAAGGTGAGGCCTGTCACACAGGCCCCGGTCATCGCCGCACCAGTCGCACTCCGCGAGCTTATCATCATCGGACGACATTTCCTATGTTCATAATTCAAAGATTAACCTTCTAAAATTAAATATATGTACTACAAAAACTAAATTATATCATGCATTATTATTCATCATGGGTTGACTATCGGTCTGTCAAGTATTTCCTTGAAAACTCTCAGCTCACGTGGTGTATATATTCGACCGTCGGTGATGGTAGCTCCTCCCTTCGTTCCAGAGTGCATTACACCAAATTGTCTAGCACACGAGAACGAAGGAGAAGCTACCCCCACGACAACGGTCGGGATTCTTTGTCCTCTCTCATATATGGTGTACACACTCCCTCACTGATTTTTCGACCGTTGGTGATGGTCGTTACTCCTCCTTCCCCTAGTGCATAACAAAGGTTTAGGTCCGCCTCTCTAAACTAGTTCTATTAAGCACTGACTAAATAAACTAGTTCCGTCTCTCTAAACTAGTTCTATTAAGCACTTACTAAATAAACTAGTTCTATTAACTACTTACTAAATAAACTAGTTCTATTAAAACATCTACATCATCATCGACATGGAGATTTGGCTGGTCTCACCTCGAGGTAGGAGGGGGTCAGTGACGGGGACGACGGCGGGGATGATAATGGGCTCCTTGATTTCTGCAAAAACAAAATATATACAAAAAACATTATTATCCTCATCTAAGGACTCAGTGAAACCTTATAAGCTATCAACTAAACCTTATTATGCTGATTCAAAATACCTACATTTACTATAAAAAAATCTACATCATTATCTATTTAAAATGTTCTATACCTAAAACATCTACATCATCATCCACTATTACTATTTTTTTACTAAACCCTAAAATATGCCCTAAGTTCAGAATATAACAAGTGCAGGACATTTTTTCAAATTCTACCAAATAAAAATTTCCATTACTAAAATTTCTAATTAAAAGACCTACAATTTCCTATTCTATTCCAAACACCTAAAATAGTCTAAAAAAATTATTCTACTACAAAACCAACATTCTACAATGTCTACATTCTAAAATCTACATTTAAATTACCTACATTCTACAAGAATAGAGACAAGGGAGGGAGGGAGGAGGGGTAGGAAGGAGGGAGGAGACGGGAAGGAGGGGGAGGGAGGAGGAGGGAGGTAGGAGGAGCTACCTCTGTGGCGGTGACGGCGGGGGGCGATACGTCCATTTTTCATCATGTTTACCTATTGTTATTTATGTTGTTTTATTTATAATAATGCTTTTTGAAGTAATTCTAATGCCTTTTCTCTCATAATATGCAAGGTATGCACCAAGGGGGAGAATTCTGGCAGCTGGAAATCTAGACCTGAAAAAGCTATGTCAAGCTACCTATTCTGCACAACTCCAAATGAGCTGAAACTCCCCGAGGATTTTTATGGAATATTTAAGGAATGTTTGAGCAAATAAGTACCAGAGGAGGGCCACCAGGTGGGCACAACCCACCTGGGAGCGCTAGGAGGCCCAGGCGCGCCCTAGTGGGTGTTGCCCTCCTGGGCTTACCTCCGGTGCCCATCTTCTGGTATATAAGTCATTTTGACCTAGAAAAATAAGGGGAGGACATTCGGGATGAAGCACCGCCATCTCGAGGTAGAACTTGGGCAGGAGCACTTTTGCCCTCTGGCGGGGCGATTCCGCCGGGGGAACTTCCCTCCCGGAGGGGGAAATCATTGTCATCATCATCACCAACAACTCTCCCATTTTGGGGAGGGCTATCTTCATCAACTTCTTCATAGCACCAACTCCTCTCAAACCCTAGTTCACCCCTTGCGTTCAACCTTTGTACCAAAACTATAGATTGGTGCCCATGGGTGACTAGTAGTGTTGATTACATCTTGTAGTTGATTACTATATGGTTTATTTGGTGGAAGATTATATGTTCAGATATATTATGCTATTCAACACCCCTCTGATCTTGAGCATGTTTGTCATTTGTGAGTAGCTACTTTCGTTCTTGAGGTCACGGGAGAAATCATGTTGCAAGTAATCATGTGAACTTGATATGTGTTCGATATTTTGATGGTATGTATGTTGCCATTCTCTTAGTGGTGTCATGTGAACATCGACTACATGACACTTCACCATCTTTGGGCCTAAGGGAATGCATTGTGGAGTAGTTATTAGATGGTGGGTTGCGAGAGTGACAGAAGCTTAAACCCCAGTTTATGCGCCATTCCGTAAGGGACCAATTGGATCCAAAAGTTTAATGCTATGGTTAGAATTTATTCTTAATACTTTTCTCATAGTTTCGGATGCTTGCGAGAGGGTTAATCATAAGTAGGAGGTTTGTTCAAGTAAAAACAACACCTAAGCACCGGTCCACCCACATATCAAATTATCAAAGTACCGAACATGAATTAAGCCAACATGATGAAAGTGACTAGATGAAATTCCCGTTTATCCTCAAGAACACTTTGCTTATCACAAGAAACCGTTTCGGCATGTCCTTTGCCTCAAAAGGATTGGGTTACCTCACTGCCCTTTTGTTACTACTATTGTTACTTGCTCGTTACAAATTATCTTGCAACCAAACTACTCCGCTACTTACACTACAAAAAAATACACTTCCGTGATGATACATGTTTGTCACAGTAGGTCGCATGTTTTGTCATGCATGTACATCCATGACGATTTTATGACTGAATCAAGATAGTCATACCTGTGTTGTCGTAGAAGTGGTCCATGACATTACCAAATTTATCCTCACGGAAGTGTCCACTTCCATGACGATAAATCGCGCGTCATAGAAGTGCTTTCATCAAGGGTGACCAACGCGTGGCATCCACCGTAATGGAACACCGTTAAGCTATCGAGTCCGGTTTTGGATTCGATAACCCATTAACAGCCTGGACTAATGGGGATTTTCCACGTGTAAAATCATCATTGGCAGGAGGAAACACGTGTTGCCTCACCGTTGGGACAGATGTCATCCACTCACTGGACAGGAGACACCTATGATAACTCGACACGTGGCACGGCCCAACAGTGGCCCATTCCGGTGAAAAAGGCTGGCCCAGTAAAAATAGCAGGCCGGCCCATATAAGGCCTACTTGTGTCAGGTCCATTTAAGCCCACGACCCATATGAGATGTCCCAATTCGGCTCGTCAACGACCCATTAAAGATTTGACACCACTGCAGCCCATCGTCAGTTCGAACCCGTTAACATCCCGCTATATATTTGGGCTCAATATCGGCCCGATAAGATTTTGGCATGTTAACGGCCCATTCAATGCATGGGCCAATTTTCAGGATGCACATCTTTTGGGCTTTTAGCGACCCATTTAAATGTTGGGCTAATTTCCGGCCAGGTGTTTCTTTCACCCTGTTGACGGCCCATAAATTAGTTGGGCCATTTGTAGTCGGACCTGAGTTTCGGCCTTTTAGGGACCCATTTAAGTGTTGGGCCAATTTCTGGCCCAGTGTGGCTTTCAGCCTGTTGACGCCCCATAAATCAGTTGGGCCATTTGTAGTCGGACCTGAGTTTTGGCCTTTTAGCGACCCATTTAAGTGCTGGGCCAATTCCCGGCCATGTGTGCCTTTCAGCCAGTTAACGTACCATAAATGAGTTAGGCCATTTATAGTCGGACTTGAGTTTTGGCCTTTTAACGGCCCATGCCCTTCATGGTCCAATACCAGCCTGGTTTCTTTTTCAGCCTGCTAAAGGCCCACAACAAAGTTAGGCCACTTACAATACGACCTGACTTTCGGCCTCTTAGCGGCCCATGCTCTTAGTGGTCCAGTACAAGCCCGCTGTCTCTTTCGGCCTGCTAAAGGCCCACAATATAGTTGGGCCATATGTAGCCCGAACTTAGTAATGGCCTCTTAACGGCCCGTGAAATCAATTGGGCCCACCTGTTGCCCGCTTCGATGTCGGCTTGTTAACGACCCGGGAGGTAAGAGGGACGACCATTAACTTTCGGCCTCATAACGGCCCATTAACTTAATGGACCCGCTAAAGTTCGTACATGTCTTTAGGCCAAATTAGATAATTTGAGCCCATTACGACAAGCAATTATGTACAGGACCAAAACCGATCAAGCAAAGGTACAACATACACGGAAAAACGTTGCAGATCCAGCATATATTACAGGAAATTACATCCACTCGGCAACCAAATATTGATGCCAGTGCAAATAAATGAACAGAACCTAATGATCTACAACGTCATAATCTGTAACCTCAGCACGGATGACGCTCGTAAGCATGTGGGCAAGTTCTTACTGCTTTGCTACACTGTCTCTGAAAACATTGATCAGTTGTTGTGTCGCATGACTTTGCACCTCTGATTCCTCCACCATTTCCATCATTGCTTCAGCCATTAATTGGTTCACAAACATACAATTTTTTTCCAGTGCATTCGAGACAGAGGATATTGAACAGATTCAGATGGCGATTTTGGCAGGCTTGTATTATTGATAGTCTAGAGTGTCTTGACCACTGCATCATAACATAAATTAGGAGGGAAACCAAACAAATTAATCATGAGTTATTGCCATATTACCTGGCCTAGATTTATTGGAAAGAAACAATGGGGTTGCCTTGCTGTTTTGAGAGTTTGTCTTCTTATCTTCAGCAGCCTGCACCAAATAAACACACTAGCATTGCTATCATTGGCCAAGTCAAATAATAGGAAAGCAACATTGACACAACGAATGTTTGGGCAACTAGCCTACACCAAATTAACACAATATGGCATAGCTATCATCAGCCAGGTAAGGTAATACGAAAGCAACATTGACACAATGAATGAATGGGCAACTAGCGCAGCACTACATTCAGTAATGTGCATGATATGAGATAGTACACTCATGCAGCTCAGTATGCAAAACTACCAGGTAGTTTCCTTTACAAAAATCAACATTGGCGCCTTTAACATTTTGCTATAACTAATTTTAGATCAGATAAAGGTTGGATTCACGCAGACTAACAAAATACATGCTGATGTAAAAATGTAGTGATATACAACAGGTACTTACATCTGCATTGGAGCACAGAGAATTCCTACAAGAATCTTTCTCACAAACGATACCAGTGCAGAAATTCTTCTATCTGTTAAGCTTATTTTCTAAAAGAGAGATGGGTAAGAAACATGTAGAAAATATGATCAGCATACTATAAAATTTCATGATGCAAGGATATGCACATGCTTCTTAGAATGGAGTTGACATATTTTTGCTGCACTAGAGCGGACTAGTTCTTTGGCCACTGGAATCTGCTTATTATCAGTAGGAGTTGGGTTTCTCTGTGCTGGAGCAGTATCTATAAAAACTCGAGTTGGTTTATTATCTCCTGGCGTTTGGATCTTCTGCAAAGGCCTTGTTTGTAACCCTTCAGATTCTAACATAGTCGTCTTCCTCTTGCATGCCTTGTATAGAAGAATGGTGTGTTAATTATAAAACATGCTACAGCAGAGAGATGGAATAGGTACTGAAGAATAGAAAGGCATGACATATTGACATGTATTCCCTCCATTCGAAAAAAAATGGATGGGTCTAGGCGTATTTCAGTACTAGATACATCCTTTTTTATCCATTTTGGCAACATGTAATCCGGACGGAGGGAGTATGGTGTAAGAGCTAGGGATACGAGAGGACAACACAGTAAAAAAACTAGTTGAATGTAAAATTGTATGCTAGCGGAATACGTACAGAAAAAATTAAGGCAACATACATGTGTATGATTGGAAAACTAAGATGGCATTGCAACAGAGCACTAGAACAACACTTCAATGTAAAAAAACATGGTATGGTAGATAGATGAAGTGCATACTGATGAATAACAATGCATAAGACATTCAGAAGCATGATGTCCAAATTAAGCAGATGGCACTGCGATAGAGTAGAATGATAGTACTTGAATTTGAAAACATGTTATCATGAATGGAATAGGTACTGAAAAACAGGAAGGCATGGTATATTTACATGCATGATCAGCATGCTAAGCACATGGCATTGCAACAGAGTAGATAAACTCCATGACATTATATGCATGTTTTACCCATATCACAGGCCAAGTTAGAGCAAGGACCTTGTGGGTTGAAGAGGATTCATCATCTTTCTGCAAGTCTTCTAAAGAACTGCCTTTACATGTTCCATCGTATTGGGTGTCATTGACATCAAGTTTATTGGCCTTTACATTGCTCCGTGAGGTTCTTGTGGATATATCAGTGTGTGAAATTATATCTTACATGCATGGAAGAGAATTAGTAGTTAGATTTATGTAATGAGTGCCTGTAGGAGACGACATAAATAGTAGGGCTGGGGTTAACTAGAAGCAACAGGTCTCAAAAACTAAAGGGAGAACACAGATGAAAGCTACAGAATATGTATCGTTTGTACTCGAGATTAACTAGATGGCACACAAAAGTATTAAATAACAACATAGGTAATACTTGAAGTGGTATAATACTATAATCACCAGCCTATGGGATAGCATTGGCTGATGGATGATAACTATGAACAACGTTAACTCCTGAACAAGACCCGTAAGAGATCAACATGAATATACAGTGAAATGTGATAATATATTTTCCATGCTTAGATGAATAATAAAGCCATAAATGTTGCACACAAGTAAGATGAGGGTACAACCTAACTGGCCGCCATCCATAGGAGTGAGCATCATGTGCTGACTTCTCGATGGCCCTGCAGTTGTTGTGGCTGTCCATGTCGGGCACGCGCATTCGATGCAGGGAACTATTGAGTGGGGACTATAGCTCCCTTCTGGTGTATGCTTCCCTTGTTGGAGCAGCTGCGTTGAGTCGGAAGAAGGTGTGGCTGAAGATGCAGATAACACATAATGTTAAGAATGACACATCTCTTTGATCTGAAGAAATAAACTAAAAGATCAACAGCAAGGTACGAGAGTGGTCACACGTCTGTTGACTGAAGACTAAATTGGGGTAACAGGATTTTATTTTATTTTGGTATTGTCCGATCTACGCCAGATGGCTTTATGGCCGTCTTGTGCCTCCCGGCTGACACTGTTCAGAATCTTCCCCAAAAGAGCCAGTGACCAACAACAGAGCAACTTGCCTCTGTCGTCCGTGGCCCCGGCCAAAACCCCACTCCCCACCCCACCGCACTGCCGTGGTTGCGCCACCCCCGGGCCAATCCACAAAGACTCCCCTTCATCCAGATCCGGCGATGGCAGTACCTTCAACCCACGCAAATGTAAGATAGCCATCTAAGCACTGCTTCTGGCGAACTTGCGGCCTCGCACCCTTACGTTAGACAGCAGCCAGCCGGCAGCCTAGGAGCTACACCGCCTCGAGGGGTGCTGCTTCCCATTGGGAATCAATTGGCCCAGAATAAAAATTCAGACAAATGACGCCTAAATAAAGTGATTTGAGATGAGGGTGTGACCTATCTGGTGACATGGTGAAGTAGGCAGGTCCAGCTGCCGAGTCGGTGAGGCCGGCGCGGTTGCGGTGGCGAGCGGCGGTAGGGAAACAGCGACGTCATGACGGTCGGCGGCTACGGGGAAGTGATACCTCCATTTTGCATCATGCTTTTATATCAATATTTATTGCATTATGGTTTGTTATTACACATTATATATCAATACTTATGGCTATTCTCTCTTATTTTATAAGGTTTACCATGAAGAGGGGGAATGCCGGTAGCTGGAATTATGGCTGAAAAAGGAGCAAACATTGGAAACCTATTCTACACTGCTCCAAAAGACCTGAAACTCCACGAAACCTATTTTTGGATTTAATAAGAATTATTGAGCGGAAGAAATACCTGAGGGGGCCCACACCCTATCCAGGAGGGTGGGGGAGCGCCCACCCCTACTGGGCGCGCCCCCTGTCTCCTGGCCACCCTGGTGGCCCCCCGGTGTCCATCTTTTGCTATATGAAGGGTTTTATCCTAGAAAAAATCGTGGGCAAGCTTACGAGACGAAACTCCGCTGCCATGAGGCGGAACCAATCTAGAGCTCCGGCAGAGCTGTTCTGTCAGGGATACTTCCCTCCGGGAGGGGGAAATCATCACCATCGTCATCACCAACGATCCTCCCACTGGGAGAGGGTCAATCTCCATCAACATCTTCACCGGCACCATCTCCTCTCAAACCCTAGTTCATCTCTTGTATCCAATCTTGTATCCAAAACCACAAATTGGTACCTGTGGGTTGCTAGTAGTGTTGATTACTCCTTGTAGTTCATACTTATTGGTTTACTTGGTGGAAGATCATATGGTCAGATCCTTAATGCATATTATTACACCTCTGATTATGAACATGAATATGCTTTGTGAGTAGTTACGTTTGTTCCTGAGGACATGGGTGAAGTCTTGCTATTAGTAGTCATGTGAATTTGGTATTCGTTCGATATTTTGATGAGATGTATGTTGGCTTTCCTCTAGTGGTGTTATGTGAATGTCGACTACATGACACTTCACCATTATTTGGGCCTAGAGGAATGCATGGGAAGTAATAAGTAGATGATGGGTTGCTAGAGTGACAGAAGCTTAAACCCTAGTTTATGCGTTGCTTCGTTAGGGGCTGATTTGGATCCATATGTTTAATGCTATGGTTAGGTTTACCTTAATACTTTTGTTGTAGTTGTGGATGCTTGCAATAGGGGTTAATCATAAGTGGGATGCTCTCCAAGTAAGGGCAGTACCCAAGCACCGGTCCACCCACATATCAAATTATCAAAGTACGGAACGCGAATCATATGAATGTGATGAAACTAGCTTCACGATAATTCCCATGTGTCCTCAGGAGCGTTTTTCTCATTATAAGAAATTGTCCAGGCTTATCCTTTGCTACAAAAAGGATTGGTCCACCTTGCTGCACATTATTTACTTTTATTACTTGTTACTCGTTACAATTTATCTTATCACAAAACTATCTATTACTTACAATTTCAGTGCTTGCAGAGAAACCTTACTGAAAACCGCTTATCATTTCCTTCTGCTCCTCGTTGGGTTCGACACTCTTACTTATCAAAAGGACTACGATAGATCCCCTACACTTGTGGGTCATCAAGAATCTTTTCTGGCACCGTTGCCGGGGAGTGTAGCGCTTTTGGTGAGTGGAACTTGGTAAGGAAACATTTATATAGTGTGCTGAAATTTTTTGTTACTTATTACTATGGAAACTAATCCTTTGAGGGGCTTGTTCAGGGCATCTTTGCTCCGACCAGTAGAGCAAAGAGTTGCTCCTCAACCAACTGAACCTACTGAAAATGTTCACTTTGAAATTCCTTCGGGTATGATAGAGAAACTGGTAGCTAATCCATTGCAGGAGATGGAACATTGCATCCCGATTTACACCTTATCTTTGTGGATGAAGTTTGTGGATTATTTAAGCTTGCAGGTATTCCCGATGATGTTGTCAAAAGTAAGATCTTCCCTTTATCTTTGAAGGGAGATGCATTGACATGGTTTAGGCTATGTGATGATACGGGATCTTGGAATTATAAGCGATTGAAGTTGGAATTTCACCAGAAGTTCTATCCTATGCATCTTGTTCATCGTGATTGTAATTACATATATAATTTCTGGCCTCGCGAGGGAGAAATCATCACTCAAGCTTGGGGGAGGCTTAAGTCAATGTTATATTCATGCCCCAATCATGAGCTCTCCAAAGAAATGATTATTCAAAATTCTTATGCTTGGCTTTCTCTCAATGATTGAACCATGCTCGATACTTCCTGTGTTGGTTCTTATATGCTGAAGACTATTGAATTCAAATGGGACTTATTGGAAAGAATTAAACGCAACTTTGAAGATTGAGGTTCCGACGATGGTAAGGAGTTAGGTATGACACCTAAGTTTGATTGTGTTAAATCTTTTATGGATACCGATGTTTTTCGTGGATTTAGCGCTAAATATGGACTTGACTCTGAGATAGTAGCTTCTTTCTATGAATCTTTTGCTATTCATGTTAATCTCCCTAAGGAGAAGTGGTTTAAATATAATCGTCCCATTGAAGTAAAGGTGGTTGCACCTATTAAAGTTGAAGAAAAGACTATCACTTATAGTGATCCTATTGTTCCTACTACTTATGTTGAGAAACCACCTTTTCCTGTTAGGATAAAGGATCATGCTAAAACTTCAACTATTTTTCGTAAGAGTAATACTAGAACATATACACCTCCTGAGCAAATCAAAGTTGAACCCAGTATTGCTATGGTTAAAGATCTCTTGGATGATAATTTAGATGGGCATGTCATTTACTTTTGTGGTGAAACTGCTAATATTGCAAAACCAGATGCTAAGATACATAGACCCATTGTAGGCATGCCTATTATTTCTGTTAAAATAGGAGATCATTGTTATCACGGCTTATGTGATATGGGTGCTAGCGCTAGTGAAATACCCTATGATTTATATAAAGAAATTATGCATGACATTGCACCTGCTGAGTTTGAAGATATTGATGTTACTATCAAGCTTGCTAATAGAGATACTATGTCACCAATAGGGATTATAGAGATGTTGAAGTCTTGTGTGGGAAGGTTAAATACCCTGCTGATTTTCTTGTTCTTACTTCCCCTCAAGATGACTTTTGTCCCATTATATTTTGTAGACCCTTCTTGAACACTGTTAAAACTAAGATTGATTGCGAAAAGGATGTTGTTACGATTGGCTTGGATGATATGACTCATGAGTTTAATTTTGCTAAATTTCGTAGACAACCCGTGATAAATAATTACCTAGTAAAGATGAAATAATTGGTCTTGCTTCTATTGCCGTGCCTCCTACTAATCCGTTAGAACAATACTTACTAGACCATGAAAATGATATGTTTATGATAGAAAGAAGAGAAATAGATGAGGCTTTCCTCAAATAGGAACCTATCCTGAAACATAACTTACCTGTTGAAATTTTAGGGGATCCTCCTCCACCCAAGGGTGATCCCGTGTTTGAACTAAAACCATTACCTGATAATCTTAAATATGCTTATCTTCATGAAAAGAAGATATATCCTGTTATTATTAGTGCTAACCTTTCAGAACAGGAAGAGGAAAGATTATTGAAAACTCTGAAGAAGCACCATGCTGCTATTAGATATACTCTGGATGATCTTAAGGGCATTAGTCCTACTCTATGCCAACACAAAATTAAAGTGGAAAAAGATGCCAAACCAGTTAGAGATCCTCAATGAAGATTAAATCCTAAGATGAAAGAAGTGGTAAGAAATGAGATATTGAAGCTCCTCGAGGCAGGTATAATTTATCCCATTGCTGATAGTGAATGGGTAAGCCCTGTCCATTGTGTTCCTAAAAAGGGAGGTATTACTGTTGTTCCTAATGATAAAGATGAATTGATTCCGCGAAGAATTGTTACAGGTTATAAGATGGTAATTGATTTCCGTAAATTAAATAAAGCTACTAAGAAAGATCATTACCCTTTACCTTTTATTGATCAAATGCTAGAAAGACTATCCAAACATACACATTTCTGCTTTCTAGATGGTTATTCTGGTTTCTCTCAAATACCTGTATCAGCGGAAGATCAATCAAAAACTACTTTTACTTACCCTTTCGGTACTTTTGCTTATAGACGTATGCCTTTTGGTTTATGTAATGCACCTTCTACCTTTCAAAGATGTATGATGGCTATATTCTCTGACTTTTCTGAAAAGATTTGTGAAGTATTCATGGATGATTTCTCCGTTTATGGATCTTCTTTTGATGATTGCTTGAGCAACCAAGATCGAGTTTTGCAGAGATGCGAAGACACTATTCTCGTCTTGAATTGGGAAAAGTTCCACTTTATGGTTAATGAAGGCATTGTCTTGGGGCATAAGATCTCCAAGAGAGGTATTGAAGTTGATAAATCTAAAGTTGATGCTATTGAAAAGATGCCATGTCCCAAGGACATAAAAGGTAGAAGAAGTTTCCTTGGTCATGCTGGTTTTTATAGGAGGTTCATTAAGGACTTTTCTAAAATCTCTAGGCCTCTGACTAATTTATTGCAAAAAGATATTCCTTTTTTCTTTGATGATGATTGTGTAGAAGCATTTGAAATACTTAAGAAAGCTTTGATCACTGCGCCTATTGTTCAGCCCCCTGATTGGAATTTACCTTTTGAAATTATGTGTGATGCTAGTGATTATGCTGTAGGTGCTGTTCTAGGGCAAAGAGTTGATAAGAAATTAAATGTTATCCAGTATGCCAGTAAGACTCTTGATACTGCCCAGAGAAATTATGCTACTTCTGAAAAAATATTCTTAGCAGTTGTCTGCATGCGATAAGTTTAGACCTTATATTGTTGATTCCAAAGTTACTATTCACACTGATCATGCTGCTATTAAATATTTTATGGAAAAGAAAGATGCTAAGCCTAGACTCATTAGATGGGTTCTCTTTCTCCAAGAATTTGATTTGCATATTACTGATAGGAAGGGAGCTGAGAACCCCGTTGCAGATAACTTGTCTAGGTTAGAGAATGTTCTTGATGACCCACTACCTATTGATGATAGCTTTCTTGATGAACAATTAGCGGTTGTTAATGCTTCTCGTACTACTCCTTGGTATGCTGATTATGCTAATTACATTGTTGCTAAATTTATACCACCTAGTTTCACATACCAGCAAAAGAAGAAGTTCTTTTATGATTTAAGACATTACTTTTGGGATGACGCAAACCTTTATAAACAAGGAGTAGATGGTGTTATTAGACGTTGTGTACCTGAGCATGAACAGGAACAGATCCTACGCAAGTTTCACTCCGAATCATATGGAGGACACCACGCTCGAGATAGAACTGCACATAAGGTATTGCAATCCAGTTTTTATTGGCCTACTCTCTTCAAAGAGGCCCGTAAGTTTGTTTTATCTTGTGATGAATGTCAAAGAATTGGTAATATTAGTAGACATCAAGAAATGCCTATGAACTATTCCCTTGTTATTGAACCGTTTGACGTTTGGGGCTTTGATTATATGGCACCTTTTCCTGCCTCTAATGGTTATACACATATTTTAGTTGTTGTTGATTACGTTACTAAGTGGGTAGAAGCTATTCCAACTAGTAGTGCTGATCATAACACTTCTATTAAAATGCTTAAAGAAGTTATTTTTCTGAGGTTTGGAGTCCCCAGATATCTTATGACTGATTGTGGTTCACATTTTATTCATGGTGCTTTCGTAAGATGCTTTCTAAGTATGATGTTAATCATAGAATCGCATCTCCTTATCACCCACAATCTAGTGGTCAAGTATAGTTGAGCAATAGAGAACTCAAATTAATTTTGCAAAAGACTGTGAATAGATCTAGAAAGAATTGGTCCAAGAAACTTGATGATGCATTATGGGCCTATAGAACTGCATATAAAAATCCTATGGGTATGTCTCCGTATAAGATGGTTTATGGAAAAGCTTGTCATTTACCTCTAGAACTTGAACATAAAGCATATTGGGCTATTAAAGAGTTCTAACTATGACTTCAAACTTGTCGGTGAGAAGAGGTTGTTTGATATTAGCTCACTTGATGAATGGAGAACCCAAGCCTATGAAAATGCCAAGCTATTCAAAGAAAAAGTCAAACGCTGGCATGACAAAAGGATACAAAAGCGTGAGTTTAACGTAGGTGATTATGTGTTATTATTCAACTCTCGTTTAACATTTTTTGCAAGAAAACTTCTCTCTAAATGGGAAGGTCCTTATGTTATCGAGGAGGTCTATCATTCGGGTGCCATAAAAATCAACTACTTCGAAGGCACAAGTCCGAGGGTGGTGAACGGTCAAAGAATTAAACATTATATTTCAGGTAATCCTATCAATGTTGAAATTAATATTATTGAAACCGTAACCCCAGAGGAATACATAAGGGACACTTTCCAGAATGTTCTAGACTCCGAAAAGGAATAGGTATGTGGTACTGTCGTGGATTTGACACGGCAGATGTCCTGGCGAAAGGACTTAGTCGTGGAGCCATCGCTACGGGTTAACTTGAAGGGGTTAAAGCGGACACAAAGACACGAGGGTTTATACTAGTTCGGCCCCTTCGATGAAGGTAAAAGCCTACGTCTAGTTGTGATGGAATTGATGTGGTTTCGATGACTAGGGAGCAAATAAGATTCGCCTAGGCTCGAGTCGTTGTTCTCTGTCCTTGAACCGCCGCCGGGTCGTCCCCTTATATACACGGGTGACGCCCGTCGATCCACAGAGTCCCACACCGGTTCATACTCGTATCCCGGTTGGTCTCTCTCTATTCCAAACTTACAATGCAAGTTTACATATCAAGCCGGTTTACGGCTACAGGTTCTAAACCGACTACAGGCCTTGGGCCTTCATCTGATTAATCACCTTTACATTACTAATGAAGTTAACCCGGCCCAGGTAGGCCGGTTCACGCCCAGTGGTAATATCCCCAACATTAGGCCCCAGATTGATTTGAACTGGTTCATGTCAATCCTTCACAAAAATCTTTGTCTTCAACATCTTCTGGTGATTGGTAAACCGCCATGTCGTCATCATCTCTGGTTATTGTAAACCGGCATGACGTCATCATGAAGTTAACATTTATGACGCCTTCTTTTATTAATAGATCTGTGATACCCAAGGCAGTAGCTCCACTTCCGAATCTTGCGGCTCCTGGATTCGCGCGCCTGACATACGTCCTTTGCCTTATAAATAGGACCGAAGGGTCATTTCCTTTTCTTCCCTTCGTCTCTTTCTCTTCGTCTTCCTCGCGTCGCCAACCTCGGAGCTCCGCCGCCGCCGTTGACCTCTGCACCATCTTGGGCCGCTGCATCAACCTGAACGCACCAGAGCACTGCGGTAGCCTTCCGCGTCTTCTTCAACTCAGGTAAGCCTTCTGTTCTTCTTAACATAGATCTACTCTAGGGTTTCATGTTCTTGCCGTGTTCATCACTTGTTCGTACTCGCACCTGAACATATCTGTGAAACCTTGCTCTGACCAGCAGTAGCTTCTTAGCATCCGCCTGTAGTTTCACGCTCAAGTCCATAGATCTCATCTACATACTTGCCCATTGATTCACTTCCGTTCTGCTTTAATCTTCTGAATATTTTCTGTTTTTTTGAACTTGCTTCAGATCCATTACTACCATAGGACCTTGTGAAACCTGTTTCTGCATACTTAGCCATCCGCAATCTCAATTGCTTTCAATACTTAGATCAGGCGGTTTAACTTAATATAGGAAAACTTATTAAACCGGTATATACCATTAGTCCCCTTGTTGAACCACCAGACTTCTGTAGCCATATGATGCCACTGCATAAAAATCCGGTTTAAATGTATTGCCTCCGTTTTAACATTGTTCATACCAACGCATTCTTGAACCGGAATTACTTATTTCTTGTAGATCTCATCATGGCCAAACAAGTATATGAGTGCAACTGGGTTCCTTCTCGCGTCACAGAAACGCAGCTGGATGATTTAGTTTCGATCGGCGCTTTAGACAGCAAAGAGACTATCCACTGGAGGGTTCCTGGTGATGAATGTCCTCCCACACCTCTAGAGGGAGAGGTTGTGATCTTTGCGGATCACTTAGCCCGGCGCTTCAAACCGCCCGGCTCTAAATTTTACCGGGATGTGTTAGCCAATTTTCAACTTCGCCCGCAAGATATTGGCCCCAATTCCGTTACCAACTTATGTCACTTCCAAGTGCTCTGTGAGGTATACCTTCAAGAGAAACCCACAGTTGAATTGTTCAGAGACTGCTTCCACTTAAACCGCCGCATAGAATTCACTAATGGTCCCAATACCGAATTGGGCGGTATGGCAATTCAGAAAAGGAAAGAAATCACTTATCCCCATGCCAAACTACACAGTTACCCCAAGGAATGGAATGCAACATGGTTTTACTGCAGAGATACTTCCCCTGATGATGAAAATCCTTTGCCTGGCTTTCGTTCGGAGCGGCTCAGCAACACACACCCCTTCCCACAAAGGTTAAGCGCCAAGGAGAGGAGTAAATACGCTCCGCAATTATCCAAGCTCCGAGCCTCCATGGCCAACGGTTTAACAGGAGTAGATCTCGCACGCTGTTGGATATCATGGAGCATACTGCCTCTCAGCCGGCGCTCCGGTTTAATGTGCAAGTATACTTGTAGCGTTGATAACCCACTCCGACACACCAACATTCAGCTCTCTAATGATGAAGTCACAGAGGCTGTGAAGAAAATGCTGAACGAACCGGAGCACCTCTGCGCTCAAACCGGCCTGGCTCCTTTCTGTGCTACCAACAAACCGCCAGTTGTAAGATTTTAACTATACTTTTTACTGAACCTGTTACTGCTATCTCTGTCTGATATCCACTGCTGCTTAACCAGGGTGATAATCCATTTTGGAGCAAGAAGCTTCCACAAGACAAACCGGAGAAAACTGAACGGCCAACCCGGCTAAAGACCAAGGTTGTCAAGAAGCCTGCTAGGAAGAGGAAAACCACTGCTTCATCTGATCCGGCTGTTGATGATGATGTGGGTAACTCGGACCCTGAGGTAGAACTCGATTCACTAGGCTTACTTTTTACACGCCTTGTTGATGATGATACTTGTCAGGACGATGCTGAAGCCAGTAATGCTGATGTCGCTGAGGTAACTATTCTCTCTTCCGATTCAGATCCTTTGCCTTTGCCAAAATTTCGTCAGGCAAACCGGAAAGTTAAATTTTCTCATCCTCTTGCTTACTTGGATCCCAAATTTCTTATGAAGACTCAGCAACATGAAGCTCTCCGCACAACCCGGCACAGCGGCCAGGTAGTTACCTCCGCCGGTTTACCAAACAGTCCGGTTCAAAAACACCGCTCCGAGGTCTCCGACCTTTTTATTAATTTACGTCCTAAAGCGGGTTTCATCCGTCAACCTCTTAATCCGTCCGACTCCGATTATCACGTTACTTCCCATTCTTCCTCTGGCGAATCGTCGGCCACTCAGCTGCCCCCACTGAAAACAGTTCTTGGGTAAGCTAGACTGAACATATGCTTCTGGTATACCACGTTATTACTTATGCTGTTCCTTGACTCTTTGTTTCTCTTTCAGGGCTAAACCTAAACCAAGCAAGAAAGCCCACCTGAATAAAGCGGCCGAGGAAGACACTGCCCCTGAACAGGATAAAACACCAGATCTTGAAGCGTTCGTTCCTGACGATATTCCCAATGATCCTCCTTTGCAAGATGATGCCATTACTGATAAAAGGCCTATCGATACCTCAGTCCCTGTTGACCAGCCTGCCAGCTCCGTCCGTTTTGATGGATCCCGCAGTCCTTCAAAACCTGCTGATAAACCGACCGCGCCAACACAAATCGGCGAGTCCAAGGATGACGATGTTGTAATTACCGGCATAGGTCACACTGAACCAGGGAATCCTGTCGCTTTAGCTAAGCATACTGTCAAAGAAGATTTCTCTGCCATGAACAAAGGCAAATGGGATGTTGATCTGGAAACATATGCTGCTCTGAATGCCCGAGACCTTCATTCTGGTTAATTGAACCGGCTATATACTAGCTGTGACTATGAAGCTGGCATGGTAAAGATGATGAGAGATAAATTTGAGGTAACTTCCTTGTGCTTCTTCTTTCTTTAATTACTGCCACTGTATTAATCCTCCTAGCCCCCAAGGGCCGGTTTGTAACCTTCTTCAAGCCGGGACTTGAATATAGTCCTCAATACTTTGAAATCCATCAATGTAGCCCTCAAGGGCTGGTTCAACTTAGTATAGTTAAACCGGGACTCCAATAAAGATTCTAAAATCGGAACATAACTGAGCAAATAGCCATTAGCCCCCAAGTGCCAAGTTGAATACCTGTATTGAGCTTGGGACTTTGCAATTTAGTAATAGATGAAAATGAAAGGTGCATTAGCCCCCAAGTATCAAGCGTATAACTTGTTATGTGGTTGGTACTTCAAAGTCTTGTACCGTTTGTTGAAATCCAAGTACTGTCTTTATGCAGGCTGAAGTAAGGATCAAAGAGGACCGGATTACTGATCTGCAGGAAACTTTGAAAACCCAACAAGTTGAAACCGACAAGGCCAAGGCAGAAATAACCAGCGCTTTGAGCATCACAGAACAACTGAAAGAGGGCTTCAAGAAGGAGCGGACTGATTGGGCCACTGAGAAGGCCGATTTAATAAAAAAAAAGCTGAAAACTCTGAAGCTGCCCTTAAACCGGTGGTGGACGAGTTGACCGCCGTAAAGCGGCAAGTACATTTCATGACCGCTGCTATCTTTGGTAAGCTCCTTTTGGTTTCCTGGACAACTCTGGCTTGCTTATAATAGATCCGGTTTGTGATCTTTCCTATATTGTTACAGGTACCCGCATTGGTCACTTAGGGTCAGATGTTCGGAAGAAGTTGAAGGCTGCCTACACTTTAATTGAACAGCTATATACCGGAGCGCAACGGATCATCACCACTGCATCTCATAACAATCCGGCACCCACTTTAATCCAAGACACTCTTAATAGGTTGTCAATGCTTCCGGCTCGGATTGAAGAACTGAAAAAATCTGCTGCTCGAACCGGAGCCATTAATGCCTTAATCCGGGCAAAAGCATGGGTCCGGATTTTGATCCTGTTGAAGCAGCTCAAGGCTATCCCAGCTTGAAGGAAGATGGCTCAGAGTTCAATGAAGATGATTTGAGGGTGATAAACCGTGCAGTACGCCCGCTGGCTTGTCAATTGGCTGAAGAGGCAGACTTGTCGCATTATCAAGCTCAGTACAATGATCAGAACAAACAAGTGCCTGCACCAACTCCTGAAGCGGAGAATCTGATTCCTCCAATCCGTAAGCATACTTACGCTCCTGATATTGAACCGTCTTCTTTGATCCATGAAGAAGCTGTCTTTCAAGCTTTAATGGGAATCGACTGGACCACTGTTGATTTCCAGCCAATGGATAGAGATGAAGAAGCTGAAGCGGCGCGAGACGATCCACAGCCGTCAGACCAGTTTGATGAACAGGCTTGAACCGGAAGCCGGTTTAAATAGCTGCTTTATTATGATCCGCAGAAACAACAATGATCTTATTTGGGCACCGCGTTGCCCTGTAATAGGATAGTCACTACTTTTTCCTTGAATATGCCTTCGTGCATAAGTACTGATGCTTTTGCTTGAAATCCTCAATTCATATCTCCTGCAATTAGAAAATCTTGAATTGCGGTGGCGGTTATACCGCCAACCGGTTTATAACCTTGATATATATATATATATATATATATATATATATATATATATATATATATATATATATATATATATATATCAATGTATTTAAAACATATAATCAAATATGCGATACAAAATACCTGCCATCGCTGGGCATGAAGCTGGCTTAGCCAGGCTTGAAACGGAATATTTATAAACCGTTATCATCAAAGGGGAGAAAACAACTCCTATCTAAGCCGTGCTGGATCATTATGAGCCCCCCTGCTACTTCATGATGTTAACAGGAAAGTTAAACCGGGCATATGTCTCCGGATTAAAAATGAACTGAATCCCGTCAGCTAAACCGGAAAAAGATGTTGGTGGTTTAAGGGAAGCACAACAAAAATTGAAGAATAGTCATCAGAGAATTATGGAAGCAAAGGTAATGACAAAAACCGTTTGCAAAAAACATGCTTTACTGAGCTGATCAGATGGTGTTACCATGGTCGGACAGGACCAAGCCCCCAATAGGAGTGACAATGGTTCAAGTCAGCCAGGTCCCCAAATGAAACCGTGGCATTTATGCCGATCAAAAGGCGTGGCAATGGTTCGGGTTCGACCAAGCCCCCAAGTGATTTTGTGGCCTTAGGCCGATCAAGAGGCGTGACTGGTTCAGACTTGACCATGTCCCCAAGTGATCTGGTGGCTTTCGCCTATCAAAAGGTGTCGCGTTGGTTCGGACACGACCAAGGCCCCAAGTGATATCACAAAGCTTTTTTTGAAAAGCAAATGTTCAAGGGGTAAACCGGAGGCCGTTTTAAAATAGAACTACTCCATGTAACCACGCATGATATGAAAGGACAGAGACCCCGCTTTAGCTGAGGCTCCGGTTTTATTATATCAACGATAATATATACACTGTAATAATATGTACATAGATAGAGCCGATGGCTCAAGTGTAGTAAGGCCGAAGATGAGCTATATTCCACGGCCTATTGGTCTCCTCCTCTGATGTGCGTGAGTCTTTATGCTCTCGAATATGAATCAGATAGTATGACCCGTTGTGTAGATTCTTGCTGACCACGAAAGGTCCCTCCCAAGGTGGGGATAACTTGTGCATATTTGTGTGATCTTGGATGAGCCGAAGCACCAAATCTCCTTCTTGAAAAGTTCTGGTTCTGACCCGGCGACTGTGATAGCGATGAAGATCTTGTTGATAAATCGCCGAGCGGGCAGCCGCTATGTCATGCTCCTCATCCAATAGGTCAAAAGCGTCTTGCCGTGCTGTCTCATTGTCCGCTTCAACATAAGCAACCACACGAGGCGAATCGTGCCGGATATCACTAGGGAGAACCGCCTCTGCTCCGTAGACCATAAAAACGGTGTGTACCCTGTAGACCGGTTTGGCGTAGTGTTGATACTCCATAGCACAGATGGTATCTCTTCAACCCAACATCCCGGTGTTCTTTGCAATGGAACCATAAGCCGGGGTTTGATGCCTCGCAGGATCTCTTGATTAGCTCGTTCGGCCTGCCCATTGGACTGGGGCTGAGCCACTGATGATACGTCAAGTCTGATGTGCTCACGTTCACAGAATTCCTTCATAGCACCCTTGGATAGATTGGTACCATTTCACAGAATTCCTTCATAGCACCCTTGGATAGATTGGTACCATTGTCAGTAATGATACTGTGTGGAAAGCCAAACCAGAAAATCACCTTCTTAATGAACTACACCGCTGTAGCTGCATCACACTTGCTGACAGGCTCTGCTTCAACCCACTTGGTAAACTTGTCAACTGCCACCAAAAGGTGGGTCTTCTTATCCTTGGATCTTTTAAAAGGTCCGACCATATCCAGCCCCCATGTTGCAAATGGCCAAGTAATTGGAATCATCCTCAATTCTTGAGCCGGCACATGAGCATGCCTTGAAAATTTCTGACAGCCATCACACCGTTTAACCAAATCCTCCGCATCAGCATGAGCTATCAACCAGTAAAACCCGTGACGAAACGCCTTAGCCACCAGAGACTTTGAACCGGCGTGATGACCACAATCCCCTTCATGGATTTCGCGTAAAATTTCACAACCTTCCTCAGGAGAGACGCAGCATTGAAACGCCCCTGATACACTGCAATGATGCAATTCGCCATTGATAATTGTCATAGATTTGGATCGCCGGACTATCTGCCTGGCTAGAGTCTCATCCTCTGGCAACTCTCCCCGGTTCATGTACGCAAGATAAGGAACTGTCCAATCCGGTATAACATGCAGGGCTGCCACCAATTGAGCCTCCGGATCAGGAATAGCTAAATCTGCTTCTCCTAGGAGCTTGACTGACGGATTGTGCAACACATCAAGAAAGACATTAGGCGGGACCGGTTTACGCTGAGAGCCCAACCGGCTTAAAGCGTCCGCCGCTTCATTTTTTCGACGATCCACGTGATCCACCTGATAACCCTTGAAGTGACCTGCAACAATATCCACCTCACGACGATATGCAGCCATGAGTGGGTCTTTAGAATCCCAAGTGCCAGACACCTGTTGAGCTATGAGGTCCGAGTCACCGAAGCACTTAACCCGACTTAGATTCATCTCTTTAGCCATCCGGAGACCATGAAGCAAGGCTTCGTACTCAGCTGCATTATTAGTACAAGGGAACATTAAGCGGAGAACATAACAAAACTTATCACCTCGTGGGGAAGTTAACACGACTCCAGCCCCCGAGCCTTCCAATTGCCTGGACCCATCAAAATGGATAGTCCAATATGTGTGATCCGGCTTCTCCTCTGGTGCTTGCAACTCAGTCCAATCATTGATGAAATCGACAAGTGCTTGAGACTTCACCGCCGTCCGGGGTACGTACTTCAATCCGTGCGGCCCAATTTCTATAGCCCACTTGGCAATCCGGCCAGTCGCCTCCCGGTTCTGTATGATATCGCACAAGGGAGCTAAACTGACCACTGTGATAGGGTGCCCTTGGAAATACTGCTTCAGCTTCCGGCTTACCATGAAAACTCCATATACCAGCTTCTGCCAATGCGGATACCTTTGCTTGGATTCAATAAGCACCTCGCTGAGATAGTAAACCGGCCGCTGAACCGGATACTCCTTGCCTGCCTCCTTGCGTTCTACCACAATGGCCACGCTAACTGCACGAGCATTGGCCACTACATATAACAATAACGGCTCCTTGTCGACCGGAGCTGCAAGAACGGGCGGATTGGCTAATTGCTGCTTCAAGTCCTCCAACGCTTCGTCAGCAGCCGGACTCCAGATGAATTGATCTGTCTTTCTCAGCATCTGGTATAAAGGATGGCCTTCTCTCCGAGGCGGCTGATAAATCGGCTCAGCGCGGCAATCCGACCCGCCAAACGCTGAACATCGTTGATACACTTTGGTTTTGCCAGGGAGGTGATAGCCGTAATCTTCTCCGGATTAGCCTCGATTCCTCTGTTGGACACAAGAAAACCCAGTAACTTGCCTGCCGGAACACCAAAGACACATTTGGCAGGGTTAAGCATCATTTTATAAACCCGCAAGTTGTCAAAGGTTTCCTTCAAATCATCAACCAGCGTCTCCTTCTGCCTTGACTTGACTACAATATCATCCACATAAGCGTGCACATTGCGGCCGATCTGCTTATGCAGGCAGTTCTGTACACACCGTTGATAAGTGGCTTGGGCCTTCTTGAGCCCAAAAGGCATAAATACATAGGAGAAGGCTCCGAAGGGAGTAATGAACGCCGTCTTCTCCTGGTCCTTAACCGCCATTTTGATCTGATGATACCCAGAATACGCATCCAAAAAACTCAAACGCTCACAACCCGCCGTGGCGTCAATAATCTGGTCAATGCGAGGGAGGGCAAAAGGATCTGCTGGACAAGCTTTGTTAAGATCCGTGTAATCCACACACATACACCAAGTGCCATTTTTCTTAAGAACCAGCACCGGATTAGCAAGCCACTCTGGATGGAACACTTCAATGATAAAACCAGCTGCTAAGAGCCTGGCCACCTCCTCCCCGATAGCCTTGCGCCTCTCTTCGTTAAACCGGTGGAGAAATTGCTTTACAGGTTTATACTTAGGATCAACATTAAGAGTGTGCTCAGTGAGTTCCCTCGGTACACCTGGCATGTCAGAAGGCTTCCATGCAAAAATGTCCCGATTCTCACGGATGAACTCGATGAGCACGCTTTCCTATTTAGGGTCCAAGTTGGCACTGACAGTGAACTGCTTGGATGAATCGCCAGGCACGAAGTCAACAAGCTTGGTCTCAGCCGCTGATTTGAACTTCAGATCTGAATCATGCTCCGTAGTCGGTTTCTTCAAAGGGGTCATGTCCGCCGGATCAACATTGTCCTTATAATATTTTAATTCCTCCGTGGCACAAACCGACTCTGCATAGGCCGCATCACCTTCCTCACATTCCAAAGAAACCTTGCGGCTCCCATGAACCGTTATTGTCCCTTTATGACCCGGCATCTTGAGCTGTAAATAGATATAACAAGGCCGTGCCATGAACTTGGCATAAGCCGGCCGCCCAAACAAGGCGTGATACAGGCTCCGGATCTTCACCACCTCAAAGGTTAGTGTCTCGGATCGGGAATCATGCTCGTCCCCAAAAGCCACCTCCAGGGCTATCTTACCAACAGGATATGCTGATTTGCCAGGCACCACACCATGGAACACCGTATTACACGGTCTGAGATCCTTGTCTGTTAGCCCCATGCGGCGGAATGTCTCATAGTACAGGATGTTAATACTGCTCCCTCCATCCATGAGTACCTTGGTGAATTTATAACCTCCCACCTGAGGGTCTACCACTAATGCCAACTGGCCCGGATTGTCAACCCGGGGGGGTGATCCTCCCTGCTCCACACAATAGGCTGCTCTGACCAGCATAAATAACGCGGTACGGCCGGTTCAACAGAGTTCACTGCTCGCTTATGAAGTTTCCGGTCACGCTTATCCGAGCTAGTTGTGAAAACGTGATACTGCCCATTATTCAACTGTTTTGGCTGGCTCTGATAACCTGACCGCTGCTGCTACTGCTGTTGGTTGTAACCCCCTTGACTGTTCTGATTATCCTGGTCATTATTACCGCCCTGATTGAAACCTGAACCGGAAGCTCCATCGTGACCCGGCCCATGGAAACCGGATCCTGAGCCACCACCTGATCCACGGTCATATCGGAAGGCATTAGAATTTTTAAATTCCTGCATAGTGAAACAATTCTTCCAAAGGTGGTTAGCCGGCGCCTCCTTCGTCCCGTGTTTTGGGCAAGGCTGATTCAGCAAATAGTTTAAGCGATCCGGGTTAGGATTTGGAGCCCCATTACGATTCGCCGCTTTACCTCTGCGCCGCTGACCCTTGTCCTGCGCATTAGTGTTAGCCACAAAGTCCAGGCTGCCATCCGCCTTACGTTTGCCTCCGTTTCCAAGGCCCGCTGGTTTGTATTGATGCCCCTTAGAGTTGCTATTCTTCTTTCCCTTCCCTGCTTCATCATCGTTAGTCTCAGGATCCTTGGTACTATCAGAATCAGCATACTTCACTAAAGCGGCCATGAGAGTTCCCATGTCATTACAGAACCGCTTCATACGCCCTAACTTTTGCTTTAGAGGCTTAAACCGGCAATTGCCCTCCAGGGTTAAGATCTCAGAGTCAGCATTGATCCTGTCAGACGAGTGCAAGACTTCAGAAACGCGGCGTACCCAATGGGTTGTTGACTCTCCATCCTCCTGAACACAAGCCGCCAAGTCTACAATGGATTTAGGCTGCTTACACGTATCTTTGAAATTCTGGATAAACTGGGCCCGCAACTGGGCCCATGAACTGATAGAATTAGGCGGCAGGCCCTTCAACCAAGTACGGGTTGTGCCCTCAAGCATCATGGTGAAGTACTTTGCACACGCGGTCTCATCCACATCCAGCATCTCCATTGCCATCTCGTAACTCTCTACCCACGCTTCTGGAGATAAATCAGTGGTGTAATTCGGCACTTTACGCGGGCCCTTGAAGTCCTTGGGCAGGCGTACATTGCATAAAGCGGGGACTAAACAGGGTACTCCCAAGCTAGATGCGACCCCTGGCCCGACAGAGGTGGTTGGACGAACCAGTGTAAGCTGATCCGCCTCGATTTGTACTGCTAACTCGGCCTCCCTTCGTGCCCGGGCCCGGTCCACTACATCCTGAGCATCGTGAACACCACCGGCCGGGTTATTGCCACGGGCCGCTTCATGGCCCCGCGCATTGCTTGATATGGCCGGTTCATCCAGGCACCTACTATAACTCCGGCTTGGACGAGGTGTTGAATGAATCCGATCGCGGCTGTATGAATATGCCTCCTGTTGAATCAAAGCGGTCCGGAGAAGTTCCTTAACCCGGCGCGTCTCTATTGCTTCCGGAGAGTCTCCTTCGACCAGGATAGCTTCTAATCGCACAGCAGCTGCGACAAGATTGTCCATAGGATTAGAATAATGACCCGGAGGTGTCTGAACCGGCGGAGGAATCACAATGTTCTGCCGAGGGGGTTCCATCAGGCGGGGTTGGACCGTCGCTCCTGGCCCTGGTGCCTCGACCCGGTTTACCTCCAGGTGCCCCGGCAGATTACTGGTTCCCGCTCCCGGAGTGTGAAAGAGATTTCGAGGGTTGAACCCTAACGGCAGGCGTGATATGTGCTTCCGCTTCAAGACTTCCTGTGATGCGTTCTGGTCGAGCATAAGTTTATAGGCCTGGGCGTCCAAAGCGGCCCGCTCCGCGGCCATCCTGTCCTTCTCTGCTGCCAAGTCGGCTTTGGCTTGTGCGATCTGCTCTCTCACTTTTGCGATCTCTGCATCATGGGCCTCCTGATCCACCGGATTGGCCTCTGCCATAAGTACAGCTAGTGCATCAAACAGGTCAGACAGAACTTGAACCGGTGGGTGCACAAGGCCTTCTGCCCCTGCTGCCGCTGCCGCTGCTGATCCGGAGAGCATTGCTGCTGCGGTCGAGGAGTGATTTGCCGCCTGTGTACCGGCCATGAATATTCCAACCCGGTTGATTTGCTCAGGGGGGTCCAGAATACTGTCGCCCTCGGAACAGCCCCTAATCTGGTCCTCTTGCAACTGGTACAATGACTCTGTCTCTCCGGTTGAGGACTCGTCGCCGGAATATACGACTGTCTCGCTACCATATTCTGACTCGTCCCCATGCTCTCCTCCGTAGATGACTCCTACGAAGGCACGCCTCACGGCCGGTTTAACCTGGGTAGATCTCGCACGCTGAGCCGTCTCGACGAGGTCGGTGCGGATGTCCGGCTCAGGCCCAGGCTCACCAATCTTGCCGATAAAAACGTGTATGCCACCAAAGGGGACCCGGTACCCGTACTCGATCGAGCTGGTTTCAGGACCCCATCCTGCATCGTCGATGTAGAGCTTGCCACGACGACTCTTGGTCATCCGGCCCACAGCATAGCCTTCGAGTCCTTCGAGCTTGCCCTCCAAGATCATCAAACCATCGTGCGATAGCCCCACGGTGGGCGCCAACTGTCGTGGATTTGTCACGGCAGATGTCCTTGCGAAAGGACTTAGTCGTGGAGCCATCGCTACGGGTTAACTTGAAGGGGTTAAAGCGGACACAAAGACACGAGGGTTTATACTAGTTCGGCCCCTTCGATGAAGGTAAAAGCCTACGTCTAGTTGTGATGGAATTGATGTGGTTTCGATGACTAGGGAGCAAATAAGCTTCGCCTAGGCTCGAGTCGTTGTTCTCTGTCCTTGAACCGCCGCCGGGTCGTCCCCTTATATACACGGGTGACGCCCGTCGATCCACAGAGTCCCACACCAGTTCATACTCGTATCCTGGTTGGTCTCTCTCTATTCCTAACTTACAATGCAAGTTTACATATCAAGCCGGTTTACAGCTACAGGTTCTAAACCGACTACAGGCCTTGGGCCTTCATCTGATTAATCACCTTTACATTACTAATGAAGTTAACCCGGCCCAGGTAGGCCGGTTCACGCCCAGTGGTAATATCCCCAACAGGTACGGTAAGTAAACCGACTCCAAAACAATTCTAAAGGCATTTTTTATCAGTTTTGGAATATTTAAGAATTTTAGGAAGAAAGAAGTAGTCCGGGCAGGACACGAGGCCTCCACGAGAGTGGAGGGCGCGCCTAGTAGGCGCGCCCCCTGTCTCGTGGACACGTCGTGTGCCTCCTGGACTCCGTTTTCTTGCAAGTTACGTATTTTGGTCGGTAAAAATTCATTATATAAACTCCCGAAGGTTTTGACCACCGTATCACGCAAATATTCTCTATTTTCGTTTCGAGCTGTTTTCTGTTATAGATCTAGAGCATCATGGCATCTCCAAGCGCTCCCAAGGACAAGTTTTTCGAGAGGTTTATCAACCCCTATCTCGCGGAGGTGTTGCAACACCCTCAAACCATTGAGATGCATGAGGGGTGCTGCACATCCGTGATGTGGAGGGACCAAGACGTACCGGAAGCGTGGAGACAAAGCTCGAAGCCGTGGAGCAGCAAGTCTTCAAGTGCCAAGGGATGGTGGAGCGTGGACTCAATGCCAACCAGATGATGATCACGGAGTTCACCAACAACCACAAGCTAGATGCCAAAGTCATTGGGGAAACCATATTCAAGCTTCAAGACAAAATCGAGCACCTCCAAGCCCAGATCTATGACCTGCAAAACCAGAACTATGAGTATGAATATAGATTCAAAAGGATGAGTTTGGCTGCAGATTTAAGGATCCCGGAGACTCAATCATCCTTCTATGATGGTGAGCCTATGCCTTGGAAGATGGACGACAAGCCTACATCATCAACAACTCCTACTTCACCACCTCCGAGGACATAATCACATGGGTATGGGCACTCCCCTTGGCAACTACCAAGCTTGGGGGACGTGCCCTGGTATCGTATCACCATCACACTCCTATCTTTACCATTTTATTTAGTTCGATCCTTTTTAGTAGTATCTTGATCTAGTAGATTGAAGTTTTGATATCAAGTAGTTTCTAGCTTTGCTTTGTGATCTCTTTTATGTAATCGAGTCCGTGAGCTATCTATAATAAAGATTAGTGTTGAGTCAAGGGCTTTGCTTTCTTGCTATAATCTTGAGAAAAATAAAGAATAAAAAGAATAGAAGGGTTCATATGGATCTTATGGATGGTAATAACTTCACACATAGAAAGTATGAGGCTTAAAAGTTGTTGAGAGATGCTAAGCATAGTTTTGGTCATCATTGCAATTAATAGGAAGTAATAAGGAAAGATGGGTTTCACATATAAATATACTATCTTGGACATCTTTTATGATTGTGAAGCACTCATTCAGTATGACATGCTAAAAGAGTCGACGTTGGACTAGGAAGACAACGTAATGGTTTATGTTTCCTCACATCTCAGTTAAAGTATATTGTCATTGACCTTCCGAACATGTTGAGCTTGCCTTTCCCCCTCATGCTAGCCAAATTCCTAGCACTAAGTAGAGATAGTACTTGTGCTTCCAAATATCCTTAAACCCAGTTTTGCCATGAGAGTCCACCATATCTACCTATGGATTGAGTAAGATCCTTCAAGTAGGTTGTCATCGGTGCATGCAATAAAAATTGCTTTCTAAATATGCATGACTTATTAGTGTGGAGAAAATAAGCTTTATATGATCTTGTTATGGAAGCAATAAAAGCGATGGACTGCATAATAAAGGTCCATACACAAGTGACAATATAAAGTGACGTTCTTTCGTACTAAGATTTTGTGTATTCAACCCTAAAAGCACATGACAACCTCTGCTTCCCTCTACGAAGGGCCTATCTTTTACTTTATGTTCCTACCTTATGTTTTTACTTTATGCTTGAGTCAGGGTGACCTACACCTTTCCCTTTTTCATTTTATCCTTTGGCAAGCTCCTCGTGTTTGAAAGATCATGATGTATATATCCAATTGGATGTTCGTTAGCATGGACTGTTATTGTTGACATCACCTAAGGTGAATACGTTGGGAGGCATCACAATAAGCCCCTATCTTTCTCAGTGTCCGGCAGAAACTCCATAACCACAAGTATTGCGTGAGTGTTAGCAATTGTAGAAGATTATATGATAGTTGAGTATGTGGACTTGCTGAAAAGCTCTATTCTTGACTCTTTGTGATCTTACGATAAATTGCATTTGCATCAATGACTGAGATTATAGTTTGTTAGCTTTCAACAAAGTTTTTGAACCATACTTGACATTGTGAATTGATTGTTACTTGAGCATAAGAATTCATATGACAAAATCTATATATGTTGCTGCTATAAGAATGATCATGATGCCCTCATGTTCGTATTTTATTTTTATCGACACCTCTATCTCTAAACATGTGGACATATTTTTTGATTTTGGCTTCCGCTTGAGGACAAGCGAGGTCTAAGCTTGGGGGAGTTGATACGTCCATTTTGCATCATGCTTTTATATCAATATTTATTGCATTATGGGCTGTTATTATACATTATACTCCCTCCGTTCCTAAATATAAGGTGTATTAGTTTTTCAAAAAGTCAAGTGTTCTTTATGTTTGACCAAGTTTACAACAAAATATATAAAGATTTATAATACTAAATATATAAAATGTAAAAATATAGTTCATGATGGATCTAGTGATAATGATTTGGTATTCTAGATATTGATATTTTTGTCTATAAACTTGGTCAAACTTAGAGAAGTTTGACTTTTTGGAAAAATAATATAGCTTATATTAAGGAACCGAGGGAGTATATCAATACTTATGGTAATTATCTCTTATTTTATAAGGTTTACCATGAAGAGGGGGAATGCCGGCAGCTGGAATTCTGGCTGAAAAAGGAGTAAACATTGGAAACCTATTTCGCACTTCTCCAAAAGACCTAAAACTCCACGAAACCTATTTTTGTATTTAATAAGAATTATTGAGCGGAAGAAATACCTCAGGGGGCCCACACCCTATCCAGGAGGGCGGGGGGCACGCCCACCCCTACTGGGCGTGCCCCCTGTCTCCTGGGCCCCCTGGTGGCCCCTCGGTGTCCATCTTCTGCTATATGAAGGGTTTTATCCTGGAAAAAATTGTGGGCAAGCTTACGAGACGAAACTCTGCCGCCACGAGGCGAAACCTTGGCGGAACCAATCTAGAGCTCCGGTAGAGTTGTTCTGTCGGGGATACTTCCCTCCGGGAGGGGGAAATCATCACCATCATCATCACCAACGATCCCCCCACCGGGAGAGGGTCAATCTCCATCAACATCTTCACCAACACCATCTCCTCTCAAACCCTAGTTCATCTCTTGTATCCAATCTTGTATCCAAAACCACAAATTGGTACCTGTGGGTTGCTAGTACTGTGGATTACTCCTTGTAGTTGATACTTATTGGTTTACTTGGTGGAAGATCAAATGTTCAGATCCTTAATGCATATTATTACACCTCTGATTATGAACATGAATATGCTTTGTGAGTAGTTACGTTTGTTCCTAAGGACATGGGTGAAGTCTTGCTATTAGTAGTCATCTGAATTTGGTATTCGTTCGATATTTTGATGAGATGTATGTTTTCTTTCCTCTAGTGGTGTTATGTGAACATCGACTACATGACACTTCACCATTATTTGGGCCTAGAGGAATGCATGGGATGTAATAAGTAGATGATGGGTTGCTAGAGTGACAGAAGCTTAAACCCTAGTTTATGCGTTGCTTCGTTAGGGGCTGATTTGTATCCATATGTTTAATGCTGTGGTTAGGTTTACCTTAATACTTTTGTTGTAGTTGCGGATGCTTGCAATAGGGGTTAATAATAAGTGGTATGCTTGTCCAAGTAAGGGCAGTACCCAAGCACCGGTCCACCCACATATCAAATTATCAAAGTATTGAACGCGAATCATATGAACATGATGAAACAGGCTTGACGATAATTCCCATGTTTCCTCGGGAGCGCTTTTCTCATTATAAGAAATTATCCAGGATTATCCTTTGCTACAAAAAGGATTGGGCTACCTTGCTGCACCTTATTTACTTTTATTACTTGTTACTCGTTACAATTTATCTTATCACAAAACTATCTATTACTTACAATTTCAGTGCTTGCAGAGAAAACCTTACTGAAAACCGCTTATCATTTCCTTCTGCTCCTTGTTGGGTTCGACACTCTTACTTATCGAAAGGACTACAATAGATCCCCTACACTTGTGGGTCGTCAGGAAGCAGCGCCGGGACTCTGGACGGATCCAAAGTTGGAGCCGCTCCGGCGCCGTGAACAACGGCGGGGGTGAATTGGTTCCGGTACGGTTCACGTGGCCGTCGTCGAGGCAGTTCCAGCAGCACGAAGTAGAAGGCACACGACCCAGTGTATGAAGGCAAATGGACAGCGTCTCCGGCACTAGGGATGAGGGCGGCTGTGAAATTGGTGCGGTGGGGGCACCATGGAGGAGGGGTTGAGGTTTCGCGGCTCGGGAGAAGGGAGCTTCTGGGGATAAGGTGATTTGGCACCCACGAGGTATGAATGGGGGGGGGGAGAATTGGGAGGGGAGTGGAACCATGTCTTACGTACGCATTTGTCTGAAATGTGAGGGGGAGTTATAGTTCTACCCCTGCCTTTAGGCTTCTCGGCTTGGGTCTGTGTACTGAGGTTCGGGGATAGTAGAATAACTTTGCTTCTCCCCAAATAGTGGGCGGGAGCGATTTTGGGCGAGGAGGGCGTGTTTTGAAATATAGTGGGCGCGGGCTATTTCGGGCGAGGAGAGCGTGTTTGGAAATAGTGGGCGCGAGCTATTTCGGGCGATGAGAGCGTGTTTTGCCGACCATGGTTTATGAATTATTCGGCACACGTCATTTCGGCCGAGGAGAAGGCGCGCTTGGATGAAGTTACGAACCTACCCTCAATGTACAACGGGCCAATTGATGCGTGTCCCACATAGGATGGTAATTTCATGTCTCCCATTATTTGCTCGGGCGCATTCCACCGAGCAGAAGATGTTTAATAGTTCGTTCAAATTTTGGGAGAACGAGCATCCACGTCTACCTTACCAAGTCCATTCGAGTCAAATTTTGAAATATTAGCTTGCCACTTCTTTTTTAGATAGAGAGATGATGCTCGGGTGTAATGTGTTTTTACATGCTTGTTGCTAGCAATTTACTATATGACAAATAGTTGACCCACTCAAAAACGGGAATCAAACCCAAAATGAAACATCTCAATTCAATGAAATAGCTCGTTCACTAGGTCAAAATAGTGAACTAAATCCAAAATTGAACACCTCAATTGAGTAGCATGTTGTACAGTATTATATTACTCCATGAACATGTTGAAAGTCAAATTAATGAACTTGTTTGATATACGCATATATCCGTTCATGTGTGGATTGCAGACAACATGTTCTCTAATTTAAATATTTGAATGCAAGTTTATATCAAAACATGGTTTATATCAATCTTTGATGCATAAAACACGACCTCCTCCTCTCCCGAACTCCTGCTCTCTCTCTCTCTCCAACAATCTTAAATTCTGTCACACGCATCCGACACTCAAAACTTGTTGGTCCCTCTCCCTTTCTCTCCATCTCTCTCTCTCTCTCTCTCTCTCTTTGTGTGTGGGGGGGGGGTCTTTCTAGTTCGCATGCATATATACTCCATCTATAGGTCTCTCTCGCACACTATGTATGATACTCTAGTCCAAGCTAGATATCTTGGGTGCACTCATCGTACGCACACAAATTCCTTGGATCATTGCCCGTAACTCTCTCACGCACCACTCCGTCGTCTCGGAGCTCTCCCCCCTCTCTCAAACTCTCCATCTACCTGGGTCACACATACACATGCATATCTCACTCGCACTCAATAGGCCCATCTAAAACTCTATCTCTCTCCCTCGTTCTCTCTCCATCTCACACGCACACACACACACAATCTCCTGCCTAGCTAGCCAAGTATGATGGTCTCTCACTCAATCGTAGGTACAAGCAATCCCCCCTATATGTATATGACTAGCTAATCTTAGTCTCCATCACAAACATGTGCATGGTCTATCTCTATTTCTCTCAGGGCATCTTTCTATCGCGCACGCACCCCCCTCGATCTCCCACCCATATAGTCCCCTCACGATCTCGAGGGAATCTCTCTATCACATACACACCCTCTCTCCCTCCCCATGCGTCCATGTTCTCCATGTGTCCCTCTCGACCTTTGTTCCTTGTTGGCCAGACCTCTATTGGACATGTGCTATAGGGGTGTCTCTCTGTTGCAAACAATCACACACTAGCTATCTTCGTGTATCTCCTCGCCTCGCTTTTCTATTTCGGAGAGGCATGCGTGATATGTTCGCACAAGAAACGAAAAGACACACACTCTCTATAATTTATCGTTTGTTGTCACTTTCTCTTTCACACACATACTCTTTTTGCACACTTACTCATTCTCCTTCACACGCACTTGAACTTTTTCGACTTCTCCTCGGTCCATAGCATATAGATTTATTGAAAAGTCAAACGTCACAAAGTTTGACCATGTACATGGAGAAAAACAATTGCATCTAGAACGGCAAACATATACCATTAGATTCACCATGAGATGTAGTTTCGTATGATGTATCTTTGGTACTGTAGATATAAATAACATCTGCGTAAACCTATTCAAAGTTTCCAAAGTTTGACTTCTAAAAAATTTACATGCATTGCATTATCGAGCGGATAGAATATCTCTTTCCCCCTCTCAACTATCTGACGCAGCACTCAGCCTTATCGAGGCTCCTCAATCTCTCTCAAACTTTACATCTCCCTGGTTCACACATACACATGTCTCGCTCGCGCTATACATATAGACCCATCCAACACTCTCCGCCCTTGTTCTCTCTCTATGTGACACGCACCCCCTAAGTACCATAATCCCTCACTCCATCATAGGCGCAAGCACTCCCCCACCTAAGTATGATTATCTCTCACTAGCCATAAGGAACACACGTATTGTCTCCTTCCATCCATACGTCTATCTCGATATCTCTCAGGGTATCTTCTATCATGCACACACCTTTTCACTCGATCTCCCACCCATGCAAGCCCATCACGATCTCCAGGGGATCTCTCTATGACAAACATACACTCTCTCCTCCCCATGTCTACATTTTCTCCGTACGTCTCTCTCGACCTCTCTCCCTTGTTTGTCAGACCCCTCTTGGCCACTGCTAGGGGTCTTGCTCTCTCAGTTGCAAACAACCACACACTATCTCCTCACCTTGCTTCTGTTGTCAAAGATGCATGTGTGATATGTTTGCATAAGACACACACGCTTTTTCTCTACTTTTATTGTGTGTTGTCCATGTCTCTTTCACACACGCACACACACTTTTTTCACTCACTATTTCTATTTCTCTCTCTCTCTCTCTCTCTCTCTCTCTCTATCTATCTATCTATCTCTAGTTAGGGACTCTCTCACATCCATAAGCATATGGATGTTTTGCAAAGTCAAACCTCAGAAAAGTTTGACCAGGTATATGTGGAGAAACTTTTTTATATCTGGAACGATCATTAGATTCATCACAACATGTACTTACTTCATACTATCATTTATCTTTGGTATTGTAGATATAACTTATAAGTAATTTCTTCATAAACTTGGTCAAAGTTTCAAAAGTTTGACTTTAAGAAAATGTTGGAACTACATTATCGAACGGAGGGAGTAGCTCTTTCTCTCCTTCTCTGCTATCTCTCACGGGCCTCCCCTCTCACTCGAACTCTCTATACCGACGGATTATACGCTCATTGTGTCAGCGTATAGCTCTGTATATTGTTTAGTTGACAGGTCAACAAGTCCACATGTTGCCTTGTTAGTTCGTGTTATGTATCTTCGTGTGCTGGCCCATGTGACAGTGGGTGAAAATAAGTAATCTAGAGGCCCATCTGACACGCGGTGAAGTAAACAAAGTTGAAACCACTCGGGGTAGCACCCTGCATGCTAGTAAATTGAGGGTGCATTGAGGACACATTTCTTCCGCGTGAAGGACACACTCACGCACAATTCACCATTGCGCGGCGGCATGCACAGAAGGACGCACTCGCGCACACCGAGCACACAACACACACCAGCGCACATGTACACCAGCGTCGCCACTGGTTGAGATGGACGGCGAGGCAGCCAACAAGAGGAGGCGGCTCGAGCCAAAACCGCATCCAGCGAGCCTGGACTTCATCAGCAGCCTCCCCGATGACATGCTGCTCGTCATCATTGGCCACATCCCCACCAAATTTGTCGTGCGTACCGCCCTGCTCTCCCGGTGGTGGCGCCCCCTCTGGCGCCGCGTCCCCCTCAACCTCACCGTCAACAGCTGGCTCTGTGATGGGGATTACAAACGCATGGCCGCAGTCTCCAAGATCCTTTCATCGCACCCTAGGCCAGCCAGACGCCTTGACATCCGCATGTTCAGTACAAACTTCAAGGTCCAACCCAATTTCAACGAGTGGTTCTTATCCCCCGCCCTAGATCAGCTCGAGGAACTCAGCTTTGAAGCTGGACGTTGTTGCTCTGTGCCACCGTCCGCGCTCTGCCTCACACCAATGTTGCGCTGCGCCAGCTTCAACTCCTGCTATCTTCCGCAGATTAATGTCGCACCCGCCCTTCTTCTCCCTCAACTCAAGCAGCTCGACCTCTTCGAGGTTGTCATCTCGAAGAAGGCTATGGAGCACCTGCTCCGCAGCTGTACTGCGCTTGAGTAGCTTCGTCTTGAGCAGATCCACAGGTTCATTAGCCTCCAGATTGCCTCGACGAATCTCCGATGGATTTATGTGTCTTGCTGCCCCGCAACAAGACATCAACTGGGAAGAGATCACTCTAGCTGTTCCACATTATGGTCATTGAGAATGCGCCTTTCCTTGAGAGATTGCTTGTATCGGATCTAGAAGGTCCAACAAAAATCAGGGTCATTGATGCGCCGAAATTGACAGCGTTGGTGTACTCGTCTGCCAAATTCTCCAAACTCTCTATTGGATCCGTAATCGTTCAGTTACAACACTCACCTTCTTCTCTGTGTTCTTGAAATTCACATTTTTAAATTTCTTCTTGATGTATTTACGATCGTCTTCCAGAAAATGATTCCCACAAGCTTGACCCAGTCTATGTGCATAGTGAAGATCTTGGCAATAAAATCTATCGGCCCCAATCTGGGTCAAGTTGTTGGATTCATTACATGCTTTCCGTGCACGGCGAAGCTACTCATCGAGGTGAAACTTCTTTCCTATTAGAAAACGGTAATCACAACATAGCTTAATTTTTTCGTAATTTTCCCAAATTATGATGACAAGTATAGTGTTCAAAACTGCATCTATGCACTGCACCGAAAGAAATGTTTTAAGTATTTTTTCTCATGTGATCACCTGCGTCGTTTTTGTTGTTGTACTACTATAGTAGCCTAGGCTAGTCATAGTGGAAAGTAACTTAGACTACTCCAGTAACTCTATGGTTACCCTAAGAGCAAGTACTACCTCCGTCCTGGTTTACTCTTCCTATTTTGTAGTATCAAAATTTGACCATAGATTTAACTGACAAAATGTTAATGCATGTCACTAAGAACTATATCATTGGATTCGTATTTGAACATAATTTCAAATGGTGTAATTTTTAGTAACATGCATTGGCATTTTCTTAGGTAAATCTATGGTCAAAATTTTATACTAAATACGTGGTAGTACAAAAGTGGGCTATAACGGCCCTCCACTATGTAGGCCAAAACATGTGCCAAATTCAATTGTGATGCATTTGGCATCGATGCCCCTCCATTGCTCACCTGGTGCCCCAATCTAGATCACCTACTTTGCTCCGGTGCCAAATTAACTCACGCAACGAAAAAACACTTGCGTGGGAGAGAGAGAGGACCGAGGCAATAAAAAAACACTTGTTTGGGAGAGTGAGAGGCTGGTGTAGTTGGTTCGATTGATTTGTTTATACATGTGGGTCTGTGTGTACATCGGTGCCAACTCTCTCACATCGCGAGAGCAGTGCCAAAATCTTTTGATTTGACATTGATGCGTATTATGTGGCATACTTTTGCGAAATATGGCATCGGCCACGTAGTGGATGGCAACAAATGCCCAAGCTCTTCACGCGCTCCTAGGTAAATGAGAGGAAACAGAAAGAGAGGGAGAGAGAGTGTGAAAAAATATCACTAGCTAGTCAACCCTATCGTATGAGCGAATGATACCGATACCTCTTGATGACACGGCAATCTTATACAGCCAGCTGCTCTAATATGTTCTCTTCTTTTGCAGATAAAAAAAGACCCAAAAGTGAAAAATGTGTTGCACTATAACAATCTCATCGTATGCCTTGATCTCCATCTTACAGAAATTGATTTGATCGACTACCGAGGCAGCACATCTGAGATTAAATTGGACAGGTTCTTTGTTCTGGAGGCAAGTGTGCTCAAGGTAATGAGGTTTGGCGTTCTCTGGCGCAACAATGAATGGTGTGCTGATCACCGCAAGCGTCTAAGCCTAAATGACAAAGTCTCCATAGAAGCTGAATTTGTTCTTGAAACATCAAGTGGCCAGAGACTCAAAAACTTATTTGCCCATTAGTGACTTATCAGGGCAGTGGATTTTAGTTTGTACGATAATGCTGCATCCACCTAAAGTAACGAAAGTTCTTACATAAACTTCCTAGTAATTCCCTCCTCGTAGGTGCAGCATTACTCCTAACATTTATAATATCAGTTTCAAACTTGTAATATTGTCGTGTCCTATTCCTGCATTTTCAAAATCCTGCGAATCAAACAAGTCCTAAGATGGTGATGATGTTGTGCCTCCATCTTTCACCAATAGCCGTCGGATCTAGATCTGACGCATACAAACCAAACTTCTCCATTTTTTGCAAAAAGATGCCCGCACTTGTTCCCTATTTACAAACAAATCCTTGTCTCTCACAATCAGCCTTATCTCCTCCCCACCACATCTAGAAGGCCATGGAAAAAACTGGCGCGATGGCCGCTGCCGGCGCCATCCACCCCCAATCTTGGTGTTCCGTGCAATGCACGGGCATCTACGCATGGGAAATTATGTCGAACACAGCTAGTTGTAAACAGGCTAGCTCTACAGCCATGATGATAGTGACTGCAGATAGTGAGGCTGACTATGGTATGCCGAACACGGTGCCTATACTCAGGTGTCATCTCTGGCGCAGGGTCTTGTCACTTCACTGTGAGGAGTCACGTAATAATTTGACCAACAGGTAGTACAGTGCTACTACATTGGTAGTACTACTACTAGTACTACTAGCACCACCATCTAGAATTAGGAGTACTACCACGTCCATCTGGATTTTAGTATTTCACTAGCAATAATTAGTAATGCATGTCATAAAAAATGTACTACTCCCTCTGTAAATAAATACATGGTGTATTATTTTATTCCTATCGGCGAGAAAACTTAATGTCTTTTTGCTAATTAATAGGATGACATGCAATGAACTAAACACTTCTTGTCATGTTTGGTAGTCTCAAGTCATTAAAAGCATGCATGACCCACATCTCTCATTGGTTGATATGTCACGAAATAAGAAACAAGGAGGGAGTTAATGTATCGTGCCTAAGTGTTTTGGGATTATTTGGTTTTCGTAAGGTGGCTTACACAACATTTTTGTTTACATGCATTAACATTTTATTAGTTAAATCAAAGGTCAGAACTTGGCGCAAAATTCAAAGGGGACCAATAAACCAATAAACATCAAACTTCTATCGTTTGGCCCCAACTAAAGGTCCGGTGAGATGACTATACTACATCCGCAAGGAGGGGGACGTGATGACCCACAAGTATAGGGGATCTATCGTAGTCCTTTCGATAAGTAAGAGTGTCGAACCCAACGAGGACCAGAAGGAAATGATAAGCGGTTTTCAGCATGGTATTCTCTGCAAGTACTGAAATAAGTGGTAACAGATAGTTTTATGATAAGATAAATTGTAACGAGCAGCAAGTAACAAAAGTAAATAAAGTGCAGCAAGGTTGCCCAATCCTTTTTGTAGCAAAGGACAAGCCTGGACAAACTCTTATAATAGGAAAAGTGCTCCCGAGGACACATGTGAATATTGTTAAGCTAGTTTTCATCACGTTCATATGATTCGCGTTCGGTACTTTGATAATTTGATATGTGGGTGGACCGGTGCTTGGGTACTGCCCTTACTTGGACAAGCATCCCACTTATGATTAACCTCTATTGCAAGCATCCGCAACTACAACAAAAGTATTAAGGTAAACCTAACCATAGCATGAAACATATGGATCCAAATCAGCCCCTTACGAAGCAACACATAAACTAGGGTTTAAGCTTCTGTCACTCTAGCAACCCATCATCTACTTATTACTTCCGAATGCCTTCCTCTAGGCCCAAATAATGGTGAAGTGTTATGTAGTCGACGTTCACATAACACCACTAGAGGCTAGACAACATACATCTTATCAAAATATCGAAGAATACCAAATTCACATGACTACTAATAGCAAGACTTCTCCCTTGTCCTCAGGAATAAACGTAACTACTCACAAAGCATATTCATGTTCATAATCAGAGGGTAATAATATGCATAAAGGATCTGAACATATGATCTTCCACCAAATAAACCAACTAGCATCAACTACAAGGAGTAATCAACACTACTAGCAACCTACTAGCACCAATCCTGGACTTGGAGAAAAGAATTGGATACAAGAGATGAACTAGGGTTTGGAGATGAGATGGTGCTGGTGAAGATGTTGATGGAGATTGCCCTCTCCCGATGAGAGGAGCGTTGGTGATGACGATGGTGATGATTTCCCCCTCCCGGAGGGAAATGTCCCCGGCAGAACAGCTCTGCAGGAGCCCTAGATTGGTTCCGCCAAGGTTCCGCCTCGTGGCGGCAGAGTCTCGTCCCGAAAGGTTGCTTCCTATTTTTTTCTCATCGAAAGACTTCATATAGGAGAAGATGGGCATCGGAGAGCCACCAGGGGTCCCACGAGGTAGGGGGGCGCCCCCCACCCTCGTGAGCAGGGTGTGGGCCCCCTGGCCTTCATCTTTTGGCGATGATATTTCTTTATTTATTTTAAAATATTCCGTGGAGTTTCAGGACTTTTGGAGTTACGTAGAATAGGCCTCCAATATTTGCTCCTTTTCCAGCCCAGAATTCCAGCTGCCGGCATTCTCCCTCTTCATGTAAACCTTGTAAAATAAGAGAGAATAGCCATAAGTATTGTGACATAACGTGAAATAACATCCCATAATGCAATAAATATTGATATAAAAGCATGATGCAAAATGGACGTATCAACTCCCCCATGCTTAGACCTCGCTTGTCCTCAAGCGAAAAGCCGATAATAATAAATATGTCCTCATGTTTAGAGGTAGAGGCGTCAATAAAAATAAAATACGGGCATGAAAGCATCATGATTATTTCCATAACAGCAACATGTAGAGATTTTTTCATATGATTACTTATGTTCAAGTGATGATCTTTTCACAAAGCAGAAAGTACGAGTCGGAAACCTTATTGAGCACCAACAAATTATAATCTCGGTCATTGAAGCAATTGCAATTTATCATAACATCGGAAAGAGTCTATGTCAGAGCTTAAAAGCAAGTCCACATACTCAACTATCACTTAGTCCTTCATAATTGCTAACACTCACGCGATACTTGTGGTTACGGAGTTTTAATCGGACACAGAGAAAGATAGGGGCTTATAGTTTTGCTCCACAACCTTTTACCTCAAGGGTAATGTCGGTGTCAAAACCGGCGGATCTCGGGTAGGGGGTCCCGAACTGTGCGTCTAGGCGGATGGTAACAGGAGACAAGGGACACGATGTTTTACCCAGGTTCGTGCCCTCTTGATGGAGGTAAAACCCTACGTCCTGCTTGATTAATATTGATGATGTGTGTTACAAGAGTAGATCTACCACGAGATCAAGGAGGCTAAACCCTAGAAGCTAGCCTATGGTATGATTGTTGTTCATCCTATGGACTAAAGCCATCCGGTTTATATAGACACCGAGAGGGCTAGGGTTACACAAAGTCGGTTACAATGGTAGGAGATCTACATATCCGTATCGCCAAGCTTGCCTTCCATGCCAAGGAAAGTCCCATCCGGACACGGGACGAAGTCTTCAATCTTGTATCTTCATAGTCTTGGAGTCCGGCCGATCATGATAGTTCGGCTATCCGGACACCCCCTAGTCCGGAACTCCCTCAGTAGCCCCTGAACCAAGCTTCAATGACAACGAGTCCGGCGCGCATGTTGTCTTCGGCATTGCAAGGCGGGTTCTTCCTCCGAATAATTTATAGAAGATTGTGAACACCAGGATAGTGTCCGGCTCTGCAAAAATAAATTCCGCGTACCACCGTAGAGAGAATAATATTACACAAGTTCAATCTGCTGACGTATTTCATGGCGTGACGTCACACCACTACCAAGCCTTTACTCGAATTGTTTTTATTGTATCACCTCAGCGCGTTTAGCGAGGCGGTTTCCTTGGCACGTCTTGTCGAAGCAGAGATCGTGTTCCCCTTATTCCGGGATTCCCATCAATACGGACGTGGGTAACCCAACCGCGCCCGTTGCCACGCCCCCTCCATCGAAGGCGGGTTCCAAACAGTCACGGGGACGGCTCTTGGTATTCTTCCTCTTTATAACGAGACGAAGGCCCGTTCTTTTCCTTCAATCCTCTATCGAATCCGCCCCTCGCCCCGAGTTCCAACACCCAGGGCTCCATATTCGGGTACCTTCGATCTTCGACAATGTCCGGCCCCGACCTACGAGGTCGGTGGATGCCCTCCTCCGTCACGGAAGAGGACGTGCTAAAGCTAAGAGACGCCAGGTACTTAACCTACGAGATTTCGCATAGGCTGCCTGCCCGAGGGCAAGTTATTCCTACTCCCGAGCTTGGCAAGAGCGTCGTGTTCGTGTCTCACCTCTGTCGGGGTTTAGGCTTCCCGACGGATCCCTTCGTGAGGGGGCTCATGCTTTACTATGGGCTGGAATTCCATGACTTGGCTCCGGAGTCCATCCTCCACATCTCATCATTCATTGTCGTCTGCCAAGCCTTCCTCCGCACTACCCCTCACTTTGGCTTGTGGCTCAAAACCTTCAACGTGGAGCCGAAGATGATTGAGGGGCGTCAGGCAGAGTGTAGCGGGGCGGTTATAAGTAAGAGGGCCGATGCTCCATGGCTCGAGCACTACTAGGAAAAGGGCTATAGATGGGATTGACACTAATGGCGCACCAGAAAGATGGTGCGCCATTAGTATATACTAATGGCGCACCACAATCTGATGCGCCATTAGAGTTTAAACAACTAATGGCGCACCATGCTACAGGTGCGCCATTAGTATCAAATTTTTTTTTAACTAGTGCGCCTGTCCAAACATACTAATGGCGCATCCCGGCAAAGTGCGCCATTAGTAGTTGTAACTACTAATGGCGCACTAGGCAGCAGGTGCGCCATTAGTATAGAAACTTTTTTTTTGAACTAGTGCGCCTATCCAAACATACTAATGGCGCATCCTGCCCGAGTGCGCCATTAGTAGTTGTAACTACTAATGGCGCACCTGGCAGTGGGTGCGCCATTAGTATAGGATTTTTTTTTGAACTAGTGCGCCTCTCCGAACATACTAATGGCGTATCCTGCCCAAGTGCGCCATTAGTAGTTGTAAGTACTAATGGCGCACCATGCAGGAGGTGCGCCATTAGTAAGTGGGCAGCAACAAGATATTTGGGACAGCCTCTCCTACCCACACACTCACTTTCTCCCCACTTCATTCTCTCCACCTCCTCCTTGTCTCGGGTGCCTCCTCTTTTTCACCTCATTTCCACCATAGATTCATTCAAATTAAGTGGTTAAATTACCTTGTTTTAATAGGTAAGTAAGGGGGGAAGCTATATTTAGGTTGTTCTCCTTACAACAATGTGCACATGCACTTTTTACGGCCTAGCTAGATCTATGTATGTTCGTGGTGTTGCATATGTTTGTGGTGTTGCATATGTGTTTGTGTTTGGAGGTGTACCGGTATTTGATATGCGATAGTTGCCAATATTTTGCCGGAATGTTGATTCATTTCCGTTTCGGCGAGAATTTTGGCATTAAGCATTCTTTTTGGTCCTATTTTTAGGGAAGGTCATGCCAAATTTTTGTTTGGTTCTAAAATATCGTTTTGCTCTACCCCGCAGGCGACCATGGTCCGCATGATGACCGAAGGCATCGTGAATAGGTTTTTGAGGTCCACGAAGGCCGAGATGCTTCAAAAGAACGAGACGGAGATAAGATGTCCGTGTCGAAGATGCAAGCTGAAGAGCCTTATTGCGGACCCGGATTCCGGGCAGGTGCGGGACCACCTGCTGTTGCGTGGTTTCATGGATGGCTATCGGTGGCAAGGTGATGAAGATGACTATGAAGTCGTCCATGCGGGCCGGGCAAGAAATGAGGAAGGGCAGCAAGACAACCACCACGGCTCGGGCGGGCGAGAAGACGAAGAATCCCCAGGAGATGATCACGACTGTGATGCTGTACACAGTCATCATGTAGAAGATGCAGGACATGATGATGAGGAAGATGCCGGAGCAGGCGACGGGCATGATCATGAAGATGATGATGCCGGCGGAGCAGACGACGCTGGACCATCGATGGGCTGGGTGCAGGACCCTCATATTCAAGAGTTGCTTCTCAAGCAGACGGATAACGCAAGAGCTGCCGCCCGAGAGAAAGCCAAGATGGATCAACTTGAGTTAGACGCGGTTACTCCATTGTATGAAGGATGCAGGCCCGAGGATACCCGCCTGAAAGTAACGCTCATGGCCCTGGAGATGAAGGTAAAACACAAAATGACCGACGCATGCTTCGACGAGAACATGTCATTCTGGCACGAACGTCTTCCCAAGGGGAACAAGTGCCCGACCAGTATGGAGGAGGCGAAGAAAATCGTGTGTCCTCTGGATTTACCGCACGTGAAATACCATGTGTGCATGAACAATTGCATCATTTATCGGGACGAGCACGCGGAGTCTACAATATGTCCGGTGTGCGGTGTCACTCGATACAAGAAGAGGAAGAAAGCTCCTCGAAAAGTGGTGTGGTACTTTCCGATCACTCCTCGTCTGCAGCGGTATTTCGCGGATCCTAAGGTAGCAAAGCTCCTACGTTGGCACGCGGATAGGGAGGAGAAGAAGCGAGAAGATGACGCAAATGATCCGGAGATAGATAAAAAAGACAAGATGCTGAGTCACCCTAAGGATGCGAGCCAGTGGCAAGCATTGAACTTCGAATACCCAGAATTTGGGAACGATCCAAGGAACATCGTGCTGGGTGTGAGCACTGATGGAGTCAATCCGTTTGGCAGCCAGAGAAGCACACATAGCACCTGGCCTGTGTTTGTGTGGATGTACAACCTTCCCCCCTGGTTGTGCATGAAGAGGAAGTACATTCACATGAGTATGCTAATTGAAGGGCCGAAACAACCAGGGAACGACATCAATCTGTATCTAGGGCTGCTGAAAGAGGAGCTTGACACGCTGTGGAAAACACCAGCCAATACGTGGGACGCCGCAGAGAAAGAGTATTTCCCTATGAGAGCCGCACTGCTCACGACGGTGCACGACTATCTCGGTTACGGATATCTTGCGGGGCAGGTAGTCCACGGATTTTCTGGATGCGTAAGGTGCATGGATGACACAACGTATCGCCAGCTAGATAGAGATCCCGGGTCTTCGAAAACCGTGTTCATGGGACATCGAAGGTGGCTTCGCGACGATGACCCGTGGAGGAAACGCAAGGATCTGTTCGATGGTGAAACAGAACCCCGAAAACGCCCGTGTACGAGGAGCGGCGAGGAAATAGATAAGCTGTTGAAAAATTGGAAAGACTGCCCACTGCCGGGAAAGAAGCAAAAGGCGCCAGAGCCGGGAAAGAAGCGAAAGGCGCCAGAGCCGCTGCTGAAGGTATGGAAAACGAGGTCTGTTTTCTGGGACTTGCCGTACTGGAAGATCCACCGTGTGCCTCACAGCCTTGATGTCATGCATATCACGAAGAACGTGTGCGAGAGTCTGCTTGGTACCCTGCTCAACATGCCAGAGAGGACCAAAGATGGGCCGAAAGCAAGGGCAGACTTGAAATCAATGGGCATCAGGCAGGAGCTTCACGCTATATATGATGATGATGATGATGATGATGATGATGATGATGATGATGATGATGAGGCGAAGCAGGACACAGAAAGTCGTCGCAAAGGCAAAAAGGCCAAGAAGACCGGAAATGACTACCCTCCCGCGTGCTTCACTCTAAGTCAGGAGGAGATCGAGCAGTTTTTCACCTGCCTCCTAGGAGTAAAACTTCCTTACGGTTACGCAGGGAAGATAAGCAGATACCTAGACCCAGCGAAGCAGAAGTTCAGCGGGATGAAGTCTCACGACTGTCACGTGCTGATGACGCAGATACTTCCAGTTGCAATCCGTGGGATCATGGACGCGCACGTCCGTGAAACGCTATTTGGCCTATGCAACTTCTTCGACGTCATCTCTCGGAAGTCGATTGGCGTGAGGCAACTCAGAAGGCTACAGGAAGAGATCGTGGTGATACTATGCGAGCTTGAGATGTACTTCCCGCCCGCATTCTTCGACGTTATGGTGCATCTGCTGGTCCATATAGTGGAGGATATCATCCAACTCGGGCCGATGTTCCTGCACAGCATGATGCCGTTCGAAAGGATGAATGGTGTCATCAAAGGATACGTTCGCAACTTGTCACGTCCAGAAGGAAGCATAGCCAGGGGCTTTCTGGCCGAAGAGTGCATCTCCTACTGCACGAATTATCTAGGCATCGAGAACCCCGTTGGTCTGCCCGTCAACAGGCACCTCGGCAGGCTCGCTGGATGGGGTCACCGTGAGGGTCGCCGCGAAATGCATGTCGACTTCGAGGGTCGACTCGCCGACTTTGAAAGAGCAAACCTAGTCGCGCTACAACACATAGACGTGGTCGATCTTTGGTTGGTAGAGCACAAAACCTTTATTAAAAAGACGTACAATGACCGAGGCCAACAGAGGACGGACGGAGATATACTCAAAGAGCACAACTCATGTTTCACGCGTTGGTTCAAGCATAAGCTTCTGTCGTACCCTTTACATGAGGATTCTTCCGCGGAAGAACAACTCATATTCGCCTTGTCACAGGGCGCCGAGCACAACCTGATGACCTATGAGGCGTACGATATCAACGGCTACACATTCTACACCGAGGCCAAGGACATGAAGAGCGATGGTTATCAGAACTCCGGGGTAACGATGGAATCCTACACCGGTAACGACAAGGACAGATACTACGGAAGGATTGAGGAGATCTGGGAGCTGAGCTACGCTGGAGAGAAGGTCCCGATGTTCCGTGTCAGATGGGCCAAGAACGTCATAAAAGAAGACCGGTATTTCACCACCATGGTTATACCCGAAGCCAAATCCAAGACCGCGGGCGCAAACGTCACCGCGAAAAATGAGCCATGGGTACTGGCTTCCCAAGTGGACCAATGCTTCTTCATTACCGACC
>NC_041389.1:422989661-423072277 GCF_002162155.2 Triticum dicoccoides
CGCTATCCCACCTCGCCAGATCCGGTCCCCCTCGGCGCCGAGCACCCCCCAAGTCCACCGGCCGCCGCCGCCGACCCACCGCACCCTTGATTCCCCTACCCAACCGCCGCCGCCGACCCCCCGCACCCCGCGCACCGTCTTATAAAAAAAATTAGTATCAAACAGCTTTTTAAATGCTACTGTCTTATAAAAAAATATTACTGTTATTATTTAAACAAGTTTGAACATATTTAAACATAAATAAGTATCAAACAGCTTTTTAAATGATAAAAAAAATTTGTGGAGCCTGGGATTCGAACCCAGGACCTCCTGGTGTGAGAACTGGCTACTGACCAGTCGAGCTAGTAGAGGGGACTTGGTGTGGATCAGGTCAGGTGGGAGATAACCTGTTGGCTCGAGCAGAAAAAAAAAAGTACTAATGGCGCACCAGGGTGAGGTGCGCCATTAGTGTGGATATACTTATGGCGCACCGGGGGGTGGTGCGCCATTAGTATTGTGCCCCCATCCATATTTTTCCTCCTCGGCCCTCGATCCCCTTCTCGCCCTCGCCCTCGATCCCCTTCCCCTCTCCTCTCCTCTCCCGACGCCGCTGCCCCGCCGCCTCGACGCCGCCCCGACGCCGTGACGCCGCCCCGACGCCGTGAGACGCCGCGACGCCGCCCTCTCCTCTCCCGACGCCGCCGCCCCGCCGCTTTCCCCACGGAGAAGGAGGAGGAAGAGGGGGCGCTCGCCGTTGACCTCGCCCGGCCGACTCCGGTGGCCAGGCCGACTCGCCATCGCCCCGCCGCCCTCGTCGCCGGTGGCCCGGACGCCGCCCCGTCCACACCACCGTCGCCGGAGCACCCACACCACCACCCGGACCTCGTCGCCCCCGTGAGCTCCCCCTCCTCCTCTCCCCCTATCCCCCTCGCATCCCCCGTGAGCCCCATCTCTATTTCTTCTTGTCACCAGCACCACCACCACCAGTTGCCATTTTGCCCCACCTCGGATCTATGTTGTTGGTTTTTCATGTTTGTTGGCAGTCAGACAAATGTCACTGTATAATTTGGTCAAATATAGCAACCTAGTTGAAATTAGTGGCCTATATATTGCTCTGAACCTTGGCTTGTCACCACAGGTTGGTGCATTTTGTGTTGTTCTATTTTCGAAAAGATGGAACCTAGAGGGGCAAGAGTTCGTCCAATGTAACTGCTAATGATCATGTTCTGTGATAAGTTTCATTGTCATGAGTATGTAGGGATCTCTTTTCTTCAAACGAAAAAGGGAAGAATAGTGTACAAGAATGAGAAATAATGAGAACAAGAGGAAGAGCCCCCATTAGATAGATGGAAACTTAATGAATATAGCTGCTGTATTTGGAGATAAACGCAACTCTAATTCAGTATCTAATTATCTACAAAGTAAAACTCATAATTACCATATATGCACAATTGGTTCCAGCGATGTATGCCAGTTGCCATTTTGGATTCTGCATCAATCATTTTTATTCATATGATTCATTTGTATTAGGTTTTGGCAGATATTGTTAACTTGACTTCATGGCTGCGCTCTATCCTGTGTTGCGCCTGTGCTCGTTGCTACTGATGCACTTCATGGCTGCTACTGTGTACAGTAGGAAGTGGAGTTAAGAACAATATTGGTCAGCTGTCCTAGTAAGTAAGATAAATTTTGCAGACTGGATCTGCCAAACACTCCATCCTTAATTCAGATCGGCAACAACCCCAGCCAAAGAAAACCTTATTGTGTTTTCTTAGGATTTCAGACGAATCTTGATGCATAATAGCTACCTAACGGATCAAATAGTAAAACACACCGAACCTGGTTAGGAAGCTCTCTGCAGGCAAACTATTAGTGCATGAACTTAGAACTAGACATATGCTAGTGGAATTAAGAACACTGTCGATTAGCTGTCTAGTACAATCTTTTGCTTATTTGCCTCGGATGAAAAAGAACGCATTTACTGATGCAGATCGGCAAACCAACATCTGTGAGAGAATAAGCAATTTTCTCTTTTATTTTTACCTTGATAAGAGTTGTAGCTTCAGTGCATGTGCAAGCATGTGCTGGTTTCGTCTGTGGCTCTTGGTTGGCTCAGTCATTAGTTGCTCTTTTGTTTATGGCTGTTGGTATGTACACTAGGTAATGGAATTAAGAACATTGTTGATCCAGTAAGTAGGACAAAGTTTGCAGACTGGATCTGCCAAACACTGCATCTTTAATTCAGGTCGACAACAACCCCAGTCAAAGAAAAACCGTCCCTGACAACCTTGTGTTTTCTTAGGACTAAAAACGAATCTTGATGCACAATAGCTACGCTAACTACGGATCGCCTATAAGAATAACTGCAAACTGGATAGACATGTTATAATAATTCAGCTGAGCATATAGGAGCATGTAAGTTAACTTTGTTTCAGCTTCACACAAGTTACAATTCGCTAAAAAAAGCCAGCTAGAATAGCCAAATAACAATTTGGTCCCAAACACAGCAAGGTCCTATTTTACTTTCAACATGACCTGACAACATGACCTGACAATAGTTCAGTTTACAGCTGAGGACATTGATTTATTATGAAGTTGCTTGGGTTTATTATGAAGTACTTTGATCATGTCTCTTTATTTGTACTGCTGCTAATATACTTTATATGATGATGAAGTTGCTTGGGTTTATTATGAAGTACTTTGATCATGTCTCTTTATTTGTACTGCTGCTAATATACTTTATATGATGATGAAGTGCTACTGAGTTGTGTGCAAATTTCGTTAAATCAGTGATGTGTATGTGGAGGCCTTTTTTGCCTTGTCCACCCGAGAGGCCCTTGAGTTTGCTGGAATGTCGATTAACTTCCGTTCCAGCAAATTCGGGTACTCCATATGTCCTATTTTCAGCAAAGGTCATGCTGAAATTTTCCGTGAATTTTAGCATGACTTTGCTAAAAATAGGACATATGGGGTACTTGTGACTAATGCATGGGCCGGGGTATCTTAGTAGTTAATTAAGTAGGATCAAGTGCCCCGGCGTACTTGTGACTAATGCATGGCTTTTAGGGTGCCTCGGTGTCGATAAAAACCAAAATGATGAAAAGTTAGGCTTTTAGGGTGCCTTGGCGTCGAAAAACCCTCAATGATAAAAGTTTAGATTTTAGGATGCCTCGGTGTCGACAAACCCTAAATGATGAGACCATGATCTTGTTCCTTGACAATAACCAACTTTTTGACCAAACTTTGTTTCTATTTAGAGAGAAACATGGCCCACAACGATGAGGCCGGGGGTTCGGGCGGCAAGGCATTCTGGGAGCTGTCCCAGGAGATGGAGGAACAACCTCACTTGTATGAGGCCGCCGCCTTCCCCACCGATCCTGAGACCACGGATGGTGCCGCCGAGGATGACCACACTGATGCCACCACTGATGGTGCCGCCGAGGATGCCACCACTGATGATGGCGGCGCACGCACAGATAGCAGCCAGCCGAAGAGGCAACGGAAGGACCGGCGCCCGATCGTGCTCCGCACCCTCAAGGAGGAAGTTACTGAAGTGGACTCCAACGGGAATCCAACGGCGCCCAAACGAATAGTCAAGGGGTACTCGCTTCAGCTCGGGTGCATTGTCCGGAGCACCGTCTCGATCAACACCAAGAACCTGAGGCATCCTGACCGGGGGAATTTGCGCCACCTCCTCTTCACGAAGCTGCACGAACGATACAAGTTCCCCGCTGAATTCGAAAACACAAGCCTCAAAGGGAATAAAGTGAACAATGCTGCCCTCACGAAGATGAGCAAGGCCCTGTCTACTTGGAAAAGCAATGTGAAGAGAATGATCGAGAAAGGTGAGAGTTATGAGAAGATCAGGGAGAAAAATCCTTCGATCACCGAAGATGACTACAACGACTTCAAGATCAATTGCTCGAGCACCGCAAGCTCCCAATCAAGTGAGTGGGGGAAACAAATGCGGGAGCTGAACATAGGGGAACACACACTCGGTCCCGGCGGTTACAGAGTGGCGGAGCCTATATGGGACAAGGAGGAGGCGGACCGTGCCGAGCAAGGCCTACCGCCCCTCTTCGATAAATACGGTGACAAGCAGACCAGGAACTTTGTCAGGGCCCGGTACAAGAAGGACCCGAAAACAAAGGAGCTTACCACGGATCCGAAGACCAGGCAGCTTGAGCTTGTTCTGGTAAGGAATACACCCCCGCGTAATTAGCTCCATATGGTTGCATTCTAATTAATGAAGCCGAATTTCTAAATGGTTCACATTCCTTCCGCAGGCGACTGAAAGCAGTAGCGCGGGGTCGACTCAGAGCAACCCTTGGGACACCACTCTAAATAGGGGGTTGAATATAATGAAGAATAAGGATAAGCTCAGTAAGCCGACGTCAGCTGGTCGTGTGGCCGGCAAAGGCTTGTCGACAAAATGGGGGTCATACTATACCGCTGGTGTGCGGAAGGAGAAAAAGACCAGCTCGGAAAGCCAGGCGCGAGAGGTTCAAGAACTCAAGGCATAGGTGGCGCGGATTCCGGATATTGTCCAAGAGCAAGTGGAACAACGACTCGGAGAGACGATCACCGCCCTTGTGCCTACCTTGATCTCGGGGTTGAGTGCGTGGATTGCGGGCGGCCAACAGGGGCTGCCCCCGATTCCTAGCTTCACGGCCAGCAACTCGCATAATGCGATGGCGGGGCCATTGGTGCCTCCGGCGGAGGCGGCATTGGTGTCTCCGACGCCGGCACGGGAGCTTAATGCACCCGGGTGTACGCCGGCCGGCACCTCTTCAGCAAGCGGCCGCTCCGTCAACTGCACGCCCGCCGTTGGCGGTGCCTCGACATTAGCCGAGCTCGACGCCATCATCACGGTAAGTAATTAAGCCTCTCTCGGCCGAGGACTTCATCTCCTTGCCTTTGACTGGGCATCCCTGACGCCCTACATGTTTTCGCAGGGTGCCGCCGACGTTCCGTGCACTCTCCTCCACTTCGTGAACAACGAGTTGGTCGATGTCGCCAAGGGCAAAATCGTTCAACCGGGCAACCCCTTGTTCCACGGTACCCAGATGCCACCCAACTTGTTTAGGGTTCAACTGGTTCGGGTGCTGCCAGGCTGCGACGACTTGTTACCTCCGATTCGACCCGTCGGGGCCGACGATGATGACGTGATGACCCTCAGCGCCTGCCTGAGCTGGCCCCTGCTTTGGCCGAAGAGCCAGATTCGTTTGGGGGCGGGGGACACCACCCCAAAGACAACACCGCCAGTCGTGCCGGCGCCAAGTCGGCCCCATGGCAAGACCGCCGTAACGGTGCCGGACATCCCTATGCCACTGGATCCAAACATGCAGATGGCACAGGATCAGAACGACGACGACGACGACGATGATACATTTGGCAACGTCGATCAGTACTTTGCCGAGCATGGGTACGATGGCGACTTCATGGGGCCTCCTTCTCAAGAACCAAACCCAACAAAAGACGTGTGCGATCTAGCTCGTACCGCGGAGAAGCCAAGTTGCAACAGGCGCCGTCTGGCGTTTAGCTCTCAGGAGACGCCTCCAGCTGCCGACTTCACCGAGCCTCAGATAGGCGAGGTGCGAAATATTATCAGCCCCAACACACTCAAGAAGGCGGTCTGTGAGCAGAACTCGGTCCCATTACAGGAGAAGAAGAAGGCACGCAAAAGAAAGACTAAGAAGGGTGCGAGCCAGCCGGCACCGAGTACGATCCGTGCTCAGGACGGGCCACCTTCACCGCAGGATATCTCGAGGAGGGTGCATGTGGCGGGTAGGGCGATGCTACCACCAAATATGCTCAATGCTGCAACCGGTGCTATGCAGAGTCTGCACGACAGTGTTCTTTCTTTGGAGAAGCGGCGTCTCAGAGAGAAGGATGTGGCATACCCGGTTTTCATGGCCAAGGTGCCAGAGGGCAAGGGCTTTGTGGATGGCGACATCGGGGGTACGATCGTCCTACAGTTTGATGACATCTTTGCTATGTTTAACCTTCATCCGCTGCACTACACCTTCGTTCGGCTATTTTCGTTGAGTATGGAGATGCGGATCATTCGCGACAAGACCCCGGACATCGTGATAGTCGACCCCTTCTACATGCGTGCCAAGATCTTGGGCAGCGCTGGGGACCGGCAAGTCGCGAGTTCTTACCTCGAAGGCATCATTCTGGCAAACCAAGATAAGGATAACTTCCTCGTGCCTTACTTTCCCGAGTAAGTCCTCCCCTCAACCGGCCCGTAACATATGAATTCTTACTTTTCGATCGTTTTTCTTTTAACATTCTGTGTTTTCTGCAGTGACACACGTTGCACGCTCATCCTCCTAAGCCCCAAATATTCCATGGCCACGTATTTCGACCCGGACCGTCAGTCGAACGTAGACTACACAAATGTCAAGAAGGTTCTTGATGATGTTCTCCCCGGCTACGCCCAATCTGGAGGCACCTTCACCAGGCCTATTCGTAAGTACGGCAAGCACGTGTTCTCCCACAATACGACGTTCTGCTGCGTCAAGCAGCCGCCTGGCGGTCAGAAGGGTGCCTACTACGCCATCCATCACATGCGGGCGATCGTACGGGACCATCATCAACTTCTGCTACCGAGTAAACTCCAAGATTGGGCCACGAGCGTGTCGGCAATCCAGGACGCGGACCTCCGACAAGAATTCTTTCGCATCCAGTCGGAGTTTGCGGAAATCATCCATCAAGATGTCCTTCGTACCTCGAGGCAGTTCTACCTCAGAAATCAACCGTCCAACAGTGACATCGACACAATGCTACAAATGCAGGATGACAACGCCCGTTCTTTCATGACTCCCACGATAGACGGCGGCTTCATCCACGCTCCGGTCCCTTGAGTCGAGTTGTCTAGTTCTGAAACATCGATTGGCTCATGTTGTAATTAAACTTTAATGAACTTGTAGTATGTCTCTTTGGTTTTGAGAGTCGTTCAACTTAGATGTAATCGATGCTATTAATGTCTTGCTTTTCTCTTCCGATCGTTCTGTTGCATAATTATATATTGCTTATGTATTGTCTGTGAATTGGTACTAACGTTTCGTTTGGCTAGTGCATAGTGATGCCGACGTATGTCGTGTACAAGGGTAAGGTTCCCGGAGTCTACGATGACTGGGAGGAGTGTCGGAGACAGGTTCACCGATTCAGCGGTAACAGTTACAAAGGGTACACCACTAGGGCCGAGGCCGAATCTAGATACGCCCGCTATCTAGTGGGAGAGGGGAGGGAGCGTTGGAGGAACCGGATGAAGACGAGTTTCATCGTGATGATGCTCATCGTGATGACCGCAGCTCTCTTCTATGTGATGGTAGTTTAGATGATCGATATCGACTTGTAATGCGAAGACAAACTCGCTACTCGCGGTCTCGAGACTTGTAATATAATGTTCTATCTTTGTTCGGTCTTTTTAATTCGGAGACTAATATGATGAATTGTATTCGGAGACTAATATGATGAATTGTATTCAAAGACTAATCTTCTATTGTATTTGATGAATCTATTGTTGATGTGTGCTGTCTATATTTTGTCAAATTATACATTTTGTAACCTGTGCAAAAAACAGAAAATAAAAAAATAAAAAAAACCTAATATTCATACTAATGGCGCATCACACGACAGTGCGCCATTAGTATGACAGTGCATACTAATGGCGCATCACCGGGTAGTGCGCCATTAGTATGATGCGGTTACTAATGGCGCATCCAGAGGTGGTGCGCCATTAGTATGCCAAAGCACCTGGGTGTACATGCCAACTGGGAGGCATACTAATGGCGCACCCTCGCATATACTAATGGCGCACCAGGTGGTGCGCCATTAGTATACCAGATACTAATGGCGCACCAGCTGGTGCGCCATTAGTAAAAATTACTAATGGCGTGCTGTCAGTGGCGCACCAGTGATGCGCCATTAATGGCCATATTAGGTGCGCCATTAGTAGTGGTATTTCTAGTAGTGGAGGGCTCTTTTTAGGAGGAGCTCGGCTTGTGGCAACAGGAGTGGTTCTATATCACCGCTCCCAGGGGCAGGAGGCAGAGGCCGCCGCTCGTCTTCCGCTCGGGCCCTCCACAGTGGCTGACATCATGGGTCAACAAGGGGCGTGACTGGGGGCCGTCCAAGGACGTCCCCCTGTTGCAGGACCGGATTCGAGGCCTCCAAGAAAGGGAGATCAATCTGGCCGGAGTGGTACAGGTTATGTTGATCCGGCGCCTACTGCCCTGCAAACGTCGCCCCCTCCGCATGTGGGTAATCCGGAGGGGCCACGAGCTCTTCAACACTTCATGGGTTTGACACCCGCGGAGATGTACAAGCTGTTCTTCGGATCGCAAGAGATGCGTCCGGAATTGATCGAGGATGCTGGCCTAAGATGCAATCGCCCGGATACTCAAGTAAGTAGCCCTGTGTCCGGACACATCGTCCATTTATTTACTATGGGTTTGCCTTTTAACCAGCTATCCCTTGGACAGGAGTGGATAGCGCAAGCAAAACTGATACGATGTCCGGCCCCACTCCCTGAGACCATGCAGGATCCCGTGTTAATCAAAATGTTAGAGGTTGCACCTTCGGAGGAGGGCGAAGAAGGGCACAGGGGAACTACCACCTCAGCCACGGAGGCTTTCAGTAAGGGAGGAATCAAGAGTACCTCCTTCCAAGGGGAGAAGAGGACCGCTTCCAAAGACCCGGAGGCCAAGGCCTCAAAGCGGGGGAAGAAATATGTACCGGAAGGTCCTGTGCCGGGAAGAGCCCCGGCCGTACCGTCTCCTCGGAGGAATCAGCCCTCTAGCGAGCCGTAAGTAAAAAAGGGGGGATTTTGTAATTGTGGACATCCCTATTTAATTTCTAAGGGTAACCGAAGTTTTCACCTTGTAGTTTGGATCTCAGCCCATCTCAGCACAGCTCATCGTCGGGAGATCTTCGTCCGGAGATGATGGAGAGCGAAACGCCTCCATCTGCCGCCCCGTCGTGCGGGGCGGGCGACCCTGAGGTGTCGTCACGGAGGGTCTCCCTGAGTCTGGCGGGGCCGGAGAGTTCGGCACCCATTGGAGTACGGTCGGTGGAGCTGCAGGATTTGCTCAAGAGGGCGTCTATCTCAAAAGATCACCGCACATTAATGGGTAGGGTGATTCAGAGGATCTCGTCCGCCGAAAGCGGGTTGTATGAGGCCGTTGGAAGTTTGCTGACGGGGTTTGAGGTACGCAAAAAATGACATACCTTTTGACAGTTTTGCACATGAAGTGCGCCCTATATAGATAGTAGCCCCTGAGACTTGGTATGCTGTCGAAAGCGACAGCGTGCCGAGGATCATAATCTCAGTTATAGATTGTCACCTTTCCTATGCAGGTGGCGGAATGTCCGATGGCCAGCCGGACTGATGGATTTGCCGAGCTGAAGAGGCAACACGACGTGGCGGATGCGGACATCTCGCTGGTCAATAAATGACTTGATGAGTCACAAGGTATGTGGTTGCTCTGCGGTCGCCTAGTAAGGGAGCTGACGCCCATTCCTTACAATTTGTATGCTTGATGCAGATAGTGCTGCTGCTGTGGAAGGCCTTCGAGCAGAACTTGCTCGGGCCAAGGAGCAAGCCAGAAAAAGCGGGGCGGCTGCCTCGAAGGCAGCGGAAGAGCTAGAAGCCGAGAAGGCTGCTCACTGCCGAAGCAGGGAGGAGATGGCCGGAATGGCCACGAAATTAAAAGTTGCTACCGACCGCCTGGAGGTTCTTGAAAGAGAACACCGAGCGGAGCAAGAGGACCTAAAGAAGGCCGACGCTGAAGCCAAGGATGCCCGTAGTGCGATGTGGGCTATGAAGGAGGAACTGCGTCAGGTCGGAGACATTGTGGCTGGAAAGCCCTTTATGCTGCGTAGGAAGTTCACAGATCTGAAGTATGCTCAGCTACGCCGATTGTACGGTGCGGAGGATCTTTATCTGGACTTGGCGGCGAGTGCGGCGGACGCAGTCGTGCACTTTCGAAGCTAGAAGGATCACGAAATGGAAGAGCTTTTCTGGTCTCAATTCCATAGTCCGGAGCGTCCATTTCCGTTGAGTGATCGGCTGGTTGAGTGGGCTGAGCTGAATAGATTGTCCGGACTTGCCATGACGGATGTGGTCGCTCATCTGTGGCCGAAAAGGCCCAAGCCGAAGAGTTATTTTGGCTTGTTGCAGCAATTCCTTGGGGAGGTGCCGCGTATTGGGGCGATGAAGCGGTCGGCATGCATAGAAGGTGCGCGGATGGCTCTCGCTCGTGGTAAGACATACTGGGCGGAGATGGATGCCACCGTTGTTGCATCCCGGGGTTCGGACAAAAGCCGATTCCCCACCGAGCACTATTTTGAGGAAGTCCTGCAGGGCGCTCGTTTAATAGAGTCGCAGTGCTTGAAAGATGTTATGTTTGAATGACATGTATGATTTCTGAGATCATGTTTATAATGCAATAACTTTTTATACTTGTGTGTTCAAGTATTGAACTATCTCCTGTGCGGCCGTATATGTATGTATAATCTGAAAGATGGCAGTCTTTGGCTTCAGCCCCCACGCACATGGTGCGGGGGTGTTTGCAAAAAGAAAAGCGCTTTTTCAAGCTTAATCCAACGTCTTGGTCCTTTTAAGGAGGTGATAGCGTAGCAAACTAGGCAACCGGACTATAATGCTTTATCACTTTCACTTAGCCATAGGAGCTCGAATGTTGGGCTACTATATAGCCCCTGGTGGCACCGCTCTTCCCCGAACTCGGGGCGCGTATGTGCCTGACCGGGAAGCGGTCCTTCGTCAAAGCAGAGGAATTCTAAACATTCCAATGGTCGATCGAGTGGTTGACCAGTCTCTCGCTATATCATGACAGTCAGTTTTCGGCTTTCTCTACTGAGGTGCTCGCCCGGCCGAACCGGGGCACAATCGCAGTAGTTCTCCTGGTGCCGCGTTAGCCGATGATGCGGAACGTAAGGCAGCAAAACACAGGAGCCGGGCAAACCCAACATTTGACCAAAGACATGATTCGGAGCTGATGCATATAAGGCCTAACTCGAGACGCCGAACACTCCCTGAGGTGTTCGGTTTTATGATACCGGGCAGAACAATGCCCTAAGCCCCTTGTGTCCAGGTACAGGCGGGAACTTCTGACGTGGCTGATGCCAAAAAGCCAGCCTCCTCCTCGGCTATGGTGGGAAACCGAGGGATGTGTATCAACAAGAGACAGTAAGAAAGGTTTACGCAGGGTCTTAATCTGAAAAGAATCCTTGCAACGGGTCCCTGCTGCATGTCTGCGCCTGTGTCTCCGTTGTGATGTATCCTGGACGGGTGTAGCACGTGCTTCATCTGTAAAAGAGAAGGACTTAGTTTCCAAGAAATATCATGCAGAAGTTGTATTAAAATGGAATAAAATGAACAAAGTTGAGCTTTATTGGCTCTCATCATTTATACACGCGACCCCTTATAAAGGGGGTATGCAGCTGGGAAGCCCCTTGTTTAATTACACCAGACTCGCCTAACCATGTCCGAGGTCTGAATGACCTGTTTTTAGGGGCTTTGACCTGCAAGGTCTGATTAGTGTGTGGCTGTCGAAGCAGTCTCACATTCTCCGTGGTCGAGGAACACTCGGAGTTACTTTTTAATGAAATTATGCCACGTCGACTGGGCATTCTTAAGCGTAAAAACGCGTAATGTGGTATTGCATTAGGGCTGGCGAAAGCTACGCGCCCCAGTAGTGCTTAAGGGCTACTGTTTGAATGGGGCGATGGAGAGTGAGCTTTTTGCGACGGAGGTTGTCGGATGAACCGAACACAACCTCTAGTGGTACAGAGCCTGTATAATTGGCTTAAAGGCCTGGCGTCACTCCTTTGAAGGAAGTGCTGCTATGGCGAATTTTGGTAGGGTCTATCCCATTCTGCGGGCGGTGTCCTGGTATGGCAGGTGCCGCGCTGTGTTTTCGTGTTATCACATGAAGTGAGTTCACTGTTTTGACTTCTATTGGGAAAGTCTTCTGTTTTCCGGAGTGCTGCTTTTGGGGTTCGTCACTTTCGCTTGGTGTGTCGAGCCCCTTGTGTTCGGCGTTAAGTCGGCCGGACTGCTTGAAGACCCAACAATCTCTGTGGGTATGGTTTGCAGGCTTCCCGGAGATACCATGTATTTGACATGGCCTATCCAGAATCTTGTTTAGGTTGGATAGCTCGTCACTGTTGTCCTTGAGGGGCAGTGTTTTGTTGTTCGGCCAAGAGCTTTTGAATCCGGCGTTGACCGCCATACTATTTGGGCCATTTTCCTTATTCCGGCGCTGATCTTTTCTGCGTCGTGATTTCCCATTTCCATCCCTGATTTCGGATGTACTCGGGTCATTGGTGCTGCATCTAGCCAGTCAGTTGTCTTCCCCTGTGCAAAAGCGGGTCATGAGGCTTGTTAGTGCGGCCATTGTTCTTGGTTTTTCCTGGCCGAGGGGTCTGGCGAGCCATTCGTCTCGGACGTTGTGTTTAAAGGCTGCTAAGGCTTCGGCGTCCGGACAGTCTACTATTTGGTTCTTTTTAGTGAGGAACCTGTTCCAGAATTTGCGTGCTGACTCTCCGGGCTGTTGAGTTATGAGACTTAAATCGTCTGCATCCGGAGGCCGGATATAAGTCCCCTGAAAATTTGCTCGAAACGCATCCTCAAGCTCTTCCCAACTTCCAATGGTATTTTCTGGGAGGCTTTTAAGCCAATGCCGAGCTGGCCCTTTGAGCTTGAGGGGTAGGTATTTTATGGCATGGAGATCGTCTCCTCTGGCCATATGTATGTGTAGGATGTAATCCTCAATCCAGACTCCGAGGTCTGTTGTTCCGCCATATGCCTCTATGTTTATGGGTTTGAATCCCGCTGGAAATCCATGATCCAGTACCTCGTCGGTGAAACATAGTGGGTGTGCGGCGCCCCTGTATTAGGGTGTGCCGTTGTCTTCAAATGCTCGGCGGGTTATGTTGCTTCCTGGAGTCTTCTTTTTTGGCCCATAGATAGATCTTACCGGGTCGTCCTTTTTCCGAGGATCTTTATGCTGATCGTGTGCCGGCTTGTGTGCGGAGCCCCTTGTTGCTCTTGGCCTGTCATCCGGTCGTCTATCCGGCCAGGCGGCTTCTTTCTTTTTTGACTGCGGGGGCTCTAAGGCCTCCTCGTCAAATTCGGGCAACAGCTTGCGCTTCGGGTAGCTCTTTGTCTGGTGACTAGCGCCATGTTTATCTGCGGTGTTGAGTACTTTGCTCCATCTCATTCTGAGTGCGTCCTCCGCTGTTTTGAGCTTCCGCTTTTGCTTCTAAAAACTTCTTCCAGTGGCGACGAGCCTTTTATGAAGGTTCGTATGCTCTGGTGATGTGAGATCGTCTTCGCCGGGGATGGGTTGCTTGTCCAGTTCATCATGTCCGGCTGGCTACTTGGTGACATATGCGTCGTCCACTGCTTCGCCCTGCTCTAGGGCCGGGTCCGTATGGGTACCGTTTTTATCGAGGCCGGTCTTCGGGCGGCGCTTACGTCACCGTTTTGGTTGTTTGTTGGGGGAGTTGTCCTTCGCCACGTCCCGTTTCTCCTCATCATCGCTTCCTTTTGGTGTATCCATGATGTATATGTCGTGAGTTGGGGTGGCTTTCCCATGCCCGGTAGGCGCTGGTTCTTGGTCGTCTCTGGCATCGTCGTCCATACCGTCGATGTCTTCGGAGTCATAGTTTAGCATGTCGGTTAGATCGTCGACAGTGGCTACTAATTGGGTGGTGGGTGGGCTTTGAATTTCTTCGTCGTCCGCATCCCAACTGTCCTGGTCGCAGTCCGGCCAGGGCTCTCCTGATAACGAGAGATACTTTAGCAAACTCAAGATGTCGCCAAAAGGTGAGCGGTGCAAGATGTCCGCTGCGGTGAACTCCATGATCGGCGCCCAATCAGATTCGATCGGAGTGGGCGCGGGAGGTTCGGAGTCCGGCACCTCGGAGTCACGAGCTTTATGAGGGACAAGGTCAGTGTTTGGCTCTATCGCCGTAGAGGTTGCAGCCCCCGAGGCGGTGTCTAGCCATCCGTCCTCGACCTGCGCAGCCGGCTCCGAATTGAAGATCGGAGAGCATTCGAGTGCGGCCTCCAGGGTACTGTCCGGCTGCAGAGCTAAATCATGCTCGCCGTGACAATGCGGCACGCTCGGCTGTGGCTCGAATCCATCGAGGATCAAGTCCCCGCAGATGTCGGCCGTGAAGTTCAAACTTCCAAATCTGACCTAACGGCCAAGGGCGTAGCTTTCGATCTGCTCCAGTTGGCCAAGCGAGTTGGCCCGCAGTGCGAAGCTGCCGAATACGAAGATCTGTCCGGGGAGGAAGGTCTCACCCTGGACTACGTCGTTGATGGTGATCGAAGAAGCCATCGAGCCTATCGGTGACGACACAGAGGAACTCTCAATGAAAGCACCAATGTCGGTGTCAAAACTGGTGGATCTCGGGTAGGGGGTCCCGAACTGTGTGTCTAGGCGGATGGTAACAGGAGACAAGGGACACGATGTTTTACCCGGGTTTGGGCCCTCTTGATGGAGGTAAAACCCTACGTCCTGCTTGATTAATATTGATGATGTGTGTTACAAGAGTAGATCTACCACGAGATCAAGGAGGCTAAACCCTAGAAGCTAGCCTATGGTATGATTGTTGTTCATCCTATGGACTAAAGCCATCCGGTTTATATAGACACCGAGAGGGCTAGGGTTACACAAAGTCGGTTACAATGGTAGGAGATCTACATATCCGTATCGCCAAGCTTGCCTTCCATGCCAAGGAAAGTCCCATCCGGACACGGGACGAAGTCTTCAATCTTGTATCTTCATAGTCTTGGAGTCCGGCCGATCATTATAGTTCCGCTATCCGGACACCCCCTAGTCCGGAACTCCCTCAGGTAATGTCAACAATAATAATTCGTGCTCCCCTACATCCAATTATATATATATATATCATGTTCTTTCCAACATGCTGAGCTTGCCAAAGGATTAAAAATAAAAAAGGAAAGGTGAAGATCACCGAGACTCTTGCATAATGTAGAGGATAATACTAAAATATAGGCCCTTCGCAGAGGGAAGCAGAGGTTGTCATGCGCGTTTAGGATTGATGCACAAAATCTTAATGCAAAAGAACGTCACTTTATATTGCCCCTTGCATGTGGACCTTTATTATGCAGTCCGTCGCTTTTATTACGTCCACAACAAGTTCATACAAAGCTTATTTTCTCCGCACTAATAAGTCATGCATATTTAGAGAGCAATTTTTATTACTTGCACCGATGACAACTTACTTGAAGGATCTTACTCAATCCATAGGTAGATATGTGGACTCTCATGGCAAAACTGGTTTAAGGGTATTTGGAAGCGCAAGCAGTATTTCTACTTGGTGCTAAGAATTTGGCTAGCATGAGGGGGAAAGGCAAGCTCAACACGTTAGAGGATCCATGACAACATACTTTATCTCAGGATATAAGAAAACATAACTCATTATGTTGTCTTCCTTGTCCAACCTTAACTCTTTAGCATGTCATATTTTAATGAGTGCTCCCAATCATAAAAGATGTCAATGATAATATATCTATATGTGAAACCTCTCTTTCCTTATTACTTCCTATTAATTGCAACGATGACCAAAGCTATATTTGCCAACTCCCAACAACTTTTAATCATCATACTCTCTCTATGTGAAGTCATTACTTTCAATAAGATCAATATGGACTCTTTGATTCTTTTTATTCTTTTCTTCTATTAACCCAAGATCATGGCAAAATAATCAAGCCCTTGACTCAACACTAATCTTTATTATATAGCTCATGGACTCGATTACAAAGAAGGATCGTAAAGCAAAACTCAAAAATAGATCATGCCATGACTTTATTCTACTAAATCAAGATACTACTAATAGGATCGAACTAAGAAAAACGGTAAAGATAGGAGTTGCGATGGTGTTACGATACCAGAGCACCTCCCCCAAGCTTGCCAGTTGCCAAGGGGAGTGCCCCTACCCATGTGATTATTTCTTCGAAGGTGGTGAAGTAGGAGTTGTTACACTTTTCTTCTCTAGCTTACGCCTGAGGCTAAAATTTTCCTCCCTCAGATCCTCATTCTCGAGCTCAAGTTTCATTATCTTCTTGCATAGTGTTGCCTTGTTGTCCTGCAAAAAATGTGGTGGAATAGATTGGACCTTAGGGAGGCTTGACTTCTTGAACTCCACATGCATATCACCAAGTTGAGGCAGTGGGTAGTTCTCTTCATCAGGGCTTGTCTCCTCCTTCCTCTTTGGATCACAGTCTTCTTCTTCCTCTGTGGTCCAGCCATAGTGTTCCACGTCCGCATATACTCTTGGATGTGCAATATAATCAGCTATATAGCTCTCTCCCTCCGAATCTTGGGACGACATCTTGTTCAAATCTGCAGTAGCAACAGCTCGAAACGAAAACAGAGGATATTTGCATGTTACGGGAGTCAAAACCTTCGGGAGTATATATAATGAATTTTTACCGACCAAAATACGTATCGTACAAGAAAACAGAGTTCGGAGAGCACACGAGGTGCTCACGATGTAGGGGGTGCGCCCAGGGGGGTCGAGCGCGCCCTCCACCCTCGTGGAGGCCTCGTGTCCTTCCCGGACTGCCACTTATTTTTCTATTTTTCTAAATATTCCAAAATGGAGAAATATTGCCTTAAAAATTGTTTTGGAGTCGGTTTACTTACCGTACCACATACCTATTCCTTTTCGGAGTCTGAAGCGGCCTAGAAAGTGTCCCTTATGTATTCCTCCGGGGTCACTGTTTCAATAATATTGGTTTCAACATTTATAGGATTACCTGAGATATAATGTTTGATGCTTTGACCGTTTACCACCTTCGGGTTTGTGCCTTCGAAGTTGTTGATTTTTATGGCACTGGAACGATAGACCTCCTCGATAACGTAGGGACCTTCCCATTTAGAGAGAAGTTTTCCTGCAAAACATCTTAAACGAGAGTTGTATAGCAATACATAATCACCTACATTAAACTCACGCTTTTGTATCCTTTTGTCATGCCATCTTTTAATTTTTTCTTTAAACAACTTGGCATTTTCATAAGCTTGGGTTCTCCATTCATCAAGTGAGCTAATATCAAATAACCTCTTCTCATCGGCAAGTTTGAAATCATAGTTGAGCTCTTTAATAGCCCAATATGCCTTATGCTCTAGTTCGAGGGGTAAGTGACATGCTTTTCTATAAACCATTTTGTACGGAGACATACCCATAGGATTTTTATAAGCAGTTCTATAGGCCCATAATGCGTCGTCAAGTTTCTCGGACCAATTCTTTCTAGACCTATTAACAGTCTTTTGCAAAATTAATTTGAGCTCTCTATTGCTCAATTCTACTTGACCACTAGACTGCGGGTAATAAGGAGATGCAATCCTATGATTAACGTCATATTTAGCAAGCATTTTACGGAAAGCACCATGAATAAAGTGTGAATCACCATCGGTCGTTAAATATCTAGGGACTCCAAACCTCAGAAAAATAACTTCCTTAAGCATTTTAATAGAAGTGATATGATCAGCACTACTAGTTGGAATAGCTTCTACCCACTTAGTAACGTAATCAACAGCAACTAAAATATGTGTGTATCCATTAGAGGCAGGAAAAGGTCCCATATAATCAAAGCCCCAAACATCAAATGGTTCAATAACAAGTGAATAATTCATAGGCATTTCTTGACGTCTACTAATATTACCAATTCTTTGACATTCATCGCAAGACAAGACAAACTCACGGGCATCATTGAAGAGAGTAGGCCAACAAAAATCGGATTGCAATACCTTGTGTGCAGTTCTATCTCCAGCGTGGTGTCCTCCATAAGCCTCGGAGTGACACTTGTGTAGGATTTGTTCCTGTTCATGCTCAGGTACATAACGTCTAATAACGCCATCTACTCCTTTATAAAGGTTTGGGTCATCCCAGAATTAACGTCGCAAGTCATAGAAAAACTTTTTCTTTTGTTGGTATGTGAAGCTAGGTGGTATAAATTTAGCGACAATATAATTAGCATAATCAGCATACCATGGAGTGCTACGAGATGTGCTTATGACATTTAATTGCTCATCAGGGAAGCTATCATCAATAGGTAGTGGGTCATCAAGAACATTCTCTAATCTAGATAAGTTGTCTGCAACGGGGTTCGCAGCTCCCTTTCTATCAACAATATGCAAATCAAATTCTTGTAGCAAGAGAACCCATCTAATGAGTCTAGGTTTTGCATCCTTCTTTTCCATAAGATATTTAATAGCAGCATGATCAGTGTGAATAGTTACTTTAGAATCAACAATATAGGGTCTGAATTTATCACAAGCAAATACAACTGCTAAAAGTTCCTTTTCGGTAGTAGCATAGTTTCTTTGAGCATTGTCTAGCATCACACATAATTTCAAAGTCCATAAATTTTTTATCAACTCTTTTCCGTAGAACAGCACCTACAGCATAATCACTAGCATCACACATAATTTCAAAGGGTAAATTCCAATCAAGTGGCTGAATAATAGGTGCAGAAATCAAAGCCTTCTTAAGTATTTCAAATGCTTCTACACAATCATCATCAAAGACAAATGGTACATCTTTTTGTAATAAATTAGTCAGAGGCCGAGAAATTTTTGAGAAGTCCTTAATGAACCTCCTATAAAATCTGGCGTGACCAAGGAAACTTCTTATACCTTTGATGTCCTTGGGACATGGCATCTTTTCAATAGCATCAACCTTGGCCTTATCAACTTCAGTACCTCTTTCAGAAGCTTTGTGCCCCAAGACAATACCTTCATTAACCATAAAGTGGCACTTTTCCCAATTCAAGACAAGATTAGTCTCTGCAAAACTCGATAAAGATTGCTCAAGCAATCATCAAAAGAGGAACCATAGACGGAAAAGTCGTCCAGGAAAACCTCCCAATTTTTTTCACAAAAGTCAGAGAATATAGCTATCATGCATCTTTGAAAGGTAGCAGGTGCATTACATAAACCAAAAGGCATACGTCTATAAGCAAAAGTACCAAAAGGGCATGTAAAAGTAGTCTTTGGTTGATCTTTAGCCGACACAGGTATTTGAGAGAAACCAGAATAACCATCTAGAAAGCAATAATGTGTATGTTTGCATAACCTTTCTAGCATTTGATCAATAAAAGGTAAGGGGTAATTATCTTTCTTAGTAGCTTTATTTAATTTGGGAAATCAATTGCCATCCTATAGCCTGTGATAATTCTTTGCGGGGTCAATTCATCTTTATCATTAGGGACAACAGTAATACCTCCCTTCTTAGGGACACAATGGACATGACTTACCCACTGACTATCAGCAATGGGATAAATTATACCTGCCTCCAGAAGCTTGAGTATTTCTTTTCTTACCACTTCCTTCATTTTAGGATTCAGACGTTGTTGACCATCACGAACTGGTTTGGCATCTGCTTCCAAATTTGTTTTATGTTGACATAGAGTGGGACTAATGCCCTTAAGATCATCAAGAGTATATCCAATAGCGGCACGGTGCTTCTTAAGAGTTTTCAATAATCTTTCTTCTTCATGCTCTGAAAGGTTAGCACTGATAATAACAGGATATATTTTCTTTTCATCAAGATAAGCATATTTAAGATTATCAGGCAACGGTTTAAGCTCAAACACGGGATCACCCTTGGGTGGAGGAGGATCCCCTAGGATTTCAACAGGCAAATTATGTTGCGGGATAGGTTCCTGTTTAAAGAATACTTCATCTATTTCCCTTCTTTCATTCATGAACATATCATTTTCATGGTCTAGAAATGACGGTTCTAAAGGATCACTAGGAGGTACAGCAATAGAAGCAAGACCAATAATTTCATCCTTACTAGGCGATTCTTCCTCATGATGTTGTTTACTAAATTTAGAGAAACTTAACTCATGAACCATATCATCCAAGCCAATAGTAACAACATTCTTTTCGCAGTCTATCTTAGCATTAACAGTATTCAAGAAGGGTCTACCAAATATAATGGGACAAAAGCTATCTTGTGGAGAACCAAGAACAAGAAAATCTGCGGGATATTTGGTTTTTCCACATAAGACTTCAACATCTCTAACAATTCCCACTAGACAAATAGTATCTCTATTAGCAAGTTTAATTGTGACATCAATTTCTTCTAACTCAGTAGGTGCAATATCATGCATAATTTCTCTGTATAAGTCAATGGGTATTACACTAGCACTAGCACCCATATCACATAAGCCATGATAACAATGATCTCCTATTTTAACAGAAATAACAAGCACGCCTACCACATGTCTATGTTTATCTCTAACACAAGGTTTAGCAATTCTAGCAGTTTCACCCTGGAATTGAATAACATGCCCATTGATACTATCAGACAAGAGATCTTTAACAATAGCAATATTGGGTTCTACTTTGACTTTCTCAGGAGGTGTATAAGTTCTAATATTGCTTTTACGAACAACAGTTGAAGCTTTAGCATGATCCTTCATTCTAACAGGGAAGGGCGGTTTCTCAACATAAGAAGTGGGAACAATAGGATCATTATAAGTGATAGTTTTTTCTTCAACTTTAATAGGTGCAGCTACTTTTACTTCTATGGGAGGATGATATTTAAACCACTTCTCCTTGGGGAGATCAACATAAGTAGCAAAGGATTCATAGAAAGAAGCTACTATCTCAGAGTCAAGACCATATTTAGTGCTAAACTTACGGAAAATATCGGTATCCATAAAAGATTTAACACAATCAAACTTAGGTGTCATACCTGACTCCTTACCTTCGTCGAGGTCCCAATCTTCAGAGTTGCGTTTAATTCTATCCAATAAATTCCATCTAAATTCAATAGTCTTCATCATAAAAGAGCCAGCACAAGAAGTATCGAGCATGGTGCGATTGTTATCAGAAAGCCGAGCATAAAAACTTTGCATAATTACTTCTCTTGGGAGCTCATGATTGGGGCATGAATATAACATTGATTTAAGCCTCCCCCAAGCTTTGAGCGATGCTTTCTCCTTCGCGAGGCCAAAAATTATATATATAATTGCGATCACGATGAACAAGATGCATAGGGTAATACTTTTGATGAAATTCCAATTTCAATCTTTTATAATTCCACGATCTCATATCATCACATAGCCTGTACCATGTCAATGTGTCTCCCTTCAAAGATAAAGGGAAGGCCTTCTTCTTAACAACATCATCGGGTATACCTACAAGCTTTGTCCCATCTCTTGTAAAAGTGTTAGATAGCAGTTTTTCCATCATACCCGAAGGAACCTCAAAAGGAGTTTCATTTTCAATAGGTTCAGTAGGTTGAGTAGGTTGAGGAGCAACTCTTTGCTCTACTGGACGGGGTGAAGATACCCCGAACAAGCCCCTCGGATAATTACTTTCCATAGTAACAAGTGACAGAAAATTTCAGCACACTAAATAAATTTTTCCTTACCAAATTGCACCTACCAAAGGCGCTTCACTCCCCGGCAACGGCGCCAGAAAAGAGTCTTGATGACCCACAAGTATAGGGGATCTAGCATAGTCCTTTCGATAAGTAAGAGTGTCGAACCCAACGAGGAGCAGAAGGAAATGATAAGCGGTTTTCAGCAAGGTATTCTCTGCAAGTACTGAAATAAGTGGTAACAGATAGTTTTGTGATAAGATAAATTGTAACGAGCAACAAGTAACAAAAGTAAATAAAGTGCAGCAAGGTGGCCCAATCCTTTTTGTAGCAAAGGACAAGCCTGGACAAACTCTTATAATAGGAAAAGCGCGCCTGAGGACACATGGGAATATCGTCAAGCTAGTTTTCATCGCGTTCATATGATTCGCGTTTGGTACTTTGATAATTTGATATGTGGGTGGACCGGTGCTTGGGTACTGCCCTTACTTGGACAAGCATCCCACTTATGATTAACCTCTATTGCAAGCATCCGCAACTACAACAAAAGTATTAAGGTAAACCTAACCATAGCATGAAACATATGGATCCAAATCAGCCCCTTACGAAGCAACGCATAAACTAGGGTTTAAGCTTCTGTCACTCTAGCAACCCATCATCTACTTATTACTTCCCAATGCCTTCCTCTAGGCCCAAATAATGGTGAAGTGTTATGTAGTCGACGTTCACATAACACCACTAGAGGCTAGATAACATACATCTTATCAAAATATCGAACGAATACAAAATTCAGATGACTACTAATAGCAAGACTTCACCCATGTCCTCAGGAAAAAACGTAACTACTCACAAAGCATATTCATGTTCATAATCAGAGGGGTAATAATATGCATAAAGGATCTGAACATATGATCTTCCACCAAATAAACCAACTAGCATCAACTACAAGGAGTAATCAACACTACTAGCAACCTACTAGCACCAATCCCGGACTTGGAGAAAAGAATTGGATACAAGAGATGAACTAGGGTTTGGAGATGAGATGGTGCTGGTGAAGATGTTGATGGAGATTGCCCTCTCCCGATGAGAGGAGCGTTGGTGATGATGGTGGTGATGATTTCCCCCTCCCGGAGGGAAGTGTCCCCGACAGAACAGCTCTGCAGGAGCCCTAGATTGGTTCCGCCAAGGTTCCGCCTCGTGGCGGCGGAGTCTCGTCCCGAAAGGTTGCTTCCTATTTTTTTCTCATCGAAAGACTTCATATAGGAGAAGATGGGCATCGGAGAGACACCAGGGGGCCCATGAGGTGGGGGGCGCACCCCCCCACCCTCGTGAGAAGGGTGTGGGCCCCCTGGCCTTCATCTTTGGCGATGATTTTTCTTTATTTATTTTAACATATTCCGTGGAGTTTCAGGACTTTTGGAGTTACGCAGAATAGGCCTCCAATATTTGCTCCTTTTCTAGCCCAGAATTCCAGCTGCCGGCATTCTCCCTCTTCATGTAAACCTTGTAAAATAAGAGAGAATAGCCATAAGTATTGTGACATAACGTGAAATAACAGCCCATAATGCAATAAATATTGATATAAAAGCATGATGCAAAATGGACGTATCAGGACGCAGCTTCATTGACTTACTGCAACTACCTTTGGGTGAATGGCACGTGGGCCGAACGGGTGGCTGGCCCACCTGTCATACAGCCAAAGGCAGGGCATAGTTGAGGGCCGAGGAGTAGATGGCCAACACGCACGTGAATTCAACGCAGTCTGCAGTTCTCATATAAAGGCTCCCCGCCAGTCCAATCTAGTACGAAATCCTACGCACCTACACATGCTAACAAAGGGCAAGAGTGATCACTCGAATCGCAAGATCAGTTGACTAGAAGTCCCTTGGATCCAAGCACCCTCTAAGCTAGACCCATGGAGGCGATGAGCGCGAGAATTAGCCAACTGTGCCAGATGGTCCACGACGCCGGCCTGCATCCCGGCACCGAGGATGTCTCCAGGTAGAGCTTGAGGCCGCCAGGGCAAGGGGCCGCTTGGATGACAGCCTTGTCTCCTTGTTCGACAAGGTCCTCGTCGGTTTCCTTGACAAGATCACCGTCGTCAAGAAGCTCGCGGATGACCTTGATGTATGCCTCCAGCCAAAGCGCCCAGGCTCTGCGATGCCTGCCACCCTTAATGGACACTATGGTGACAACCTCTTCGACGCACTGGTGGCTGCGACTGCCCGACGTCGCGCCGGAGAATTTCCACCTCGAGGTCGTGCTCGCCGCGCTCGCCACGTAGCGCCTGGCGCGGCATGACACCATCGACATAATAACCCACGTCTATGCGCAAATCGTCCACAAGGACTACTAGATGCAAGAGGAGGACGATAGGGCGCTGGCCTTCTTGGACTGTAGGGCAACCTTGGGCGGCATTGTTTAGAAGCACGTTGAGCTCGCCGCCAGCGCTGCTGCTCCTCACACGTCGGTTGGTGACCCGGCGCACTAGGGCGTGAGGATGTCGTTGATGGATCCGTATGTATTTTTATCTTTTCATCAAATCCATGTAGTAGTATATGGTACTACTAGTAATTATCTTACCTTTCGCATCAACTTCATAATTTTCGTACGTACTCCATGCATGAACCGCGCCAGAACCGAACTTCTCATTACTCTAGGGAAGATCCTTATTTCTATCTATCGGTCGCGCCATGGAGCAGAACCAAATTTTACAAGTTACAAGTTCAAAAGGAAAAGCCTGTCATGTTCGCGTCACACCACCACACGGTTGGTCCGGCACGCTGCTCAAGGGGGAATGCGTGCGGTGTTGCATTTTCACTTACAAGTGGGACCGCGGTTGAGCAAACCGACTATCGGCAAACCCCCACCCCGCCCATCACACGTTGGCTGAGAAAACAGGAGGGAGAAGAGATGGTTGTAGCACGGACTCCAAGAAAATTGGTGTCAAATGGGACTCGTGTGGGTGGCGTGTGTCATACTGCTAGGCGTGAATGCTCGTTATGGCCCACCCCACTATATCGAGACTATATCGAGGTGCTGGTTACATAGAACAAATTTCCTGGAGTCCGTGCTCAGCCCTCCTCTATCTCTCTTCTCAGCGAGCCAGCGGACGCGTGGAGCCCATCGTCTGTTTGCTCATATGCGGTCCCACATGTTAGTGAAAATGCAAGAGGACCCACTGAACCTGCACATCTTTCACCTCGATGTGCTGGTGATGAAAAACAAATCCAATAAAGATCTTTAGTGGCCGCTTTTGGAGTTACTCAAGAGTAGTAAGATTCTATTTACAGTTTAACCAAAGCTGCACATCACGTGGCTTCAACTACCACTCTATTTTCTTGCATGACATGACCTGGATGCTGGATGTCCCACGTGTCGGCGAAAGGAGAAAGAACCCGACCAAATCTTGGGTTGCGCCCTCGGATTAGACTAGTTGTGCTAACTTAAAATTTTATTGTGTAGAATGGATGCAAGTTTTGGTATTGGGAAGAAGAGCACGGCCACCGCATCCAAGAAATGGCCCGGACACGACCCGATTGCCCTACCCAAACGGACTGAATCCGGGCAAAATGGAGGTATGTTTGGGGTCGTGCGTTGGAGTTGGCCTTACAAGTGGGACTGCAGTTGAGGAAACCGACTATCGCAAACCCCCACCTCGCCCGCCGCGCGATGGCTAAGTTAGAGAAATGACGATGTTGAAGAAATTGTTGTAGCACGGACTCCAAGAAATATGGTGTCATATGGAAGTCGTGTTGGTGGCGTGTGCTGTACTCCTGGACGTGAATGCCTGTTCTGGCCCATGCCACCCTACTACTCCTACTACTTGTAGTAGTAGAAGTAGTAGTATCGAGGATTCCAGGTGCTGGTTACGTATAGCGAACACATTAACATATGGCCCACCTCACACTATGTCCAAATTTCCTAGAGTCTGTGCTAGGTTAAAAAGTGTTAGTATTTGTGAGGGTGGGTGGTTGGTCTCAAGTTTAAAACGTGTTGTATTACGTATACGTAAATGTAGAGATAGTGCAGCAGTTCTGAAAGTTTGAACCCAAACATCAGAATGCAATTTCTACTAGACTCATCCGAGGACCTAGGACGATGGGATTCGCAGCTACAGTAAAAACACCCGCCCGATGCGCGAAGCATGTGAAGCTAGTACAAATAGTCTACTACTATTGTTGATTGGCCTTATCCGGTAACCTATTGCAATGCACGTACAATTATGTACTATATGCTCCTTCTCGGTCCTCGGGAATCTATGTTCTTCCACTCTTTCATTTAAGACATGAGCTTTGTTCATCCTTTTGCCGAAACACGGGACATCTATATGCCTCCATTTTAAAAAGCATACTATATGCCTCCATGACACACGGTACGTCTAGCATCAAGGTGGTGTGTCATGCAAGAAAATGGAGATATGCAGTGTGTAAGTGAGTCGTGCACTTCGATGGCACCTAGTACTACGCAATATTTTTTCTCCTCGATGGCACGTGAATAATGCACGTACTCAATGACAGAGCACGGGATGGTAGCCATGGACATGGTCAGCCCTTTTTGAAGAGAGAACTAATAAATAACTTTGATGTGTCCCATCAACTCACAGAACAACGAGAAGCTTGCTTACCTTCTCCCTCGCCAACGCATGCGTGGTGGCTCATAGCATGAGGAGAAACTTTCGCTTACAAGCGATGGACGTGCAGCAGTTCATTTGGTGTCAGATTGCCAGAAGTACTACTGTAGTACCATCATTATTGTTCGACTTCCAGAAGAGGAGAAGAGCCAAGCGCAAGGTCACCTACTAACCTAGTACATTACTACTATAGCCAAAGATGGTCTACCTTTTTAGAGCATGGTTAATTAATATAGGCGGCTCTTGCAGTGGGACATCGTTTAGAGCAAGTACTCTCTTCGTAGGAACAAAGGAAGTGAAACAAAAGTTGGAGTGGATGCTAGATTGCCAATTAAAACATGATTACATATCAAAAAAAATCCTATAGCATTCTATCCTATGAATCAAACGACCAATGTAGGAAAATTATGAGGGGGGGTCTCTCCAACAGTGTTCCTCGGCTCGCACCTAGCATCATGGTGGTCGAACTTGGAGTCATTCATCTGGTACACGTGGCATCTCAGATCTGGACACAAGGTGACGGGACCTCTCACTTCGTCCACCATTTGAAGCGGCACGCCGGTGGAGGAGTAGCATACTCCAATATTAGGTTGGCTCTATGTGATGTGACAACTTCATATACTAACCGGATGCTGGCTATACTACTATGGTAATCACACTCCAAGAAGTGACTCGAAAACCATTCATAAATTGAGCCTATGACATGCATTTGCAAATGTACCATTCGTTACATACAACAAGTCATCAACACACAACGACAAGGAGGATTCATGTTGGATTATAGATTATTTCCAACAAAACATTCTAGTAAATACTGAAGTTTTCATCACACAACAAATAACAAGCAATGAAATGAACTTCAACTCAACCAATCCTTGGCGCTGGAAACACTTGCTTTGAACCATAGGTGCTCTGAAGGGCCATCTATTGTCAATATCGAGAGCAATGCAGGACTGATCATCCAGGCTGAAGCGGCATATATCAGGAGCAGGGTAGGGAACCACCGCAATGTCCGAGGTATAGATACAATTGCTTCTCATAAATGGTAGTAATGTTGTGTCAACAGTAGCTGGATCGCCTTTAACCATCATTGGATAGTTTGGTCCAAGGAAGAGCGACTTTTCTCCAAGACTATCAATACTGAACCAGGGAGAAGGTGTTGGCGCTAGTACACTAGTATCCATCCCGAATACCCTGCAATGGGTGTTGGAATAGGTCCGGAGAGGGCGACCATGGGAGACAACACGTGCTCCCTTAGTAGTAACAATCTCAGTGCACTGTATACAGACAAGAAGAGATGATCCATCGGAATTAGTTGCCAGGTGCCACTAAGTATATAAGTCCTGCTCATGATCATCACCATCGTCATCTCCCCCTTGGTTATAAATTTTTTCAAGTATAGGTGGTGGAATGTTCACAGGACCTTGGAAACACAAGAAGAAGGTTAATTAGTAAAGGGAAACTTGCTACCCGCAGGCATGTGGATGAAACAATTATAATTACGGTGGAAGACAAACGTACCGAAACTACGAGGATCCCATGCAAAAATAATGCCACGAGTTGTGGAAGCAAACACAAGATCCTCGTATTCAATTGCATCATAGTACTCATCATCCGTGTACAGAAACTGATTTTTGAGCAATATCCATGGACGAACCGTGGAATCAGTAACGACGGCAACAAGCTTGTCGAAGATAGCAACAACTTCATAGTTCTTGTAATTCCAAGAGCGGTTGGGAACTCGACAAATTGCTATCTTCCGTAGACGACAGCCACCATGATCGTATTTGAACGTATGTAGATCATCTATGTGCTCAACCTCAGGGCACTATGAGATTTTTGGAAGTGGAATCCGCTGACGAGTGTACACATTCATAAGTTCCCACTCGCAATTGTGCCCAATATAAACAACCCAATCTCCATTTGCGCCAGCCCATGCCTTAACCTTAAGCGATGGCATCTTGACATCACACGCATCATTATCAAGCGGCATCAACTTGCACAAGGCGAGGCCTCCGTCGTCCGTGCCCATGCGAATAGGCTTATAGTGAAGATAGGGGAGATCAAACCTCTCCTGGACCCTTGGGTTCCTTGTAATGATGTTATTAGTTGAGTCGAGAACGGTCTTGAATGAACCTTCCATGCTAGCCAAGGTGACGACGTTGCACCGATCAATGAGTTCCTCCACCGCGTCATCTTTCAGATCGGGGCAAGTATAACGGGGTCGTTTCTGGCCTGTTCCCTCCATGGAGAACATGATCAAACAATGGCAGAAGGAAGGGTGAAGGCAAATGGAGAAGAGAGGAAGAGCGCGCGATAGCAGTTCCAAATCGAGAGGGAAAGGCGAAGAGTCGATGGACGGTTGCCAGTTTGCCACAGTACACGAAGAGGCGCCCCGACCTACACGTCTGTTCGGAAATACTAGTAGAAAAGGACTCGACGTTGTCTCACTGACATGTTGGAATGGGACCACATGTCAACAAAACATGGTGTGAAATTTCTCGTGCAAAATGCAATCTGGCCGCGTTGGCCCGAGGTGCCGCATTAGTTATCGACCTTTATTTTTTTCATGGCGTGCCGTTCAGTTTTGAAGCACACTAACTGGTACTGTATATGCAGAGAAAATATAAACTACTCTACCACTACTCCACCTCTAGTACTACTAGTATAAAAAAGGTATATAGGCTGGAGCTTCAGCGCTTTCTTGCTAAGGGTTGCCCACTTGCTTCTCACACTATCACCCTCTCTCCAGATCTAAAAAAGACGGCCTCTCTCTCCCTCCTCACCGGTGGTCGCAGATCTGCCGGGGAAGAAAAGGACGTGCAGCGTTGACGCACTCGTCGTCGGCGAGCGAGGTCATGCACAGACGACAAGGCCCTCCTCTAAGACCTAGTGCCCACACGGGATGGCCTCCGTCCCCAAGCTCGCTGCCATAGTGTGTGCGGAGGACAACGACCACGAGCGAAGCCACTTCCCGCCTACCCTCAGGTATGCTACCTCTTTTCAAACCATACCCTTGTTCTATTGCCCCATCTGCCACGTCGCTGGATGTGGATCTTTTTCCACTCCACCATCTTCCCAATTTGCTATCCTCTACTCTGTTGGTCACGCAGACAAAAACCTTAATTTGCACTATTAAAGGAAACCCTACTTCATGCAGAATAATCCATGTTTGGGTTGAATAAGGAAAGGAAGGGAGACTGTACTGTCCAAGAGAGTAGGCATCGAACCCGCATCTAGGTTGAAAAGGGGAAAATCAGTAGCTAAGTAATGAGTCTCATGTCTCTTGGTTGAAGAAGGGTAGAAAGGCATGACAACGCAATAGAGAATGACCAGGTCGATTGGTTTCTTATCCTCACATAGGAAAAATGTGGCTAAAGAGAACAAAAATGGGACGTAATTCACATATGCTCACTGGATATTTGTTGCTCTATGCAACCATACCTCCCTCACCACTCTATGCGTCCGTGGAGGTACATTGTACTGGTGCACCCACTGTCCGAATGGGCCTCCCATGCTCGTATTGCCACTTTTTTGTTGTTAGTATAACGCCAGTAGTCAAGTCAAGCAATGCTACTACTAAAGTGATGCCATATTTAACTAATGTCGCACTCAGTCTAATGCCACCGATAAATTTAAGCAATGCCATTCAATGTCACTGGATTATTTCAGGGTTAGCTATTGATTGTGGATGTATTAGAGATTTTTCAGCTAAGGCATTCTAATGTTGTTGCACAGCCAATATACCAATGATGAAACTTGTTACTACCTTCAGATTTTTGCACTTTTAATGCTTATAGATTACATACCTCACTTTCATGAGATAAGTTAATTTTTTTGTACAGTGTCACCAAAATGCCAAGGCACTAATGTGATTTTATTTTGGTTAAACTGCACAAAAAATTATGAAGAGAAGAGGAAAGGTCAAGAGTGGGCACCTCCTCCTCCGTCTATTCTCTTGATTTGTTCGATCAAGTTTTTATGTTTGATCGATTATCAAGTTGGGATAGCAATTTTTACGGTCCCCATGACTTCGAAATGATATTTACCTTGGAGGTACATGGTTTTTGATTTTTTTTATATTGTCATTATTTAATAATGCTAGTTACCTTCACACTTTTGTATTTGGTTTAATGCTCATGCATAGCTAGTATACCAATGCTGAAAGTTGTTACCTTTACATTTTGTATTGTTAATACTTATAGAAATCTTCCAATGCTAAAGTTTATTGAAATCTGTTCAATAAAACCATTGTACTGTACCACTGATTAGTGTATATTTGTAGTATTCAAATGGTGTTGCATTAGCGTATGGACATAAATAAAGTGTGACATGCTTTCCTAGATATGTGCTCAAGAAAACTACTACCTGTTTTTCTAAATACTAGACATTTGGGTACTTTAAATTGGACCGCCAAAACGTCTTATATTAAGGAACAGAGGTTGTAGAGTTCACTCAAATTATCCCGGTAAAGCTAATCACACCTTTGTTAAAATTAATGTTCATTATGTTATCAGAGGAGGTTTGTATGTTTGTCTATAATGCATGTCGACTACATACCTGACATCATGATGTAATGTTAAGTCATTTCCTTTTGTACAGTGTCACTGAATTGTCAAGGCGGTGATGGCATTTTATTTTAGTTGAACTGCACAAAATATGCTTAAAAGAAGAGGAAAGGTCAGGAGTCAATCATTCTTTCAGAAAGAACTATATATGCCTTTCTGACATCAGCCAATGTTGCCTTATTTATTCCTTCAAACAGGTGGTTAGAAACAGTCTTGCTACCTTTTCCCATTAAGAAATTGGAATGCTTATATTTGTGAGTCTATGCTTCAACTAGTGTCATTTTTACAGTAATCACACTTCCAATATCTATGCAAACAGGGATGCTCGATTTTAGTGGAACTGCACAAAAAGTCCAACTGGTTCAACATTAGGAGCATGTTTTTTCCAAACCTTTATATCCAATTGGTGGCACTATGAGTTTTTCATTACGAAGGTACATGGTTTGATCCTATCTTGCTACTCTTTTTGTACTGTCATTAGATAGTAATACTAGTGGTTTGCATGTGAATTTATTGGCAGGGTGGACCTACATTGGAGGCGCAGGACAGGATTCAATGATTGGATGCTCAATTTTGGTTGTATCGATTTCACCTCTTCCATCACTGCGAACATGGATATCCTTGGTCTGATGAACAATAGGCGCTATATTTCTGCTCTGAACCAGCAAATCAATTCAGTATGAACTTGTCCAGGGCAAAACATGACTGTATCAAATTGTCAAGTATAAAACATGATAGATGCTAAGCAGAAGAGACATGTTTAAACCGAAAATACAAGGTGGGTTATATGTTTACTAGTTGCTTGATATTTGTGTAGACAGAGATGTCTGCCCGTTGCTATTTGGCAAACAAACAAAGTGACCGCAATTTTGATTGAACTGCACAAGAGAATAGTATAGTCACTGCATGTAGTGCCATTTGAAAGTAGACACAGAAAGATTGGATAGTCACTTCATGGACTGCAGAAAAGTAGTACTGTACTATTTATTGGCCAACACTAGGTGCTTCATTGCTTTGGTCTAATTATACAATGGGCATCATTTTGCCTAAGTTAAAGTTTGTATTCCGAAAATAGTCTTGCCGTGTGATCGAGAGAAGACCAAATCATATTGCAGTGGATGTTCCTCCATCATGTGTGGTTCATTCTCATGGTTCCAGCTGTTGGTGAAACCACTTACGTTTGCAAAAGGAATTGTAGACTTCACAAACAAATTTGTCTTTCAGTCTGTACTGAATGTTGGCCAAGAGAAGCATCCATCTTAGTAGGAAGAACAAATGTTTTTTCTAGATCTTTCCTTTTGGAGCTACATATTTGCATATGATCTGTGAATCATTGAGATGCATTAACATGTTGATCTTATGTATGAGAATTGTACTAGTTGGTTTTAGTTGCGACGCAAGATCTGAAGTGGCTGATCTTTGCTTTTGGAGCTACATATTTGTATGTGATCTGTGAATCATTGAGATGCATTAACAGTTCCCTATTTCTATTAGTTCAGTGTTTACAGGTTACTAATCGATCACTAGCTAGCCTACTAATGCGCTCCTGACAGTTTTAGTTGCGATGCAAGATCCGAAGTGGCGGTTTTTTGAATAAAAATGCCTACCTCTGAAGAAACTGGCAAGCTGCTATGAAGAAAATGCCATGCGAATCTGAAGAAACTGCCAGCAAAACATTCGCAAATGCCTTATCTCCCAGCTAACGTTCATCAACTAATGTGATCGTACACGTAGACCATCCGACCTACTTGATCCTACACGTACACTATCCGACCTACTTGATCCTACATGGATAAATAGCGGATCACGCACGTACTACCTCCTTTCCGGTTTGCGGGGCTCAATTCAAGAAACCACCTACTCGATCCTACAGGAATAAATAGTGGATCACGCACGTACTAGTACCTCCTTTCCGGTTTGCAGGGCTTAGTTCAAAAATCTCACCAACCAAGGTACTCCCTCCGTCCGGGTTTATTAGCCACGTGAGCAAAGCAGCAAGACCAAGGCATAGCAATAATTAGCTGCATACAGAAGTTTAAGCCTAATTAATTCCAGCGATTTAAGTGGCTGCATGCGTGCCCTCAGCTGTGACTCGTTACATGCTGCTCCACATACTGGCTGTGAGCGATTCTGAGTGCATGCATGCAGCCGGCCGTAATTAAGGCAGCTAACTGATGCGAAAAAAGATGCGCTTTAATTGTTGCGGGCCTTATAAATCCGTGGAATCATTATTGACAAGGAGGGAGATGATTGGAGTGCACTCGTTTGACCGTCATGCCGGCGTGCATCCCAGCATGGATGGGACGGGACGGCACAGTCATAATTTCAGTTTCTCTAGTTTTCCACGGCAAGCTGGCGCGCTAAGCCACGCCTGCTTATGCATTGAATTCCGATGACCGTCGCGCTACCTTCCGCCCATAAGTACTGTTTCCCGGCCTTCTCCGGTGGCACCGTGACCCAACTCGTCATATCCTCATAAACCCCACCGGCCCGACGTCGCTCGCCACTTATCCTCGCTCGCCATGTCCGCCATGCCCCCGCCCGTCTGCGATAGGCGAGGCCGGAGGTGGTCACCGCTAGAACTAGTGTTCGGGTTTTCACCGGAAGGCAGACGAAGGGAGGAGGCATTCTATCGGTCTTTAGATGGCAATGCGGAGATCAAGGACTTGTTGGAGCTCGACCGTCTGGCGGAGGAGCAGGAGTTGTTGGAGCGCGACCGCCTGGCGGAGGAGCAGCGTATCGCCGATTTGTGCTGCCAGCGGGACATGGAGTAGCAGCGCACCGATGCCCTGAGTCGCGAGCAGAGCGCCCACAACTGGGCCGACAATGTGGAGGCCAGCGCCCGGCAAATAGCCCTGGAGGCTGTCGGGCATGCACGCGTTCGCGATGCTGATTTTTACTACCAGATCGTCAAGTGGGTTTCCCTCTTAGAAGCCGAAGCTTCGTTGGACCACGCCGGCATGGAAAGGGCCAACACACGCGAGCAACGCGCCCTATCACACCGCTGGCAAGTCCGAGGCGAGGCGGAGAACGCCAGTGCCGGAGTTTAGCGTGTACCACAGATGGCGGCCGGCATCGTCTAGTTAGCTAAGAGTAAGTTAGTACTTGTACACTACTAGTGTATTACTGGGAGTAGATAGTTAACTTGTATATGATGGTTATCAACGTGGAAGTTCAGCACTCTATATGCGGATCAGACCTGTTACTTTGATCTGAATGTTGAACTTTCCATTTAAACGTATGGAATGGGTTGTTATTTTTTAAATCGGTTGTATTTGTCCTCCACGGGTTTAGAGGCTGACTTGTGGGCCTACCAAGTTGACGCGTACACAATCAGGAGATGATTGTACGTGGAGAGGATGATAGCTGGGACCCGCCAAGGTCATGGCAGTACGCAAGAAAGTGCCTCCTTATTTCAAGCCAATAAAAAATGGCTCCTCCTAATGGATTTATGACATCTAGGTCCCATGCCATTGTCAATGTAGTCAATAAACGAGAGAATTGCACAACGAGCGGCTGACACCAAGGACTCAGCAGCTCGCCCAGTTATTTTTGTTTTGGGTTAATTTGATAAATGCCACTCCAAATCTGGTGTTTCCAGAAATGCCACTGCAATTTCCAAACTTTGAAAAATGCCATTTCATGCCATTTCCAGAGGCATTTTTCGAAGTCTGGAGTGGCGTTTTTCAAAGTTTGCAAATTGCAGTGGCGTTTATAAAAGTTTGCAAAAATTGCAGTGGCATTTTTCAAAGTTTGGAAATTTTAGTGACATTTTTATGAATCGCCATAATCGGGGTGGCATTTATCTAATTTGTTTTTGAGACGGAAGCAGGGTGTCAACTGGGCTGTGTGGGGCACTCTTGCCTGTCTAGACAGCCTTTTCTTTTATGTTTACCACAGACCAGCCTAGTAGTTTTTTTTCTTTCTGAAAATGGCTAGCCCAGTTTTTTTGTGATTTGTCAAGTAAGTCGCTTTGTCAGGCCTGTTGGGCTGCAAATCTTTCAAGACGAGGAGAGCTTCATTCGGCTGGCCGAGAAAATGGCCTGTCAGTAATGAGAAGTGGGTTGTACATTTTTAAAACACATCAAACTGGCAATTAGTTTGAAATTTATTTTTTTTTATTTTGAGATTTTAAATTGCAATCATTTTTATGCATGGACAATTTATTGGATTTTATATGGATATACATTTATTTTTAAAATCAGTTTGAATGTGACTCGAAATTTCGGGATTAAAAACAGTTCGGACCGCACAATATGGGAAAATTTTGTATAATTTTTTAACCGTGGCCATAATATGGGCTGTAATGCTAACAAAAAGAATATGGGCTCCAAAAAAACCTTAAGAATTAGCAAATGTGCTATAAATTATTAGAAATAATGGCAGATGGGCTGTATGTTGTTTTATATAGATTTGAGGCTTTCCTAAAAAAAGTTTGACGCACAAGCAGTGATTGTTGGATGTCCATCCAACTGTCGTAGTGCTTCTTCAATCTCTGCTCTTCCTGCTCCAGCCGCTCAAACAAGCGCCAGCGGGACTGCCTGCTCCCTCCTCCCCACGGCCGGCTGTGCTGCCGTGCAGGCCTCACCGCCCCATCATACTCCCATCGCTGGCCTAGCCATCCCTCTACTCAACCACACCTGCTATTATTCTCCGGCGATGGCAGATGAACCAGTAAACCCTCATACAGTTGTACTCCCCTTCGTGTGGGAAACAACTGCCGAGTCTTCCCTGGCTCCGTGTCGTTTCCTTCCTAGGCCTCGCCGTCGTCCACCGCCCTGGTGCTCTCGGCGCGGCGTGGTCAACGTGGTCAACGACCGACATGCATCTGAAGTGGACTGTACATGGAGAGGCTGATAGCTGGGTCCATGACCGCACGCAAGGAAATGCCTCCTTATTACGCGCAAAGTAATGATTCCTCCACCTGACATCTGGGACCCACCGAAAGGGCCTCTGTATTTTGCGAAAAAAATGTTACGCCACTGATAGCTCGGACCCACCAGCTATATCTTCGCACGCAAGGAAGTGCCTCCTTATTACGCACAAAAAAATGAATACTCCCCCTGCTAGCTGGGACCCAGTATAGTGGGCCTACTAAGTTGACGGGGACAGAGGGCTTTGTCAACTTAGTCAATATACACGATTCTAGCTCCAGTGACCGTACGATGTCCATCCAACGGCCATAGTGCTTCTTCAACTTCTGGTCTTCTTGCTCCAGCTGCCCAAAGTAGCGCCGGTCGTACCGCCTGCTCCTGCCTCCCGTGGTCGGCTGTGCTGCCGCGGAAGCCTCACCGCCCCCATACTACTCCCACCGCTGGCCAGGACATCCCTCCACTCACCCACACCCCATGTTATTCTGCGGCGATGGCAGCCTCATACCGCAGCCGAACCAGTGAACCCTCGTAATCCTCTCCGCGTGGGCATCCACTGTTGTGTGTTCCCCGACTCCGCATCGTCCCCTTCCTAGGCCTCGCCGTCGTCCACCACCGTGGTGCTCTCGGCACGGCATGGTCAATGTGGTCAACAACCGACTTCCATCGGAAGTACTATACGTGGAGAGGCTGACAGCTGGGTCCATGACAGCCGCAAGGAAGTGCCTCCTTATTACACGGAAAATAATTATTCCTCCACATGAAAGCAGGGAGCCACCGGACAGGCCACCGTATTTCGTGAAAAAAGGTTTCCCCCTGACTGCTGGGACCCACCGGACGGGCCACCGTATTTCATGAAAAAAATGTTCCCCCCGCTGTGAGCTCGGACCCACCGGAAGTGCCTCCTTATTACGCACAAAAAAATGAATACTCCCCCTGCTAGGTGGGACCCACCTTGGTGGGAGGCTGACTTGTGGGCCTACTAAGTTGATGGGGATGGAGGGCTTTGTCAACTTAGTCAATATGAATGATTCTAGCTCTAGTGACCGTACGATGTCCATCCAACGGCCGTAGTGCTTCTTCAACCTCTGGTCTTCTTACTCCAGCAGCCCAAAGCAGCGCCATTCGTGCTGCATGCTCCTGCCTCCCGTGGCCGGATGTGCTGCAGTGGAGGCCTCATCGCCCCCTACTATTCCCACCGCTGGCCAGGCCCTGCGGCAATGGTAGCCTCACACCGCAGCCGAACCAGTGAACCCTCGTACTCCTCTCCGCGCGGGCTTCCACTGCTGCGTCTTCCTCGGCTCTGCGTCGTCCCCTTCCTAGGCCTCGCCGTCGTCCACCGCCCTGGTGCTCTCGGTGTGGTGTGGTCAACATGGTCAAGGAACGACTTCTATAGGAAGACTACTGTACATGGAGAGGCGGACAGCTGGGTCCACGACAGCCGCAAGGAAGTGCCTCGTTATTATGCGCAAAATAATTATTCCTCCACCTGATAGCAGGGACCCACCAGACGGACCACCGTATTTCGTGAAAAAAATGTTTCCCCCCTGACTGCTGGGACCCACCAGCTACATCTTCGCACGCAAGGAAGTGTGTCCGGGCAAAAAAAAAATGATTTTCCCCCCTGACTGCTGGGACCCACCATCTACATCTTCGCACGCAAGGAAGTACCTGAGAGTCGGGACCCACCTGATCAAAGCGTACGTAGCCTTGTCATTCTGGTCGTGAATGTGTACATACATACTGGTCGATGTAGAATCGTGCACGTGTCATAGTAGAGGCGCGCATGTAGCATGTACACATACGTACAGCGGCCAGTGTGCAAGAAAGAAAATACGGCCACGAACGTACATACAGGTGGGGTCTTGAACGCCTACTCATGCATACGTATGGCCAGGGCTCGTGTACATGGCTGGGTTGGAACGGAGAAACAATGTCGTCATCGTGTTCATGGGGAGCCAACTGGCTGGGTCTGAACGAAATGCATCATCATGTTCATTGGGAGGGCTTGGATGGAACAGGCGATGGAAACGAGGCCTGGCGTACCGCAGAACGGAGGAAACGGCCTTGTGTTCGACCGACCACATTCAAAATGGGATCCTGACATCCTATTCATCAGGAGGGGTCTGGCATACCGCAAAACGGAGGAAACGGACTTGTGTTGGACCTCCTACGGTCGAAACGGGGTCCTGTTGATCGGGAGGGGTGTGGCGTACCGCAAAACGGAGGAAACGGACTTGTGTTGGAGCGCTATGGTCAAAACGGGGGTCCTGTTCATCGAGAGGGGTGTGGCGTACCGCAAAACAGGACTCCACGGGATACTGTTCATCTCCACCGTCGACCTCCTCCAACCTCCATGGGCTACTGTTCATCCACCGTCGACCTCCTCCGGCCTCCACATGTGACTGTTCATCCACGAGCTCCTGTTCGTCCAGCCTCCACTGCACACTACTCCACCGGATACTGTTCAACCACCCCTCTCCATGGGCTCCTGTTCAACCACCCCTCCACGGGCTATTGTTCATCCACCCCTCCACCTTCTACTATTCATCCAGCCCTCCACGGGGTCGTCCTGTTCATCCAGCCCTCCATGGGGTCATGTTCATCCAGCCCCAACCGGCTCGATCAATCGGGGTCATGTTCATCCAGCCCCAACCGGCTCGATCGATCAGGGTCATGTTCATCCAGCCCCAACCGGCTCGATCGATCGGGGTCCTGTTCATCCAGAGGCAACACCACGGGATCCTGTCCATCCACCCCCACCGTGAACTGTTCATCCAGATCCCCCTACAACGCTCACTGTTCATCCAGAGGCAGGATCGATCGGCTTCAGTTAGCAGCAGTAGCGAAGGAATCGCTCGATCAGGTTCAGTTAACAGCCATCGATCGATCGCTCGGGTTCAGTAACGCGTAGCCTGCAGTGCAATCGCTCGGGTTCAGTAGGCGAACGCCTCGCTCGGGTTCAGTTAGAGCCCAACACCTCACACCCATGCGTGTGTGTGTACGAGAGAAACACGCAAACCTCTGTGCATCGCTCGGCCCCGACCACCCACTGTAACCGGGAATACCCCGATATTTCCCTTGCCCTCGCTTCTACCACAGTTTTTCCATCATGGACGGCCCAAAGAATGTCATGCAGCTGCATCTCTGCCCCGCCCAGGACGAAAAGCCCATTTTCTGTCATGATTTTTTGTCATAGAAGTAGGATCCCGCCACATCTATGATGATACCGGGATTTGTCACAATTATCATCATAGAAGTGTCATAAGTATGAGAGAGAGAAAATTCGTTCGACCCAAAATGTCACGGATGTGTCTTTTTTTTGTAGTGTTACAATTTTAGCACTTGTAGACATTACCTTGCTGAAAACCACTTGTCATTTTCTTCTGCTCCTCGTTGGGTTCGACACTCTTACTTATCGAAAAGAGCTACAATTGACCCCATACACTTGTGGGTCATCAAGGCAAAGCGCTCTTGGTAAGTGGAAATTGGTAAGGAAACATTGTTACTATGTCCTGAAATATGTTGTCACTTGCTACTATGGAAAATAATCCTTTGAGGGGTTTGTTCGGGGTATCTTCACCTCGACCGGAACCACAATTAGTTACCCCTCAACCTAATGCACCTACTGAAAATATTTAATATGAAATTCCTTCGGGTATGTTAGAACAACTCCTAGCTAATCCTTATGTAGGAGATGGAACCGAACATCCTGATATGCACTCGATATATGTGGATGAAATTTGTGGATTATTTAAGCTTGTAGGTTTGCCCGGAGATGAAGCTAAGAAGAAGGTTTTCCCTTTATCTTTAAAGGGAAAAGCATTGACATGGTATAGGATATGCGATGATATTGGATCTTGGAACTGGAACAGTTTGAAATTGGAATTTCATCACAAATGTTATCCTATGCATCTAGTTCATCGTGATCGGAATTATATATATAATTTTTGGCCTCGTGAAGGATGAAGTATCGCTCTAGCTTGGGGAAGGCTTAAGTCAATGTTATATTCATGCCCCAATCATGAGCTCTCGAGATAAATTATTATTCAGAACTTTTATGCTCGGCTTTCTCGTAATGATCAATCCATGCTTGATACTTCTTGTACTAGTTCTTTTATGAAGAAGACTATTGAATTCCGGTGGGATCGAAAGAATTAAACACAACTCTGAAGATTTGGAACTCGATGAAGGTAAAGATTCAGGTATTGAACCTAAGTTTGATTGTGTTAAATCTTTTATGAATACCGATGCTTTCCGAAAGTTTAGCACTAAATATGGACTTGACTCTGAGATAGTAGCTTCCTTTTGTGAATCTTTTGCTACTGATGTTGATCTCCCTAAGGATAAGTGGTTTAAGTACCACCCACCAATTAAATAACTGGTAAAAGCTAAAGAAGAGACTATCATTTTCAATGTTGATCCAGTTGTTCCCACTTCTTATATTGAAAAACCGCCTTTTCCTGTTAGGATGAAGGAACATGCTAAAGCTTCAACTGTGGTTAACAAAAGTTGTGTTAGAACATTCAAACCTTCTGAACAAATCAAAGTTGAACGTAGTTTTGCTATGGTTAAATATATCTTAGTTGAAAATATTGATGGGAATGTTATTTACTTCTGTGATGAAGCTTCTAGAATTGCTAAACCTGAAGGAAAAGATAAACATAGATCCGTTGTTGGCATGCCTGTTGTCTCAGTTAAGATAGGAGATCAATGTTATCATGGGTTATGTGACATTGGTGCTAGTGTGAGTGATATTCCCTTCTCCTTATATGAAGAAATTAGAGATGAAATAGCACCTGCTGAAATAGAAGACATAGATGTTACTATTAAACTTGCTAATAGAGATACTATATCACCAATTGGGATTTTTTATAGATGTTGAAGTCTTGTGTGGGAAGATAAAATACCCTACTAATTTTCTTATTCTTACCCCCCCCCCCCACAAGATGAATTTTGTCCCATGATATTTGGTAGACCTTTCTTGAACACCGTCAATGCTAAAATAGACTGTAAGAAACAAACTGTCGGTGTTAGCTTTGGTGATGAATCTCATGAGTTCAATTTTTCCAAGTTTAGTAAACATCCTCATAAGAAATATTTGCCCAGTAACGACGAAATTATTGGTCTTGCTTCTATTGTTGTGCCTCCTACTGATCCTTTGGAACAATATTTGCTAGACCATGAAAATGATTTGCATATGCGTGAGAGAAATGAAATAGATAGAATCTTTTTCGAACAACAACCTCTGCTTAAACACAATTTGCCTATTGAAACTCTAGGAGGTCCTCCTCCACCTAAAGGTGATCCTGTTTTTGAATTAAAACAATTACCAGACACTCTAAAATATGCTTATCTTGATGAAAATAAGATATATCCTATTATTATCAGTGCTAACCTTTCAGAACATGAAGAAGAAAGATTATTGAAAGTTCTAAGGAAGCACAGGGCTGCTATTGGATATACTCTTGATGATCTTAAGGGCATTAGTCCCACTGTATGTCAACACAAGACTAATATGGTACCTGATGCTAAACCCGTTGTTGATCACCAACGTCGGTTAAATCTGAAAATGAAAGAAGTGGTAAGAATGGAAATATTGAAACTTCTGGAAGCAGGTATAATCTATCCTATAGCTAATAGTAGATGGGTAAGTCATGTTCATTGTGTCCCTAAGAAGGGAGGTATTACTGTTGTTAGTAATGATAAGAATGAGCTTATTCCACAAATAATTGTTACGGGCTATAGAATGGTAATTGATTATAGAAAATTAAATAAAGCTACTAGAAAAGATCATTATCCTCTGCCTTTTATTGGTCAAATGTTAGAAAGACTATCTAAGAACACACATTTTTGCTTCCTTGATGGATACTCTGGCTTTTCACAAATACTTGTTTTACAATCTAATCAAGAAAAGACCACTTTTACTTGTCCTTTTGGAACATTTGCTTATAGACGTATGCCTTTCAGTTTATGTAATGCACGTGGTACCTTTCAAAGATGTATGACTACTATCTTCTTTGATTTTTGTGAAAAGATTGTTGAGGTTTTCATGGATGACTTTTCTGTTTATGTGAAGTCTTTTGATGATTGTTTAAGCAATCTTGATTGAGTTTTGCAGAGATGTGAACAAACAAATCTTGTCTTGAATTGGGAGAAGTGCCACTTTATGGTTAATGAAGGTATTGTCTTGGTCCACAAAATTTCTGAAAGAGGCATTGAGGTGGACAAAGCCAAGGTTGATGCAATTGAGAAAATGCCATGTCCTAAAGATATCAAAGGTATTCATAATTTCCTTGGTCATGCTGGTTTCTATAGAAGGTTTATCAAAGACTTTTCTAAAATTTCTAGGCCTCTTACTAATCTTTTTCAAAACGATATTCCCTTTGTGTTTGATGATGATTGTATGGAAGCCTTTGAAACACTAAAAAAAGCCTTAATTACTGCACCTGTTGTTCAACCACCTGATTGGAACTTGCCTTTTGTGATTATTTGTGATGCTAGTGATTATATTGTTGGTGTTGTTCTAGGACAAAGCGTTGATAAGAAACTAAATGTTATTCATTATGCTAGTAAAATTCTAGACAGTGCTCAACGAAACTATGCTACTATTGAAAAAGAATTCTTAGCAGTGGTGTTTGCTTGTGATAAATTCAGATCTTACATTGTTTATTCTAAAGTAATTGTTCACACCAATCATGCTGCTATAAAATATGTTATGGAAAAGAAAGATGCTAAACCTAGACTCATTAGGTGGGTTCTTCTGCTACAAGAATTTGATTTACATATTACTAATAGGAAAGGAGCAGAGAACCCCGTAGTTGATAACTTGTCTAGACTTGAAAATATTCTTGATGACCCACAACCAATTAATGATAGCTTCCCTGATGAACAACTAGATGCAATAAATGTTTCTCATAGTACACCTTGGTATGCTGACTATGCTAATTATATTGTTGCCAAATACATACCACCTAGCTTCACATACCAACAAAAGAAAAAAATTCTTCTATTACTTAAGACATTACTTTTGGGATGACCCACATCTTTATAAAGAAGGAGCAGAAGGTATAATTAGACATTGTGTACCTGAGCATGAACATGAACAAATCCTACGGAAGTGTCACTCTGAAGCTTATGGAGGACATCACGCGGGAGACAAAACCGCTCATAAGGTATTGCAATCTGGTTTTTATTGGCCTACTCTCTTCAAGGATGCCCGTAAGTTTGTCTCATATTGTGATGAATGCCAAAGAATAGGTAATATTGGTAAGCGTCAAGAAATTTCTATGAATTATTCACTTGCTGTTGAACCATTTTATGTTTGGAGATCTGACTTTATGGGAGCTTTTGCTTCCTCTAATGGGTATACACATATTTTGGTTGCTATTGATTATGTTACTAAATGGGTAGAAGCTATTCCAACCAGTAGTGTTGATCACAACACCTCTATTAAAATGCTTAAGGAAGTTATTTTCCCAAGGTTTAGAGTCCCTAGATATTTAATGACTTCACATTTTATTCATGGTGCTTTCTGTAAAATGCTTGCTAAGTATGATGTCAATCATAGAATTGCTTCACCTTATCATCCTCAGTCTAGTGGTCAAGTTGAACTTAGAAATGGAGAAATAAAACTAATCTTACGAAAGACTGTTAATAGGTCCCGGAAGAATTGGTCTAAGAAATTAGATGATGCACCTTGGGCTTATAGAACAACCTATAAAAATCTTATGGCTATGTCTCCATATAAAATGGTATATGGAAAAGCTTGTCATTTACCTCTTGAGTTAGAACATAAAGCATTTTGGGCAATAAAAGAACTCAATTATGATTTCAAGCTTGCTGGAGAAAAAAGGTTATTTGGCATTAGCTCATTAGATGAATGGAGAACCCAGGCTTATGAAAATTCTAAGTTATTCAAAGAAAAAAGTTAAAAAATGGCACGACAAAGGAATCCAAAAGCGTGAGTTCAAAGTAGGAGGATATGTTCTTTTGTACAACTCTCATTTAAGATTCTTTGCAGGAAAACTCCTCTCTAAATGGGAAGGACCATATGTCATCGAGGAGGTTTATCGTTCCAGAGCTCAAAATAAATAACGCCGAAGGGACTAACCCGAAGGTTGTCAATGGGCAATGAATAAAACAATCTCAGGTATGCCCATTAATATAGAAAGCAATGTTATTCAAATTTTAACACCGAAAGAACACATAAAAGAGTCCTTTCGGAACACTCCAGAATCATGAAAATAAGGAGGTGCGTGATAAGGTAAGTAAATGGACTCTGAAAAATCCGCAAAAATATTTTTTGTCAGTTTTGGAATATGTAGAAAATTAGGAAAATAAGAAACTTCTAGGAAAGTGACCCTGGTGGGCACGATACACCAGGGCGCGCTGATGTCTACTACACAACCTTCTTCTTGTAGCCGTTGTTGGGCCTGCAAGTGCACAGTTTGTAGGACTGTAGCAAATTTCTCTCAAGTGGATGACCTAAGGTTTATCAATCCGTAGGAGGCGTAGGATGAAGATGGTCTCTCAAGCAACCCTGCAACCAAATAACAAAGAATCTTTTGTGTCCCCAACCCACCCAATACAATGGTAAATTGCATAGGTGCACTAGTTCGGCGAAGAGATGGTGATACAAGTGCAAAATAGATAGTAGATATAGGTTTTTGTAATCTGAAATTATAAAAACAGCAAGGTAGCAAGCGATAAAAGTGAGTGTAAACGGTATTGCAATGATAGGAAACAAGGCCTAGGGTTCATACTTTCACTAGTGCAAGTTCTCTCAACAATAATAACATAGATAGATATTATAACAATCCCTCAACATGCAACAAAGAGTCACTTCAAAGACACTAATAGCAGAGAACGAACGAAGAGATTATGGTAGGGTACGAAACCACCTCAAAGTTATTCTTTCGGATCGATCTATGAAAGAGTTCGTACTAGAATAACACCTTAAGACACAAATCAACCAAAACCCTAATGTCACCTAGATACTCCATTGTCACCTCAAGTATCCGTGGGCATGATCATACGATATGCATAACACAATCTCAGATTCATCTATTCAACCAACACAAAAGTACTTCAAAGAGTGCCCCAAAGTTTCTACCAGAGAGTCAAGAACGTGTGCCAACCCCTATGCATAGGTTCATGGGCGGAACCCGCAAGTTGGTCACCAAAACATACATCAAGAGGCACATGATATCCCATTGTCACCACAGATAAGCACAGCAAGACATACATCAAGTGTTCTCATAAAAGACTCAATTCGATAAGATAACTTCAAAGGGGAAACTCAATTCATCACAAGAGAGTAGACGGGGAGAAACATCATAAGATCCAACTACAATAGCAAAGCTCGGGATACATTAAGATCGTGCCATAGAGGGAACACAAGAGAAACACGAGAGAGAGAGAGAGAGAGAGAGAGAGAGAGATCAAACACATAGTTACTGGTACATACCCTCAGCCTCGAGGGTGAACTACTCCCTCCTCGTCATGGAGAGCGCCGGGATGATGAAGATGGCCACCGGTGATGGATCCCCCCTCCGGCAGGGTGCCGGGAAGGGCTCCCGAGAGGTTTTTGGTGGCTACAGAGTATTGCAGCGGTGGAACTCCCGATCTATCTTCTCCGTGGATGTTTTTAGGGTACGTGGGACTATATAGGCGAAAGAAGTCGGTCGGGGGTGCTCGAGGGGTCCACGAGACAGGGGGCGCCCCCTGTAAGGGAGGCGCGCCGTCCTATCTTGTGGGCTCCTTGAAGATCTTCTGACTTGATCTCCAAGCCTCCAGGATGATATTATTCCAAAAAAATCACGATGCCGAAGGTTTCGTTCCGTTTGGACTCCGTTTGATATTCCTTTTCTTTGAAATACTGAAACAGGCAATAAAACAGCAATATGGGTTGGGCCTCCGGTTAATAGGTTAGTCCCAAAAGTAATATAAAAGTGTATAATAAAGCCCATAATCATTCAAAACAGATAATAAAATAGCATGGAAGAATCAAAAATTATAGATACGTTGGAGACCTACCAAGCATCCCCAAGCTTAATTCCTGCTCGTCCTCGAGTAGGTAAATGATAAAAATAGAATTTTTGATGTGGAATGCTACCTAGCATGATTCTCAAAGTAATTTCTCTTTATTGTGGCATGAATGTTCAGACCCAAATGATTCAAGATAAAAGCTTATAAAACATAGAAATAATAATGCTTCAAAGCATACTAACAAATAATCATGTCCTATCAAAATAGCATAGCCAAAGAAAGCTTATCCCTACAAAATCATATAGTTAGGCCATGCTTCATTTTCATTACACAAAATACTCCCATCATGCACAACCCCGATGACGAGCCGAGCAATTCTTTCATACTTTTTAAAGCGCTTCAGCTTTTTCAACTCTTACGCAATACATGAGCGCAAGCCATAGACATAGCACTATGGTGGTATATGGTGGTAGTTGTAAGGACAAAAAGGGGGAGAAGATAGTCTCACATCAACTAGGCGTATCAACGGGCTATGGAGATGCCCATCAATAGATCTCAATGTGAGTGAGTAGGGATTGCCATGCAACGGATGCACTAGAGCTATAAATATATGAAAGCTCAACAAAAGAAACTAAGTGGGTGTGCATCCAACTTGCTTTCTCACGAAGACCTAGGGCACTTTGAGGAAGCCCATCATTGGAATATACAAGCCAAGTTCTATAATGAAAAATTCCCACTAGTATATGAAAGTGACAACATATGAGACTCTCTATCATGAAGATCATGGTGCTATTTTTGAAGCACAAGTGTGGAAAAGAGATAGTAGCAATTGTCCCTTCTATATTTTTCTCTCTTTTTATTTTTTTTCTCTTTCTCCTTTTTTTCTTTTTTTCTTTCTCTTCTTTTTTCTTTTCTTTTTGGTGGACTTCTTTGGCCTCTTTTATTTTTATAAAGTCCAAAGTCTCATCCCGACTTGTGGGGGAATCATAGTCTTCATCATTCTTTCCTCACTGGGACAATGCTCTAATAATGAAGATCATTACACTTTTATTGATTTACAACTCAAGAATTACAACTCAAAGCTAGAACAAAATATGACTCTATATGAATGCCTCCGGCGGTGTAGCGGTATATGCAATGAATCAAGAGCGACATGTATGAAAATTATGAAGGTGGCCTTGCCACAAATACGATCTCAACTACATGATCATGCAAAGAGCAATATGACAATGATGAAACGTGTCATAATAAACGGAACGGTGGAAAGTTGCATGGCAATATATCTCGGAATGGCTATGGAAATGCCATAATAGGTAGGTATGGTGTCTGTTTTGAGGAAGGTAAATAATGGGTTCAATACCGGTGAAAGCTGTGCGGTAATAAGAGAGGCTAGCAAAGTGGAAGGATGAGTGTGCGTATATCCATGGACTCACATTAGTCATAAAGAACTCATATACTTATTTCAAAAGTCTACTTAGCCCTCGAAGCAAAGTACTACTACGCATGCTCCAAGAGGGATAGATTGGTAGGAAAAGACTATCGCTCGTCCCCGACTGCCACTCATAAGGAAGACAATCAAAAGAGCACCTCATGCAACAAACTTGTCACACAACTTTTACCATACGTTCATGCTACGGGACTTGCCAACTTTAACAAAAGTATTTCTCAATTTCATAATTATCCACTAGCATGACCCTAACATTACTACCTTTATATCTCAAAACAATTATCAAGCAACATATTGATCATAGCATCCAATTCACTTCCTATGATAGTTTTCATTCAAATTACCATGCTGTTTAAGACTCTCAAAATAATATAAGTGAAGCATGAGAGACTAGCAATTTCTTCAAAATAAAACCACCGCCGTGCTCTAAAAAGATATAAGTGAAGTACTAGAGCAAACAACAAACTACTCCGAAAGATATAAGTGAAGATCAATGAGTAGCTAAATGATTGTGCAACTATGCGAAGACTCTCTCTCATTAAATAATTTCAGATCTTGGTATTGTATTCAAGCAGCAAGCAAAGAAAAACAAAATGACATTGCAAGGATAGCACAACTCATGTCAAGAAGCAAAAACTTAGGCTCAACCGATACTAACTGATAGTTGTCGAAGAAGAAAGGTGGGATGCCTACCGGGGCATCCCCAAGCTTAGATGCTTGAGACTTATTTAAATATTATCTTGGGGTGCCTTGGGCATCCCCAAGCTTGAGCTTTTATGTCTCCTTAATTCCTCTCATTTCATGGTTTCTCTTTTTATCAAAAGCTTCATTCACAACAAACTCAACAAGAACTCGTGAGATAGGTTAGTATAAACCAATGCAAAAATATAACATCTTCTACTGTAACAAATCACTAACATTATTATTCAACATTTAATACTAAATGTGTCTGCATATTTAATACTCCTATCCTCAAATAGAATCATTAAACAAGCAAACATATGCAAACAATGCAACCATAACAGCAATCTGTCAAAACAGTACAGTCTGTAAAGAATGCAAGAGTATCAATACTTCCCTGACTCCAACAATTCTGAACTAAAATTCCCACTGTAATAAATTTATCAGAGCTTAATATGCAAAATATTCAATGTTAGACCATTCTCTGACTTTTCTAGGGAATTTTTGCAATAGCGGTAAACTTTCTGTTTTTAAACAGCAACATGTATACTAGCAAAATAAGCATGGCAAAGGCTATCCTTGACTTTTTTTATTGAAACTAAAGATGCAAAACAATAATATAAATAACATCAAGCAAATACTAGCAAAATAAAATGACGCTCCAAGCAAAACACATATCATGTGGCGAATAAAAATATAGCTCCAGGTAAAGTTACCGATGAACGAAGACGAAAGAGGGGATGTCATCCGGGGCATCCCCAAGCTTAGTTGCTTGGTTGTCCTTGAATATTACCTTGGGGTACCTAGGGAATACCCAATCTTTGGCTCTTTCCACTCCTTATTCCATAGTCCATCGAATCTTTACCCAAAACTTGAAAACTTCAACCACACAAAACTCCAAACAAAACTCGTAAGCTCCGTTAGTATAAGAAAATAAAATCACCACTTAGGTACTGAAATGAACTCATTCTAAATTCATATTGGTGTAAAACTTACTGTATTCTAACTTCTCTATGGTTCATACCTTCCGATACTACTCATAGATTCATCAAAAGAAGCAAACAACACAATGAAAACAGAATCTGTCAAAAACAGAACAGTCTTTAGTAATCTGTATCAAACGTATACTTCTGGAACCCCAAAAATTATCAAATAAATTTCTGGACCTGAGTAATTTGTCTATTAATCATCTTCAAAAAGAATCAACCTAAAAGCACTGTCCAGTAAAAAATGGCAGCTAAGCTTGTGAGCGCTAAAGTTTTTGTTTTTTACAGCAAGATCACATAAACTTCACCCAAGTCTTCCCAAAGGTTCTACTTGGCACTTTATTGAAACAAAAGCTATAAAAAATGATTACTACAGTAGCATAATCATGTGGACACACAAAAACAGTAAGGATAAATATTGGGTTGTCTCCCAACAAGAGCTTTTCTTTAATGCCTTTTTAGCTAGGCATGATGATGGCAATGATGCTCACATAAAAGATAAGAATTGAAACATAAAGAGAGCATCATGAAGAATATGACTAGCACATTTAAGTCTAACCCACTTCCTATGCATAGGAATTTTGTGAGCAAACAACTTATGGGAACAATAATCAACTAGCATAGGAAGATAAAACCAGCATAGCTTCAAGAATTTTAACACATAGAGAGGAAACTTGATATTATTGCAACTCCTACAAGCATATGTTCCTCTCTCATAATAATTTTCAGTAGCATCATGAATGAATTCAAAAATATAAACAGAACCTAAATCATTCTTTTCATGATCTACTAGCATAGAAAATTTACTACTCTCCACATGAGCAAATTTCTTCTCATTCGGAATAGTGAGAGTATCGTAAAAGACTTGAACACTAAAAATTGTTTCCACATTAAAAGAGTAATGTTCAGAAAAAGGGTAATCATAATCATGACAAGTTTTATAAATATAATCATCACTACTTTTCATAGCATAAGTTTCATCACAATAATCATCATAAGTAGTGACTTCGTTCTCATCATAATCAATTGAAACCTCTCCCAAGATAGTGGAATCATCACTAAATAAAGTTGACACTCTCCCAAATCCACTTTCATGTTCATCACAATAAGATTCAATATCCTCCAAAATAGTGGGATCACTACTTCCTAGAGTTGACACTCTTCCAAACCCACTTTCATCAATATAATCATCATAAATAGGAGGCATGCTTTCATCATAATAAATATTCTCATCAAAACTTGGGGGACAAAAAATATCATCTTCATCAAACATAGCTTCCCCAAGCTTGTGGCTTTGCATATCATTAGCATCATGGATTTTCAAGGAATTCATACTAACAACATTGCAATCATGCTCATCATACAAAGATATAGTACCAAACATTCTAATGCATTCTTCTTCTAGCACTTGAGCACAATTTTCCCTTCCATCATTCTCACGAAAGATATTAAAAAGACGAAGTGTATGAGACAAACTCAACTCCATTTTTTGTAGTTTTCTTTTATAAACTAAACTAGTGATAAAACAAGAAACAAAAAGATTCGATTGCAAGATCTAAAGATATACCTTCAAGCACTCACCTCCCCGGCAAGGGCGCCAGAAAAGAGCTTAGTTGACGGGGTGTGAGTGAGTGCCCTTTACCTAGCCTCCCCGACAACGGCGCCAGAAAAGAGCTTGATGTCTACTACACAACCTTCTTCTTGTAGAGGTTGTTGAGCCTGCAAGTGCACAAGTTTGTAGGACAGTAGCAAATTTCCCTCAAGTGGATGACCTAAGGTTTATCAATCCGTAGAAGGCGTAGGATGAAGAAGGTCTCTCTCAAGCAACCCTGCAACCAAATAACAAAGAGTCTCTTGTGTCCCCAACACACCCAATACAATGGTAAATTGTATAGGTGCACTAGTTCGGCAAAGAGATGGTGATACAAGTGCAAAATAGATAGTAGATATAGGTTTTTGTAATCTGAAATTATAAAAACAGCAAGGTAGCAAGCGATAAAAGTGAGCGTAAACGGTATTGCAATGATAGGAAACAAGGCCTAGAGTTCATACTTTCACTAGTGCATGTTCTCTCAACAATAATAACATAGATAGATCTTATAACAATCCCTCAACATGCAACAAAGTGACACTCCAAAGACACTAATAGCGGAGAATGAACGAAGAGATTATGGTGGGGTACGAAACCACCTCAAAGTTATTCTTTCAGATCGATCTATAAAAGAGTTCGTACTAGAATAACACCTTAAGACACAAATCAACCGAAACCCTAATGTCACCTAGATACTCCATTGTCACCTCAAGTATCCATGGCATGATCATACGATATGCATCACACAATCTCAGATTCATCTATTCAACCAACACAAAAGTACTTCAAAGAGTGCCCCAAAGTTTCTACCGGAGAGTCAAGAACGTGTGCCAAACCCTATGGATAGGTTCATGGGTGGAACCCACAAGTTGGTCACCAAAACATACATCAAGAGGCACATGATATCCCATTGTCACCACAGATAAGCACGACAAGACATACATCAAGTGTTCACATAAAAGACTCAATCTGATAAGATAACTCCAAAGGGGAAACTCAATTCATCACAAGAGAGTAGAGGGGGAGAAACATCATAAGATCCAACTACAATAGCAAAGCTCGGGATGCATCAAGATCGTGCCATAGAGGGAACACGAGAGAGAACACGAGATTGAGAGAGAGATCAAACACATAGCTACTGGTACATACCCTCAGCCTCGAGGGTAAACTACTCCCTCCTCGTCATGGAGAGCGCCGGGATGATGAAGATGGACACCGGTGATGGATCCCCCCTCCAGCAGGGTGCCGGGAAGGGCTCCCGAGAGGTTTTTGGTGGCTACAAAGGCTTGCGGCGGCGGAACTCCAGATCTATCTTCTCCATGGATGTTTTTAGGGTACGTGGGACTATATAGGCGAAAGAAGTCGGTCGGGGGGTGCTCGAGGGGTCCACGAGATAGGGGGCGCGCCCCTGTAAGGGGGGGGCGCCCTCCTATCTCGTGGGCTCCTCGAGAATCTTCTGACTTGATCTCCAAGCCTCCAGGATGATATTCTTCCAAAAAATCACGATGCCGAAGGTTTCATTCCGTTTGGACTCCGTTTGATATTCCTTTTCTTCGAAATACTGAAACAGGCAATAAAACAGCAATATGGGCTGGGCCTCCGGTTAATAGGTTAGTCCCAAAAGTAATATAAAAATGTATAATAAAGCCCATAATCATTGAAAACAGATAATAAAATAGCATGGAACAATCAAAAATTATAGATACATTGGAGACATATCACGCGCCAGGCTGGCGCTCCCAGGTGGAATGTGCCCACCTCGGGTACTTTCTGATCTCCGTTTTTCTTCTGTTCTGCTTGTTGTCCAACATAAAAAATCTATATATACCTCCCGAACCTGTTAACCTCCGTATCACGGAGAAATCTCATGTTTTCTTTTCTTGTTGTTTTCTGTCAGATCTGTTGAACCAGGCATCATGTCTTCTTCCTCCTCCAACAATGAAGAAGATGAAGCTTGGTTGCTTCAGGTGGAATCCATGGGAGAGGAACTTGAAGAGACCATTATGGAGGAAGATGAGGGAGATCCGTTCAGGATCCACCCTCTAGCCTCTAAGGGAGGGACTCTAGCTGGCATCTCCACTCATCCTAATCCCCATCAAGCCATGAGGCTCCCAAACAATCGAGAGGTCCCAAGTGATCATGAAGAACTCCCTATAAGGAGGCCTCTGCACAGGTTACATCGAAACATTTTTCATAATTTGATCCACAATTGTGGGTTCGAAAACACACCTCGTGTGCATATACCGTCGAGTTGGGACATATCTTGTCCAAGAGAGAGTGATGCAGGGACAAGCTCTTGGGGTCCGGAAAATAAACATACCATGGCTGAGGTGGAGAAGAACACTGAGCTGCTCCATCGAGTTCTTCAAGAGATTCACATCTTAAGAGATGCACTCAGAGATGTATTGGACCAGACTGCTTCCACTCCATCACCACCAAAACAAAACTGAGTATTGGGTATGGGCACTCCCCCTGGCTTTCGCCAAGCTTGGGGGAGGTGCCCCGGTACCGTATCAATCTCCACTATCTTTTGCCTTTATTTTCTTAGTTCGATCAATGCTTATCTTTTGCTATTAGATGAATAAAAGATTAGTTCGATCCTTTCTTTTTGTGAATTTGCTTAGTGATCAATCCTTGTAATCGTGTGCGAGATATAATAAAGTTTAGTTTGAGTTTTGCCTTCTTTACTTTCTTGCTGCAATAAAAAGAAAGAAAATAAAAAGAAAATAGCATATGCTAATCTTATGGTAAGTGATGACATTACACAAGGAAAATTATAAGTAGAAAATTTTGTTGTAGGTTGACAAACATAGCATTGGTCAATGATGCAACACACGAAAGAATTAATATGGGAAGAGAAGATTCACATATAAATATACTATCATGGAAAGCTTTTGTGATTGTGAGTACCCACCAAAATATTATATGCCAAAATTGTTGACATTAGAAAAGGAAGACAACTTAATGATTTATGTTTGTTCATATTCAGATAGAAGTCATATTTTCATAGATCCTTCAACATGTGGTGCTTGCCCCTATCTTTGCTAGCCAAAAATTCCGCACTAAGTAGAGATACTACTTGTGCATCCAAAACCCTTAAACCCTATCTTGTTTGAGAGTCCACCATACCTACCTATTGATTGAGTAAGATCCTTCAAGTAATTTGTCGTCGGTGCAAAAGGGGCAATAAAAATTGCTTATAAAAGTGTGAGATCATTTAGTGTAAGGGAAAATTGAGCATTGTACGAACTTGTGATGGTGAAGAATAAAAGCGACTGACTGCATAATAAAGGTTGCCATCACAAGGGGCAATATAACGTGATGTTCTCTTGCACTAAGGGGTTGAGCATACAAACAAAGAGTGCATGGCAACCTCTACTTCCCTTTGCGAAGGGCCTATGTTTTACTTTCATGTATTTAATTTTAGGGATAATTAGATTTATGCCCCTAGTTGTGTCCCACTCGTCTGTTTTACCCCTAATTCCCAAAAGTCGCCGATTCTGTCCAAGTCACTTTGCTCCTCTTATGCTTTTGCCCTTTGACCGTTTGACCATTAGTTTGAAAACTTCATAACTAATTCATACTAAATCAGAAAAATGCAAATAAGATACCAAAATGTTCAGAAAAACATCATCTATATGTCAGAGTCATTTGCATTAATGAAAAAGTGTTAGAAAGTGCACATCCGAGTTTTAGCTCTTTTGATACCACCATGAATAGTAAACTCTAAAAAAATTCAAAAAAATCAAAAAAATGGTGGCAAAGAACGAAAAATGTTCTAAGTGCTTGCCAAGTTTCATTAGGGAACGACATTCGTGGAAGTCGTCGCAAAAAAATAATCTATTTTGAAGTGCTGATTGTTTTTTTTCGCAACACCCACGAATGTTATTCCCTGATGAAACTTGGCAGACACTTAAAACATTTGTCATTTTTTGCCACCATTTTTTTGAATTTTTAGAACTTTTTTAGATTTTACTATCCATGCTGGTAGCATAAGAGCTAAAACTCGGATGGGCACTTTCCAACACTTTTTCATGAATGCAAATGACACTGACATATAGGTGATGTTTTCTGAATATTTTGGTAACTTATTTGCATTTTTCTGATTTAGTATGAATTAGTTATGAAGTTTTCAAACTGGCGGTCAAATGGTCAAAGGGAAAAAGCATAAGGGGGCAAAATGACTTGGACAAAACTGGTGACTTTTGAGAATTAGGGGTAAAACAGACGAGTGGGACACAACTAGGGGCATAAATGTAATTATCCCTTACTTTTATGCAAGAGTCAAAGTTTTTCTCTCTATTCCTTTTATTTTTCTCCTTTGGCAAGCGTCATGTGGTGAGGAAAGATCTAGGCACATATGTCCAGTTGAATATGGGTGGCATAAGTTATTATTGTTGACATCACCCTTGAGATGAGTGTGTTGGGAGGCGAACCTATAAGCCCCTATCTTTCTTTGTGTCCGGTTGAAACGTTTTGCTCATGTGTACACGGTGAGTGTTAGCAATCATAGAAGACTAAATGATGGTTGAGTATGTGGACTTGCCTACAGGCTCCAATACGCGACCCTTCCTGAAAAGATGATGAATTGTAGTTGCAAAGTTGACTGAGAACATAGTTTGTTGGTTTCCAATAGAGTTTATGCTTTATACTTCATTGTTGTGATGAATTGTCACTTGTTCATGAGAAGTCTATGATAAGAGTTCTATAATAAAAGTTTTATATTAAAGTTTTTTGTTGTTATAATAAGTCACATGATGTTGCTATGTCCGTATTTTTGTTTTTATCGACACCTCTCTCTCTAAGCATGTGGACATGTTTTTCAATTTCGATTTTCGCTTGAGGACAAACTAGGTCTAAGCTTGGGGAAGTTGATACGTCCATTTTGCATCATGTTTTCCTACTGTTATTTATGTTGTTTTATTGTATAATAATGCTTCTTAGAGTAATTCTAATGCCTTTTCTCTCATAATATGCAAGGTATGCACTAAGGGGGAGAATTCTAGGAGCTGGAAATCTGGACCTAAAAAAGCTACGTTAAGCTACCTATTTTGCACAACTACAAATGAGCTGAAACTCCCCAAGGATTTTTTTATGGAATATTTAAGGAATATTGCAAATAAGTACCAGAGGAGGGCCACCAGGTGGGCACAACCCACCTGGGCGCGCCAGGAGGCCCAGGCGTGCCCTGGTGGGTGTTGCCCTCCTCGTCCCACCTCCGGTGCCCATCTTCTGGTATATAAGTCATTTTGACCTAGAAGAAATAGGGGGAGTACATTCGGGACGAAGCGCCACCGCCTCGAGGCGGAACTTGGGCAGGAGCACTTTTGCCCTCCGACGGAGCGATTTCACCTGGGGAACTTCCCTCCCGGAGGGGGAAATCATTGTCATCATCATCACCAACAATTATCCCATCTTGGGGAGGGCTATCTTCATCAACATCTTCATAGCACCAACTCCTCTCAAACCCTAGTTCACCTCTTGCGTTCAATCTTTGTACCAAAAATATAGATTGGTTCCCGTGGGTGACTAGTAGTGTTGATTACATCTTGTAGTTGATTACTATATGGTTTATTTGGTGGAAGATTATATGTTCAAATCCATTATGCTATTCAATACCCCTCTGATCTTGAGCATGTTTGTCATTTGTGAGTAGTTACTTTCATTCTTGAGGTCACGGGAGAAATCATGTTGCAACTAATCATGTGAACTTGATATGTGTTCGATATTTTGATGGTATGTATGTTGCCATTCTCTTAGTGGTGTCATGTGAACATCGACTACATGACACTTCACCATATTTGGTCCTAAGAGAATGCATTGTGGAGTAGTTATTAGATGGTGGGTTACGAGAGTGACAGAAGCTTAAACCCACATTTATGCGCTATTCCGTAAGGGACCGATTGGATCCAAAATTTTAATGCTATGGTTAGAATTTATTCTTAATACTTTTCTCGTAGTTGCGGATGCTTGCGAGAGGGTTAATCATAAGTAGGAGGTTTGTTCAAGTAAGAACAAACCTAAGCACCGGTCCACCCACATATCAAATTATCAAAGTACCGAACACGAATTAAGCCAACATGATGAAAGTGACTAGATGAAATTCCCGTGTACCCTCAAGAACACTTTGCTTATCATAAGAAACCGTTTTGTCATGTCCTTTGCCTCAAAAGGATTGGGATACCTTGCTGCACTTTTGTTACTACTATTGTTACTTGCTCGTTACAAATTATCTTTCTACCAAACTACTCTACTACTTACAATTTTAGCAATTGCAGACATTACCTTGCTGAAAACCACTTGTCATTTCCTTTTGCTCCTCGTTGGGTTCGACACTCTTACTTATCGAAAAGAGCTACAATTGACCCCATTCACTTGTGGGTCATCAGGGGGGCGATGGCAGCGGGATGGAGGAGGGAGGGGAGGGAGGAGGGAGATAGAGAGGGAGGCGGCGACAGTGGCGTGATGGAGGAGGGAGGGGATGTAGGAGGGAGCTAGGGAGGGAGGGGGCGACAGAGGCAGTAGCGGGCGGCAATGCAGCGGTGGCAGACGACGGGGTGCGGGGGAGAGTGAGTGGAGTGGAGAGAGGAGAGTGAGGGACGGCCGGTTGGGGAAGATAGGATGGCTTTAGCAGTAGCGCGCTTTAGGGAAACACGCTACTGCTAAACGCCCTAGCAGTAGCGCCTTTCAGTCAAGAAGCACTACTTCTATGCCCGTAGCAGTAGCGCCTTCTACGAAAACACACTCCTACAAAGTCTAAGCATGTAAAAATAAACATCAAAAATACATTGGTCATCAATGATCTTTTTGTGTGCAATCTGAATTGTCAATATGAGTCCTCACCGGTTTAAGAAACGGAGAAGACTCATATTGCATCCACAAATTCTACAGATAGAGTTCAATGAAGACCAAGTGGTTGTGATAGTTTGAGAAGTAACATATTTAAGGTGGTAAAAACCCTGTTCACGGAGCAAGGTGGGACTAAACTTAGGTGCAAGGAGTGGACTAAACTTAGCAGTAGCGAGCTTTGTCAAAAGGCGCTACTACTAACATCAATAGCAGTAGCGTTGTTTATAATAAGGTGCTACTGCTATAACTAGCTTGGCGGCGAGGTCGTGGCAATTATAGCAGTAGCGCTCTTTTCTACTAGCGCACTACTGCTATTCTGATTTCAGCAGCGTGTTTTGTTGACACGCGCTACTACTAAATAGTAGTAGCGCCTATTTTAAGCGTGCTACTGGTAAGATTCTGTGTATAAGGTTTTCCCTATTAGTGGTAGTGGGGCCCACAGCCCTCCATTTGACCTAACTCCACCCCTATAAATACTCTAAAATCAGGAAACCTACCAGGGAGTCCACGAAATACTTTTTCCGCCGCTGCAAGCCTCTGTTCTCGAGAGATCCCATCTGGGGACCCTTTTGGCACTCTGCGGGAGGGGGAAACGAGGGGTTATTCATCAACCTTGCTGCCCCTCGGATGGTGCATGAGTAGTTTACCATAGACCTACGGGTCAATAGTTAGTAGCTATATGGCTTCTTCTCTCTTTTTGATTCTCAATATAATGTTCTCGTTGTTGTTCTTAGTGGTCTATTTGATGTAATGACTGTTTGCGGTGTGTTTGTTGAGATCCGATGAATTGTGAGTTTATGATCAGATCTATCCATGAATATTATTTGAGTTTTCTCTTAACTCTTTTATGCATGATTAATATAGCTTCGTATTTCTTTTCCGAACTATTGGTTTTGTTTGGCTAACTAGATTGATTTATTTTGCCATGGGAAGAGGCACTTTGTAATGGGTTCGATCTTGCGGTGCTCAATCCCAATGACAGAAGGGGGTATGACATGTATGTCTCATTGCTATTAAGGGTAAAAAGATGGGGTTTATTCATACATGAGTTTATCTTGTCTACATCATGTCATCTAGCTTAAAGCATTACTCCATTTTTCCATGTACTTAATACACTAGATGCATGCTGGATAGCGGTCAATATGTGGAGTAATAGTAGTAGATGCAGAATCATTTCAGTCTACTAATCTTGGATCTGATGCCTATATGTTTTATCATTGCCTTGGATATCATCATAAATATTTGATTTTCTATCAATCGCTCAATAGTAAGTTTTCTACCCACCATATGATATTTTCTCGAGAGAAGCCTCTTGTGAAAACTATGGCCCCCGGGTCTATCTTTTATCATATATTAAATCTAAAAATAGCTTACTGCAATTTTCTTTTTTTATTTGATATTTTTGTTAGATCTATCTATCAAAACTATACAATTTAAGCTTGGTCGTAACCGGTGAGGATTGACAACCCCTCTGTGTGTTGGGTTGCAAGTATTTGTTGTTTGTGTGTAGGTGTTATTTATATAGTGTTGCTTGGTTCTCCTACTAGATTGATAACTTGGTTTCATAACTAAGGGAAATACTTATCTCTACTGTACTGCATTACCCTCTCCTCTTCGGGGAAATCCCAAGGCAGCTCACAAGTACCATGTGTCCTTGAGTTAATGTCTATGTCCCATGCGAGAAATGTGAATGAATTTCAAACATCTGGGCATCGTGGCTCGGCCCGAAACATTGAGAAACTTGGTTTTTAAATTCCTATAAATCCAAAACTCGCCCGAAAATCATAGAAGTTGGCATGGTCTCATGACATGGCACCAACATGTTGTGGTAAAAATTTCGTCAAAATTTGGGGCAAGTTTTGGTGTGAGCTTGTTACAAAACGGAGCTTCTCTCAAGAAGCATCATGGTTCCAAGAGGGGACATGTCACCTATGTGTGCGAAATGACATAGACAGCCTCTTCCCACCTTGAGATTTTTATAGAGGCAACATAGACCAGGAGTATCTTGCTAATTTTAGGAATTAATTCGGGTTCGGTTTTCCTTTTTAATACATTAATTGAATTTCTAGGCATCTAATGTGCATAATTCAAATTTGAACTACAAGCACATGCTCCAGTGCACTGAAATGAATTGAAAAATCATATATGTGTCCTTGGGTGAATGTATAGGTCCCATGCAAGAAATGGGAATGAATTTCAAACACCTCGGCATCATGGCTCGGCTGGAAACATTGAGATAATTGGTTTTTAAATTCCTGTAAATTCAAAAAATCGCTTGAAAATCACAAAACTTGGCATGGTATCATGAAAGGGCACCAACATGTCGTGGTAAAAAATTGTCTGATTTGGGACAAGTTTTGGTGTAAGCTTCTTACAAAAAAGGAGCTTCTCTCAAGAAGCCTCATGGGTCCAAGAGGGGATGTGTCACCTCTCTTCGCAAAACGACATAGACCGCCTCTTCCCGCCTTGATTTTTTTACAGAGACAACATAGACCAGTGGAAGTATCGTGCTAATTTTAGGAATTAATCCGGGTCCGTCTGGCCTTTTTATACATTATCTAAGTTTTATAGCCATTTAATGTGCATAATTCAAATTTGAACTACATGCACATGCTCCAGTGCACCAAAGCTGGTTGAAAAATCATATGTGTGTCCTTGAGTGAATGTTTAGGTCCCATGCAAGAAATGGAAATGAATTTCAAACATCTGGGTGTCGTGGCTAGGCCCAAAACATAAAGAAACTTGGTTTTAAAATTCTTCCTAATCCAAAACTCGCCTGAAAATCATGAAACTCAGCATGTTGCCTTCACATGTCACCAGCATGTTGTCGTAAATTTTTGGTCCAATTTGCGAAGGCGCACACATTAACAATCAACAAAGTCACTTTGGAACAAGAGTTGTTGATATGTCTCCAATGTATCTGTAATTTTTTATTGTTCCATGCTGTGATATTATCATTCTTGAACGTTTTACAATCATTTAATAGCATCTTTATATCATATTTTGGGACTAACCTATTGACATAATGCCCGGTGCCAGTTGCTATTTTTTGCTTGTTTTTTACTTCGCAAAATATCCCTATCAAACGGAGTCCAAATGCAGCGAAACTTTTTGGAGAATTTTTTTGGACCAAAAGACAACTTAGGAGCCAAGGAAGCACCAGAGGGAAGGCCCATGGGGCCCACAAGACACCAGGGAGCACCAGAGACCCCAGGTGCGCCCTGATGGGTTGTGGGGCCCATGAGGGTCTCCTACACCGCCTCTTCGCTCTATAAATTCTCAGGTATTTCAGAAACCCTAGGGGAGCAGACAAAACACAATTCCAGCTGTCGCAAGCTCCGGAACCACGAGATCCAATTTAGAGCCCTATTTCGGCACTCCGTCGGAGGGGAACACGGTCATAGAGGGGTTCATCATCCTCATTGGTGCTCCTCCGATAATGCATGAGTAGTTCACCATAGACCTACGGGTCCGTAGGCAGTAGCTAGATGGCTTCTTCTCTCTTTTTGATTCTCAATACAATTGTCTCTTGGAGATCTATTTGATGTAAACTTTTTGCGGTATATTTGTTGGGATCCGATGAATTTTGAGTTTATAATCAGATCTATATCCATGAATATTATTTGAGTTTCTTTAATCTCTTATATGCATGATTGTTATAGCCTCGTATTTCTTCTTTGAATCTTTGGTTTAGTTAGGCCAGTTAGATTTTTTTTCTTTCCATGGGAAGAGGTGCTTTGTGATGGGTTCGATCTTGTGGTGTCCTCACCCAATGACAGAAGGGGTAGCGAGGCATGCATGTATCATTTCTATTAAGGATAAAAAGATGGGGTCTATTCCTACATGAATATATCTTGTCAACATCATGTCATCGTTCTTATTGCATTACTTCGTTTCTCCATGAACCTAATACACTAGATGCATGATGGATAGCGGTCGATGTGTGCAGTAATAGTAGTAGATGCAAAATCGTTCTGGTCTATAATCTTGGACGTGGTGCCTATATACATGATCATTGCCTTGGATATCGTCATAATTATTCGATCTTCTATCAATTTCCCAATAGTAATTTGTTTACCCATCGTATGCTATTTTCTCAAGAGAAGCCACTAGTGAAATCTACGGCCCTTGGGTCTATCTTTTATCATATTGCTTTCATATCTATTTTTCATCATATTTGCTTCCAGATCTATTATTTCAAAACCCCGAAATACCTTGCTGCACTTTTTCTTTACTTATTTTATTTGGCATTTTGTTCTGATCTATTTATCCAATCTCATACAATTTAATCTATCTTTTTATCGAGGAGGGATTCACAACCCCTCTTACGCGTCAGGTTGCAAGTATTTGTTCTTTGTGTGCAGGTACCGTTTACATAGAGTTGTCTGGTTCTCCTACTGGATTGATAACCTTGGTTTCATCACTGAGGGAAATACTTATCGCAGTTGTGTTGCGTCATCCCTTCCTCTTTGGGCAAATACCGACGTAGTTTCAAGCCAAGTCAAAAGGAATTTCTGGTGCCGTTGCCAGGGAGACATCATCAACATCTATCACGTTCCTAATCACGAATCTCATCTCCTTGCAATTTACATTATTTTCCATTTGCCTCTCATTTTCATCTCCCCCACTTCACAAAGTTTTTCCTTTTTATTCACCTTCTTTTTTGTTCGACTTTTTCTTGTCAGATCTCTTCTTTGTTTGCAATCTTGTTTGCGTAGTCATGATATCTCAAGAAAATACCAAATTGTGTGATTTTTCCAATACCAATAACAATTATTTTATTAGCACTTCGATTGCTCTTCCCGCCACTAGTGCGGAATCTAGTGATATTAACGTCGCTTTGTTGAATCTTGTTATGAGAGATCAATTTTCCAATACTCCTAATGAGGATGTCGCGTCCCATCTAAACACATTCATAGAATTGTGTGATATGCAAAATAAAAAAGATGTGGACAATGATATTTTGAAGTCAAAATTATTTCCTTTCTCCTGGCGGGATCACGCTAAAATTTGGTTTTCTTCTTTGCCCCGCAATAGTGTCGATTCTTGGAATAAGTGCAAGGATGCGTTTATTACTAAGTATTTTCCGTTTGCGAAAATTATTTCCCTTAGAACCCAAATAATGAATTTTAAGCAACCTGAGCATGAACATGGTGCGCAATCTTGGGAAAGAATGAAATTGATGCTAAGAATTGTCCTACCCATGGTTTAAGTCTTTCGATGATTATACAAAAACTTTATGCAGGATTGAATTTTGCCTCTAGAAATCTTTTAGATTCCGCCACGGGTGGTACTTTTATGGAGATTACTTTGGGTGAAGCTACTAAATTTCTAGATAATATCATGGCAAATTATTCACAATGGCATACCGAAAAAGCACCTACTAGTAAAAAAGTTAATTTAGTTGAAGAAATTAGTACTTTGAGTGAAAACGTTGATGCTCTTATGAAATTGGTTGCTAGTAAAAATGCCCCTATTGATCTTAATAATGTGCCTTTGTCTACTTTGATTGAGCAAACTAGTGATCCCATAGATGTGAATTTTATCTCGCAAAACAATTTCAATAATAACGCTTATATATGTAATTTTAATCCTAGGCCTTTTTCTGGAAATTTCTCTAATAATTATGGTACTTCCTATGGTAATTCTTCTTACAATAATAATAGGAACCCCTCTGATCTTGTGAGTAATATTAAAGAATTTATCAATGCTCAAAAGGTTTTCAATAGTACCATAGAAGAAAAGTTGAATAAGGTTGATGATATGTCTAGAAGCATTGATAGAATTTCCCATGATGTAGAAAATCTCAAGATTAAAAATTTTCCACCTAAGGTTGATGTCAGTGAACCAATTAAGGCTTTATATGTTTCTATGGATGATAGTAAAAAAAAGAACTACTATTCTTAGAGCTAAAAGAGAATTTTTTAGAAAGAGCGTTTTTTACCTATTGCTTTCATAATAATGATGAGAATCTTAAAGTAATTGGTGTTTCTTCTATTAATTCCTTGCTTAGTAAAATTAAAATTGATGATCAAGGGACTGAAAAAGAGTCAACTTTAGCTAGAAGGAGTCCCCATGATTCGGAGGGTGGAAATCTTGATGAAAATTTGATAAAAATGAGTTTGGAGAGGTCATAACTTTAACTAGCGATGTGCCCACTCTTTTGGATTGCAAAGAATTTAATTATGATAATTGCTCTTTGATTGAATGTATTTCTTTGTTGCAATCCATGATAAATTCACCCCCTGCTTATGAGAAAAATAAAGCTCTTATTAAACATCTTGTTGACGCCAGCGGCGGCGCTGGGGGTCTTCCTGGGTATTCCCTGGAATACCCAAGATTTAGGCCCAATTTTTTTCAATATACATATGTTATATTGGCTCAGTACAAACAGAGGACAAAGCGAGCCACGCAGCGAACCAGACAGATGACCGAGCGGTGTCTGGTTGGTCGCGCGGGCGAGGAGCCAAGCAGGCAAGCGCCTCTCGTCCTCTCCCAGCCCCAGGCCCCAGTAGTTCCCACTTCCCAGTCTCCCTCCCCGGCTCCTCCGATTCCCAATCCCAAACCTAGCGGCAGCGGGCGGCGGCGATTCCAGGTCTGACCGGCCCTCTCCTTCCCTCCCCTCGTGCCTCGGCCTCCGGCTCCGCCCCTCCCCTCCGTGAACTGCATATGGTCCGCCTCCGGTCAGGGCGTCCCGCCGGCGGCCGGTCCCAATCCCGCGTCCGCCGTCCGGCCGTCTCCTCCGCAAGGCGCCAGTCCGCCTCCGAGATCCGGCCTCCGGCCTCCAGTGGCCCCTACTGACTCGACTTCCTCCACGGCTGGCCGTCTCCTCCAGCTGACCAGCTCCAAGATATTTTTTGCCCTGTGTATTTTGGTATGTGTATTCTTGCCCTATGTATTTTGCAAGCACTAGACATGCCCACTCTAACTCATCAGGGGAGACCGATGACCACTGTGACCCGGTTGATTTTTGCCATGTGCCCACTGTAACTCATCAGTAAAACTAACTAGACCTGCTTTTTTCCCTGTGTATTTTGTAAGAAATCTGAAGATTTGTGTGTAAACTGAAATTGAACTAAAAGGATGTCATCACTTTATCAATCAAAAGGTACTTATATATTCATGTCGTTATGGTCTGATACATTGAAATGTTGCTATTGCTGTTATGCTAGTGTTGTTTTGTTTATATATTGTTACTGTTGTGTTTTTGGTTCATATACTTACATTTAGAGCAAAAAAATATTTTGAATGAATACCCAGCCTTCATTTCCTGGCGCCGCCACTGGTTGACGCCATGATGAAAGCTCTAGAAGAAAATTTGGAATAAGAGATTTCAATACCTAGAAAACTACATGATGAATGGGAATCTACCATTAAAGTCAAGATTAAAAATTATGAGTGATTTGCTTTATGTGATTTGGGTGCCAGTGTTTCCAAAATTCCAAAATCTTTAATAATAAACATGTATCATGAAATAAGGAAATATAAAATAACAACTTTATTATTGCCTCTAGGGCATATTTCCTTCAAGGGAAGCCTTGTTCGTGGAGATCAACGCGGAGGCGGACGAAGAGGAGGCGCAGGCGCAGGACATACTCAGCTCCACGTGGTTGCGCCACCGGGATGGTTCGTGCCCGCCCGCAATGACCTTGTGGCCGACCCGTCCACGTCTGGCATCGTCCACACGACGGACTCTGGCGAGGAAGAATAGAAGGTGGCACACGAACGTGGGCACACCTAGTGTCCCATGTGGGCCATATCCCATATTGGACGTCGTATGCTTCCTCTCGCACAGCTTCACTTACCGGGGCTCACAGCCATTTAGCTTGCCGGACATGGGAAAGACAGCATGTGGAACACAGACGCCTCCCCGCCGGCGAAGATTTTAGACTACGTTAAAAAAGTGCCATCCACTTTTGTTTAGTTAAACCTAAATCCTAAAAAGTGTAGCTGTGCTCGTTAGCACACTCGAGCGCACACGTCTCTGCGCCGTCCGATCACGATCACGCCCACCAGGTGCGCCGCTGTCTGTTTTTCCTCGCTCGCGCGTTTCACTTGGTCGGCCCATCGCCCGTTGGGTGGGAGCGTCGGTTCCGGGTCCCACCACTTCCTCTCCTCTCGCGTCCGTCTCCCCTCATTTTCGAAACTGTTCACCCACTCCGCCCCAAATCCCGCAATCTCTCCTGCCCCTGCCCCAAATCCGCCACCGTTCGTCCCGCCGGGGTGGAGCTATTCACGGCGAAGGGGAGGTAGCCAGCGCCGCGCGACGGCCAGTTGCGGGCAGCCATTCACGGCGAAGGAGAGGTAGCCAGCGGCGCGCGGCGACCAGGTGCGGGCGGCGGTTCCTGGCGAGGGGGACGATAGCCAGCGGTGCGTGCGGCGCGCGGCGACCAGGTGCGGGCGGCGGTTCCTGGCGAGGGGGACGATAGCCAGCGGCGCGTGCGGCCTCTAGGTGCGGGCTGAGTTTACCGGCAAGGGGGAGGTAGCCAGCGGCGCACGGGCACCAGGTGCTTATGTTGCGTTCCCTGTTCTCGGAAGAGGAGAAGTAGGCTGTGCTGCGGCGCCGCTCACGGTCGTCGGAGTACAAGTCGTCGACAGGGGAGAAACGGCCGCTGCGAGCACCGTGCCGTTCGCGCAGAGGTCAGGGTCGCCTATAGGACGACCATCTCCCTGCTTCGCAATCGTTTGGTAAGGAGATCTGGCCTCGTTTTTCTTTTACGCTTGTTGCCCTTGTCTCGAAATTGATGAGTAGATAGTTGACGAGTAGATAGTGGACGTTTGGGATTCTTTGGCAAGGTGATTCCACTACTGGTTGGATGTAGGTGGTTTGAAGCCAGTTTGTCGGATGTTTTTTGGGATGCTGGGTTGAAGGTGAAGTGTTGTTTGGGATGCTTATCACAGAGGTAGTTTAGTTTTTGTTCACATTTTCTGTAGTGTTGCTGTACTGTTGCCATAGTGTTGAGAGCGAATTGCTCAGTATGGTGCAAAAGTTGCCCACACTGAAACTCTGTAGTTTGTCCCCTTTTTTTTGTCAAGTTGCTCTAGTTTTGCGAGCGACTTGCTCAATATGTTTCCTGAAGTTGCCCATACAGAAGTTCTGTAGTTTTTTGTTCGTTTTTTGCTTCACTGCGGTGAATGACTTGCTCAATATGTTGCCAGAAGTTGCTCAATGAAGTATTTGGGCATCAGGAAAAAACCTGTATGTTGGTATCAAAACCTGAATTAGGGTCATTGTAGTATGTTGTCTGTCCATATGTTCCTATCTCTTATATGTGTTAACAATACTTTCAGATCAAGCAACCCGCAATAAGGCCATGGGTAGATGTAGAATAGAGGGAACTAGTTTATTGGTGTCAATTTTTAATCGACATTGGTGCAAGTTGCTTGATCTGAAAAAACAGTGTGTCTGATGTGCTTCAGTTTTTATTTACACTTTAGTCCAACTTTATATAGCAAAACAGAAATAAATTCAGCTTTAGTTTTAGTTCTAGTTGCCTTATATGACTACCCGTTTTGCCAGCATGTCATGTTTTCTTTCTGTATGAGTTTGCCTGACACTTTTGCATCAGTTTTTTAGTTTTGTTTTTTTAATGTGATCATGCATTTTATGTGTGTCATTCTGTGTTTACATGACTAGGCTGAACACTAGGAAATTTGCAGTTTTTTACTCCTTTTTTCATGTGTGATGATGTTCTTTTTTACGTGCAGCACGAAAACATGTCGGGGGCAAGCAAAAAAGGCATACAGGATGCCCCCCTGCATTGGATTCTGTTGATGGCGCATCTCATGCAACTGAAGCCCGTAGGATGGAGGTGTGCAGAATTCATTAAATCATTTTCGAAACATTCTACCTTTTTCCTTATCTTCATTCTTGGTTTATTTTTTCATAACTTCATGTTATGGATTGTTATTTATGTGTTTATCTTCATTTCTCAGGCTCAAAGCAGTGAACCGTTAGTTGGGTACAAGCGCCAGAGGAGTAAGGCAATTATCTGCCGAGGGAAGCGCCCTGATGATATTGTGAGTAATGAGAGTCTTCCCGGAGATGCTGAAAATGTGAGTGACAAAAGCGGTGGTGTGGATAAGCCACCAAATCCAAAGCGGCAGAAAACCGGAGGAAACGAGGTATTTTCTGCTTCACCTTATTGAAACAATTGCCTAGTAGTGGTGTCTAAATTGCTTTGCATATTCCATTTTTGTTGATTTTTGTTTCTTCTGTTTTTCAAACTATTTTCCCATAGGGTCGTAGGAATAGGGCATCGCCTGCAAGGCTGTTCAAATTGAATAAAGAGTTGGTTTCTAATCAAAAAGGTATTATTATTGGAAAAGAGTTTGGAGGCCTGCTGGACCTTGCAGCGAACAGCATGCCTGGCGATCTTAGTCAATGGATAATGAAGCATTATGATCCAGAGATGTCACAGATAGTTATTCTAGAGAGGGGGAAGATTCCAGTAGATGCTGCGAGTGTTCGGAGGATATGGGGTTTGCCAAATAGGGGGAGAAAAGTCTGTTACGAAAACCGCCCTGAGATCACAAAGGCAATGTTCAGGATTTACAATATCACTTCAAAGAATTCACCATCTCTCACAGCATGGTGCAAGATGATCAAAGATATGGCAGGAGCTCACGATGACGACTTCCTACGCGCATGGTTGTCTCTTGTCTTCTCTTGCTTCCTTGCACCATCTACAAGTTTAAGCATTTCACCAAAAAGCTTCCCTGCGGTCATGGATGTAAATGGAATAACTGAAACCAACATATTCCAGTTTGTGGTTGATCAACTAAAGCTAGCATTCAAATCAGGTCGTGCCAAGAAGGCCGTTTGTTGCTGTGTTTTCCACCTCGTAGTAAGTCCACCTACCTTTTGAATCTGTATGTTTCCTATGTGCTCTATGTTTTCTTAAAAATCATATCATAACTCAAACTTTATGTTTTTCTTATCCGGAACTCAGTTGCTGTATCTAGACTCTTTGGATGTTGATGAACCAATTCCCAGCTTGGTACCAAGGGTTTCAGTTTGGAATTCAGATTTGATGGCAAGAGTTATCAAGAAGGACAGGAAAGCTCCCGGGGAATATGGGAAACTGCGGGTAAGCTATTTTTGTCATCACATCTGTATTCAGTAATTGAATTTTATTTGCTTTAAAAGGCATAAGGTTAGGCAAATCTAGCTTCTCATAGAGGAGGCAATTGAATTATAAGGTCCAAACAAGTACAAAGTTTTTTGTGGTCATTTTTTTTGTTATCTTGTCACTATTTTGTAGCTGATGCATAAGATTTTGTCAACAAGTAGGCAAGTCCAACACATTGCCCGTAGCAATTTGTATATTGGACAGTAGCAAGTTCAAAAGTACTTCATGAACCAACTTTGTAGTTTTCTACTCATTTTGTTTACCCTTGTTTGCAACTGCCTGCAACAGGTAGGATTTTTGCTGGGGCAGTTATAGCAGCTGATGTCTAAATTTTTTAAGAAAAAATAGGCAAATCCAATAATTTCACCATAGCAAGTTGCACACTAAACATTAGCAAGCTCATAGTTTTTTATGGCAACTTGATGGTTTCCTATAATTGATATAGTCCTGCTAAGTTATATACTGAAAAACTAAGCGATTCTACATGCTAGAAACCCCATCCACACATGATAAGGAAATTTAGGCAAAAATGATGCCACAGTGCTTGACTTGGGTTAAAGCATGCATTTGTTTTTCTGTAAACTTGGCAACATGATAGGCTAGTTTTCTAACTAAAAATGGCAGTTAAATCAAAGCACTCTCACGAGCATTTTACGGTTTCTTTTTTTTTCTGTTGTCAAGCCAGTGCCAGAATTCACTAATTCCTTTTATCCCATCCTTTATTGTTTTTTTTGCCAACCCAACGAGCAGCTGAAGACTGAGTTCTCACGGTGTGCGGATGATAGCTTGTTTGGTAGCATGGACCACGTCACAAAATTTGTAGCAGCAAGATTACCTGAGTCATATGACGAAAATGTAAGTTATCAAGTGCCTGTTATGCTCACTAGTTTTTCCATTTTTAATCTCAAACCAACATATTGTCAAGACTTATCATGTTCATCCATTTTTTCTACTTTCCTGTTGTTTGCAGAAACAAAAGAAGCTGACACGTATGGTGCACGAAATGTGTTCAACTATTTCACATGCAGTTGGGAAGCTTGTTTCTGGTATTGGGGGGATAGATGATGCGCAAGAGGGGACAAGCAGATCAGAGGCTGTTCATGTGGAAAAGAGGAGGCAAGAACCTACTAGGAGATCCAAACAAGCTCCAGCTGTGAGAGAAAGCTTATCGAGTGAAGAAGACTCGTTCAAAACTGACAGTGAGGAAGATGCAAGTGGCAGTGACGAAAGTGACTGGGACAGAGGGGGTGATGAAAGTGACAACGACGGCCACTCAAGCAATGATGATGGTGACGACTTTGTAGTTCAAAAAGCTGGATGCAACGACAACGAGGAGGGAGAAGCAACTTTTCAGGAGAGGGGAGCAGTAATGGATGAAAGCAAGGAGGATAAGGAGGACGAAGAGGAGGAGGAAGAAAAAAAAGATGAGGATGAAGAAAAGGAAGACGATGATGATGAAGAAAGCGAAGACAATGACAACGACAATGACAAAGACACGGGGGACGATGATATGCAGGGTGATGAGGAAGACCAGGATGACAACAATTCTGGTGGCAACAGTGGCAATGGCGGAAACAATGGAGGGAACGAGGATTCTGCAGGTGAGGAAACAGAGACTGATGACGAGCAATCCACACTTCAATATTTACTCGAAGAGAAAAAGGATATGAAGCCAAAGGGGCTTGACGAGGTAGTTAGCATCTCTGTGAGAGATGTTGTTATGATGGACAAGGAAAGTTACTGCAAAATGCCACGCATCCGCATGTTTGAAGTTAAAGAAATGTTGGATCCCGACGAGCAGCCTATTGCAGTGCTAGCGAGCAAAATGTTCCAAGAGCTATTGAGAAAAGAAGAAATGGAACTGGGGATCATTCAATCTTGAGGATGTCTGCCCCAAGTGGATTCGCAAGAAAATCATGAGGGAGATAAGGGCTCCACATGAACCCAAGGAAGTTGGTGTACCACCACTTCCAACACCAAAGAAGAAAAAGAGTGTGAGTTTCGTATCAGAGCCAACGGTGTTAACAGAGACAATGGAGGAACTGCGAGCTATGCGTGCCCAAAATGTTCAAGAACTGCAAGGTGGAAAGGAAACAAAGTCAGCCATGAAGAAATCTGGGCCTTTTCAGTTGCAACATTAGGCATTACATCATGCAAAAGAGGCAAGTTCTAGCACTCACAAGAACCAGCTTGAAACCAATACAGCATCAAGCTCAACAGCACGACATGCAGATCTCACCAGTGGCAAAGATACAAATGTTGCAGTTTCACGAGGGACTGTTTCAAAACAAGAACCAAGTGCCTCACAAATTCTAGCAAGTCATCCTAGGGAGGAAGCAAGTTCATCTGATTTTCAGGCAAGTATTGCACATGCATCAATTCAACCCACAGCAGGAGGAGCAACTCAAATGAAACAGGATGCATCATTGCAAGTAAGCAGAGCAGTCCCTAGTACAAACCGTAGTGGGAGGCAACCACTAAGCAGTCTAAATGGTCAAGCACAAAATCTTGTTCTAGGGAATGGGATGCAATCAGCCAATGACATCCAGAGGGGCAAATTGTTTCATTACAAAGCATCACAACAGGCTGTACCATTATATGCAGGTCAGGAGAACATACCTCCAGTGTCAATCATAGGGGTTGGAGGGATGGAAGATGTCATCGGCGGCAACATTAAACCAAGTTCGGAAGCAAAGTTGCTAAAAGTTCAGGGCAAGTTGCCTGCTTTTATTCCTACAGTTGCCCAATCACCTCCCCATCCGCAGCTGAAGAATATCAAATTTAGTTATGCTAACAAGGCGGTCAGTCCACTGGAAATAAATGTGCTAGATGTCAGTGAGCTCTTGGCAAGGTGCGTTCCCCCATCTACCAACGATCTGCAAAGAAAGTCAGCAATTCATATTCCAGCAGAGATGGATGGACAACAGTTTCAGCATAGCAGAAGTGAAAGCTCAAATGTATTTGTTAGTGAATACTGCCCAGCTCCAAGTTTTGATATTTTCAAATACGATTTTCCTACAGCACATGTAGATGATGGAGCAGATCGAGATGCCAGAGAAAATGCATTGGCTGACCATGAGTCATCGCAGTGCCAAGTAACCAAGGAGCCAGTCATTGAAATTATTGAAGATGAAAAAGTTGGTAATCTCGAAGGCATAGATGAAGGGTATGCACATGCAGAAGAACAGGCTATGAAGTGTGAGCATGAGTCCCTGCAGTATCAAGTACCCAAGGAGCCACTCATTGAAATAATTGATGACGATCATGTTGTGGATCTTGAAGGCATAGTTGGGAACATTTACCAGACACCTGAAAAAGTTACCCGCAACCAAGTAGTAGTGGGATCAGGCAGTAATATTTATAGCAGCAGCAGCTCAGGAAAGATGGTCCCACAACAATTTGAGAGAAGGATTATCAAGCCACCTCCTTGCAAGAGGTCACCATTCTTGGACTATAATGAGAGGAAAGTGTACATATGCAAACCTGAAGTAAGCAGGCTGTATGCATCGGTTATTCTGCACGGGAGATTGAATGAAGAAGAATCACCAGATGTAGATACTAGGTATGAAATTTTTTATGAGGCATTTTTTACATGTTTTTTCTAGGCAATTAAAATGCACCATTCAGGCAATTCAGGCTGAATTCATAGGCAAACAGAAGTAAAACAAGCAGGCAAAAAGTCACCCCATGAAGAATACATGCTAACCAGAATGCACTTTCAGGCATTAATACATTTTTCCCATGCCTTATATATGCTAACTAGACATGCACTTTTTAGGTAGAAAGAATTCATTGCAAATTGTCACAACCCCAAGTTTATGTTCCTTAGGCAAAACAGAATCATGCCCCTGAGGTTCTCGGTAAGAAAAAGGACTAGGAGTCATTATTACTTCAGGTTCTGCATTTTTTTGTACTTGGTTCCTACTTGGTCATTTCTAACCACCTTGTCCCTTTTTGTGTTATAGACAAGGATGCTGCAGATGACTTTCCTCTCCAATGATATCAACAGCCAAGAGATTATTTCCCGATTCAAGAAATCAAATCACCTGGACCGGAAAGACATGGTAAGTCCATGTTTCTCGAATTTCACTATAGTACTCTTCTCCCATTCCTTTTTTTCCACCCGCATGTGAATAGCAGAGTACTAGTTTTCAGGACATGCATGAAAGTTGCCAGAGTGCAGAATCACAATTAGCTTTTCGGCATAGCATGAGAAAACTTTTACATGCTTTCCGTATCTCTTCAAGTTGCCTACAGACTATGTTCTTACCCTCAGCTTTTATTTTCTGCACTTTTTCCCACAGATAATGTTTATTGTGTTAGAGAATATCGACAAGTCAAAGAAGGTTTCAGGCAACCATTATTGGGTCTTCAACATGAATATAAGGGATCGAAGGTTCGAGGTGCTTGATTCATGGAGGACACTTCAGGACAAGACTCTAGATGTCTGCGCAAGGACTATGGTTGCTAGTTTTCGGGCTCTGTGGGAAGAGCACTATCCGAAGTCTCACATCTCATTAGATGACTTCACACTAAGAAACATTGATGTGCCAAAACAAACTAACAAGTAAGCATCAATTCCCAGACAAACTGCAAAACAAATTCCTAACAAATTCATGCTTGTTTCATAGCTGACCTGAAACATTCTCTATAGATATGACTGCGGCATTTTTGCTCTCTCAATTGCAAATGGGTGGGAAGGAAGGAACGTTCCAAGATTTACAGCAGAGGATGTTCAAAATATCAGGAAGCAGTTGACAAACATGTGGGTTAACACCAAGCGCAACAAGGCTCCATGGGAAGCTGTATTGAAGTTAGCTTAGGTCAGTTATTTTCTATTCATGTTTTTTTACTGAGTTTTTCTTTTTGCTCGCGTACAAACTGAAGTTTGCCAGCATTATTTTTACATGAATAATATTTTCATCATCGCCCTTTTTCCAGAAGTCATATGTAATTTTTTGAACATTCAAGGAGTTGCCTGAAACCATTCTGTAACTTGCAACAACACCAAACAGAATTTGCCTACCTTTCAATGGTGAAATGTAGTCATGGAACACCCATATTTTTTAAACAATCAAGGAGTTGCCTGAAACCATTCTGTAACTTGCAATAACACCAAAACAGAATTTGCCTACTTTTTTCCACGGTGAAATGTAGTCATGGAACACCCATATTTAACACCAATCTGTTTAACTGTAGTACCAGGCAATCTAAACATAATAATCACGCAATCCATTGTACTAATATAGTTATCCAGAGCACTTTTGAACCTTACAGGCTTAAAAAGCAAGTTGTCTTTTTTGCATGAAAGACAGTAATTCAAATGAGGGTAAACATATCATCGGGCATCTAGTAATTGCTCATTTTTTGTCTTTCATAATCGAAACTCCATCTGTGTTCCCGTATTCCTGTGGTGTTCATCACGCCAATCTTGTGGGGCACAGTGCACTGTTGTGGTTGTAAGACCCACAGTAACTGCACTTGTTCTTCCTCTTCGGATGCAGCTCGAGTGCTGATTGCAACCTTTTCGACTTCGTTCTCCCTTTTGTAGTCGATTTTGGGGGGTCTCTAGGAACTCGGGTGTCAGGTGTAGTAGAACCACCTTGCGCTGCTGCAACAGCTGCACGTAGGGATTCCATGTTGAGTGGTTGGCGTGCATGTCCACCAGGAGGTTGCACCAAAGAAGATGAGACTGGGGCAACATGTGCTTGTTGCACAGTAGTAGAAGTTATATACAGCGCAGAAGCACAAGCAATTGTTGCAGAATCTGTAGGGAATGCTGCAAGGCCAGCATTTGTAAGACGACTCATGTCTGCTCGTGTAGTAACCATGGATGGTGGTGCATCCCCCCTAAGTGGTAGTGCAGGCCAGTAGGTTGTTTGGGGAGCCCTCATCGTTGTTGGTTCAGGCTCTATGGTTAGTGTTCCAGGTCTGAACAGTTGTCGCGGAGCCCCCCTCAGTTTTTGGCCAGGCCCACTGTTTAGGGTCGGAGTCGCCAACAGTTGTGGTGCAGGCCCCCTGGTTTGTGGCGCAGATCCCATACTCTGAGGTACAAATCCTAACTGTTGCCCTGCAGCGAACGAGCTTGGCACCGCAGACCCCTTGTGCACTGGCGCACCCCCAACTAATGTGTGTGGATGCACACCCTGGCCCATACTGTTTGTAGGTAGTGATGTTGCATTTTTTGGCTGTTGGGCAGAAATAGTTTGACGCTGCCTAGCACTAGCAGGGGCTTGCGCAGCTTTTGGTGGTGCGTTGCCACTACTTGCTGAAGCATTTGTCATTGGTGGCACAGGACCACCAGCTGATGGCGGTGGCCCACCAGTCGGTCCACTGGGAGGGGCTGCTGTTTTCTTTTTCCTTGACAGGCTGAGATTCTTTATTTCGTGACGCGCTCCACGCATATGCTTCTTTACAATATTTGTCGCAGCATCCGATGCACTAGCAACCTTAGCAAGTCCACCAAAGTCCATCATCAAGTTTGCATGACGGAGTTCTTTCTTCGATTGTTCCGGCAACTCATCAGGCTTATCCTCAACAGCAGGCGGTGCATCCGTGATTGCTAGAGGTGTCCATCTTCTTTTGATGTACTGCGTTGGGATTTCATCAACCCCAAGATGGTTGAAAACCTTCAATATATGGCAGCAAAGCATCCCATCCCTATGAAACTTGCAACACTCACATCTGTAGTCTCCAGCACTAGTTTCAACAGTCACAAAATAGCTCCTAGAACCATACTTAGCAACCCATTCTTGATTGGGGTAAAGCTCATACAAGTGTTCACCGTGGGGTCGCACGTTGTACCTTGTAGTCAACTGAAATTCATCGCGGAATTTCTCGTACAAGTCTCTAGTGTATGAATTGTAGGCTTGCTTTTCAATTGGGTAAGATGACCACATTTCACTTTGCAAATGTCATGTCCTGTAATCCTTCGCACCCTCTCGAACTAGTATGTGTGTTTGGATTTTCTGATATTGCTTCACGAAGTTCAAGATGGACTTGTGTGGGTTCACATAACGCTTAAGGACAGCGTTGAACCCCTCACTGCGTTGTGTTGACTGCAAGAAAGGGAAGAATTGATGCTTGAAGTAACAGGGCACCCATGTTTCTCGGTACTTGTATAGATTCTCAAAGTGGGAGTCAGTCATAGCCTCATACTTCATCATCAGCTCACACCAACCTGCCTCAAACTCCTGTGGTGTAAAGCTAAAGTCAACACAATTGTTGAAATCTTTAGACAAGCCAGGGTTTCGTCCCAACAATGGCCCAAGCTTCTCTTGTGCTTTCTTCATAATATGCCAGCGACAACAGTGGTGCACACTTGTAGGGAAGATTTTCTTAATTGACTACGCCATTGCAATGTCCTGGTCGGTTATGATGTTGGTTGGCGCTACTCCATGCATTGCTTCAAGGAAGGTTTCGAATAGCCAATCAAAACTAGAAGCCAACTCTTGCCTAACGAAACCACAGCCCAACATAAATGATTGCCCATGTCTATTAATTCCAATAAACGGCGCAAAGGGAATGTTGTACATGTTAGTCATGTATGTTGTGTCAAAGGAGATGCAATCATGATAAGCTTCCACGTATGCCTTCCTTGCTGCACCATCGACCCAGAAAATATTCTCCACTCTGTCTTCTTCATCATACTTTATCTTGTAAAAAAAGTCTGGATCTTCTCTTTGCTGATCTTTGAAATATGCTACTGTCTCTATCATGTCGCCTTCTCTTGTAGCATCCTTGTTCAAGACCGTCTTCAGGTTTGTAATGTGCTTAGTTCCATAAGGCACAATTAGCTCTGTCCCATAGAAGTCTGACATGATGTGCATCATGCGCCCTGCATTCAATGGAGTCGAAATGAAGTCAAAATGGTGGTCAAACCCTTGTTACCTAAGAACAGTACAAAAAAACAATTTTGATTTCTTTCACCAACTAACACAACTAAGAACAGTCAACTCAGGTGGATATTTTAGGCATTTTCATCCTAATGTACAAGCAACTAACACAACAAACATGCAGGTAGGCAGGTAGAAGAAATAGAAGAACAAGCTTCATAAAACCAGTTAGACAAACTTATTTTTGGGCTGTGGTTTGTACTAACATGCATTTGCACAAAAGGCAGGTAGGCAGGTAGTAAATATACATTGAGCAACTAACAGACAATTTATAGGCAAGTCCATCTACCACATTTCACAACAAAGACAAGACAACAGAGGCACGACCCATCGCGTTTGTTTTCTGATCAAGAGCAGGCAAATAATACTTAAAAACAAGGCAAGTTTTAATGGGTAGCAGACCTTTTTTCATAAAAAACAAGCATGTTTTGTGTGCTTAGTCTGGCAAATCACACACATGCTGCAAGCAAGATGGATACAATACTTGGGCAAGTCTGGGCAGTTAAAATTGTCGGAGAGAAGGGTAATATGGTTATAGACCTGTTGTCAAGTTGCAGTTATGTAGGTGGGTAAGGAATGCCTTTTCTTCTGGTGGGATACATTGGTGCGATCTCAAGTACTTAGTCAAACTTGGTTTGTCAACTAGTGGATGGTTGTGCTCGCCAACAAAATATATCACTTCCCATCTGCCATCTATCAGTTTGACAACCATCTTAGCTTTGCAACCAGTTTGCACTATTTTATCTCTCTTCCGCTTCTTGCTCCTCTTTTTGGTTTTATTATCATCATCAAGAAAGACAATATCCTCGTCTTCATCATCATCTTTTGTTTGCTCAACGATATCATCCAGCACAGGAATTTTTTCTGCCCCTCCGTCATCAGCTTCAGGCTTTCGAAACTTGTTGCAAACAAACTGTTGTTTTATCAACACTCCAGTTTTCACAGCCTTCCTTGAAGTATTCATTTTGATTGAAAAACCAATCTGCAAGGCATATGCATTGTAGTGCTCTTTTGCGCCTTCCAAAGTGTCAAACCTCATGCCCACATGAGGCTCCTTCGGTTGTGACCAAGCCTCTTCATCATTTTCAGCACCAAAGCCTGTCAAACCATTACCAACAGTCACACTTGTATCACCCGCGGCATCCGTGCCATCAAGGGTAAGGCCATCAGTCTCAGATTCTTGCGCTGCAGGTGCTTGCTCATCTGTCTCCACTGTTTTTGCCACAGGAGTTGTGGCATTTTGCACTATATGAGGAGTAGGAGAATCACCGGTTAACTCAGGATTTTGAGCAGCCTGTTGTGTAGAGTTCACTGGATCACCAATATCCATATCATCTGGTTCCTCATTTAGGTCAATCATCTTTTTTACAGCATGTGCAACATTTAAACCAGAAAAACCAAAGCTAGTTAGTTTGATGTCAATCAAGTAAGAAACTAAACCCAGGCAATCACAACTGAATGATAAGATAGCATTTTTTGTTGTTGTAAGAATGACTTCAACACAGAACATTTTTTGTTGTTGCTGAAAATCACAAACTGAATGATAAGGCAGCATCTTCTTTTGAGCATCTATTTTTTGATTGTATCATAATTTTTACTAACCTTTTATCATTTTAAAATGCAGGCAACTCATACATATGCATGGTTTTCAAGGATCTCAAGGGGGAAGCAAGCTAGATGCCAGAGAATAGACATTTTTTTGGAGTGTTTTCAGCATGGATTTCACACCAAAAAACAGAGAGAGCAGCAGCATGTTTTGTGTCAGAAAAAACTTAAGAATAGCAGCAGTCATGGGCAACATATGTTTGTCCCTTTTTATGTTCAGTACTTTGTTTTTCTCTTAAAGTTTGTACTGGGAGCAACTTTGGTTATCACTGTCTTTGTGTAGTCGCTTTTCCAAGCAATCTGTTTGTCGAGGTCGTGAATTGTTTCTTCGTGCTGCAACTGATACATCCATTTTATAGTAGTTCTATAGGAAATTTCTTTTGCCATTTATTTTTTGCAGGATCAAAATAGCAATATATGTTGCATCCACCCGCATTGTTCCCCGCCAATTGCAAGATCACAACAACAACAACTGTTGTACGATCATGCAACCTACACCTTATTGGAAAGGTAAATTAAACCTCACTTTTTTTTGTCACTAGTGAATAAAAGTACCAACGATAAACCATTTGTAGTAGATTTTAGCTTTTATACATCACTTGCTTCTTCACAATAGCTTTCTTGCCTACCTCTTTATTCCAAGTTGCTTTTCCATCAGCCATGAGTTGCATGTTTTTCACAGTATTACTTGCCTAGTGTTCATTTTTTTTACAAGCTGATAATGCAAGCAATGATTTTTTTGCCTAGGTTTACAATGCAAGTTGCTGCAGACAATATTTTTTTTGCCTAACTTCATACAAGTTACGATGCAAGTTACTTTCTACAACCCATCAACCATCAGCCATGATGTTCATCCTTTTTTTTCTACTTGACACATGCTTACAATCAGCAGAAGCAGGCAGATGATTCAATAATCAACACAGGGTTAAAAATCGTTCATATGAAAACAGGACGAAACACAGATGGAGAAAATCAAGAAGCAGCTCCATTTTTTTCTACAGAAGATGCTGGAGAGGGCTGGGGCTTGGGGAAGGTGAGCAGATCTACAGCTTTTTACCTCTGAACTTGCCTGCTTCTGCTGCTTCTAGATGTGTTTAGATCAACAGTTTCATGGACGCCGTCCGTATTGCAGGCTTGAAGCTTTTGAGATCTGAGCAGGATGAACCTTGCCTCTTTCTTGGGGGAGAAGAAGATGTCTCTCTTTTGGGACGGCTGGAAGGGAATAGGAGGGGAGGAGAGGTGGGGATGGAGAAAAGTAGGATGGAAAAGAATCACGTGAGTCGGGGTGGTGGAGCAGGTTGTGATTGCGGGGGAACGTCCCCTTTCTGATCGAGGGGGGACAGAAACTTACCTTTTCGGGGCCTATCAGGGCAGGCCGCCAGGAAACGCTAGGGAGCACACGGCTGCTCCCTAGACGCGTCCTTAGTTAAAATATGTCAAAATGTAATGAATTTGGTCTCACTTAAATGAAAATCATTGTGTTTGCATGAAAATCGTCCAATTTATTTAAATTCACTTTGAAATGTATGCAGACACGGTTGAATAACCGGCTTCCGTATCACTGTCCACGAACAAAGACGCAGTGCCCGTTTTAGTAGCCCGCGTAGGAGATGCCCGTAACAATTCGACAATTCACCATATTCCAATCAAACCATGGACTTATAGCGGATGCACTTGGTATGGATGTAGCGTCTGCATCCTGCTGCCGCTATTACGTAGGTATCTATGAACGGTATTTAGTATGTTAGTTGCCGGTCGTCGGGGTAGCTACATACACATGCGTCCAACCTGCTGTGTGACGCAGCAGTTCTTGCTGACAATTTGCACGCGCATGATAACTACGCATACCAAGGTTTTAAATAGTATCACGATTCATTATCATGGTGTGCTCCCCAACCCTTAACACATGCACAACTCTATGTCAGCTTTCAATACAAGCCCAGTGGAGATAACCGATCCAGTTGTAGTTTTGCTTGTGCTCCCAGACATCACGAACGTAGAGTTGAAGCCCTCAATTCATTCACCTAACTGTTTGTTGTATTCATACAGCACTGTTACATAGTAGTAAGTCACATATGTTTGCCACTTCATTTTATTTTCATTCTCACAATTATCCACATCATCAACCTGCCATCTCATGCATGTAGGCGCTACGCATTGATCGTTGTGATTCGGATTAAAGGGTGAAATAGGGAGTGGAGAAAATTCGTGAAAAAAAAGAGGGAGTGGAGAAGGTGGAACATGCACAAAATTATTGGTTGGACGATTCATCCATAGCTAAATATATTTTTTTCTCGAATAAGCAAAGTGTGTGTCATTGCATTGATAGGAGAAAAGAGTTACAAGCTAGAGCCAGTCACACACTAGAATTATGGCTAGACTAGCAAAAGCAAAGATACAAGTATCGTTCAAGGTGGTTCAAAAATGAAAACGCGTAGCCCCTTCGCCCCTGCCGAAGCCCACATCTTAGCTTCCGCAAGGGCAGCTCGGGTAGCTTCGACAGTAGAGGGTCGCTCGTTGTCGAAAGTGCAAGCATTCCTATGCTTCTAGAGGGTCCAGGCCATGATCATCCCAAGGGAGGCAGTACCTTTGCGAAGAGAAGCCGAGGCTGACGGTGTGGATGCTTGCCACCAATCAAAGAAGGGCTCGTCACCTTCCCGGATGCTGGCGGTTAGCCGAAGCTTAGGGAACACATTGTGCCAGACCAAGCGGGGGAAGGGGCAGCCGATCAGGAGGTGTTGCATGGACTCAGTAGCTTGATCGCAGAACACACAAGCAGGGTTGTGTGGCAGGTCGTGGCATCCCAGCCTCTCGTTGGTCCAACACCGGTCTTGTAGGGTCAACCATATGAAGAATTTGACGCTGAGAGGGGCCCAAGTATTCCATGCAAGTGCTGCCCGTGGAGATGTGGTGGAGCCTAGGTATAGGGCTTCGTAGCAAGACTTTGCTGAATAGAGGCCCTTAGCCGTCCAGCGCCATCGTAGACTGTTCGACTGATCAAAGAGGGCGATTGGGAGCACATGCCTCCAGAGCTCAATGTATTGGATCGTGGCCAGGGTTCCCAAGGCGCCCACGATGTCTTGAACCCAGGCTCAGCCCTGGAGTCCATCGCTAAAAATTGAACCAATCTTTTTTGCACAAGAGGTTTTGGAGATGGTTCTAACAAAGGAGAAGTATAAAGTATTGATCCGACTTGGGACAATCAATATTTTCATCAAATGCTTGAATTCAACTTATTGCCAAATCCTTCAAATCATTATGTTGTTAACGGAACACAATTTGTGTTTGGGTGCAGAAATATTCCATAGCTACAAGTCTATGAGTTTGCCCGTAGGAATTCATGAGGAATCGTCTTGTTACAAGGTGGAGATTGAGAAGCTATAAGGAGAGATTGCATATGAATTAACATAACTAGATGATATCCCACATTTTGATGCGGCTATTTGTTGCAATATGTTTTAGTGAGATTTGGTTATTTGAAATATGAATATTTAACATAATACTCCCTCCGTCCCAAAATTCTTGTCTTAGATTTATCTAAATACGAATGTATCAAGTCACATTTTAGTATTAGATACATCCGTATCTAGACAAATCTAAGACAATAATTTTGGGACGGAGGGAGTACTATAAGAACTGAAACTGAAAATACATATGCTTTTTATATTCAATTATTGTATAGTTGTAAAGATGCATATATTTCATGCATGGTTGCATGTTCAAGTGAGCCTTTTCTCATACATGGTTGCATGTTGTGGTTGCATTGCTTGCATTTGAAAAAATGGGTTAGTGGAGATCACCTAGTAAGTTGTATATAACCATATAGGAATTACTTTATGTCATTTTAGAATGTGATACATGTTCAGAGTTCATATAATTTTCTTTTTCACCAGCATTAAAAAGTTTAACCTGCCAAGTGAGATTAGACGTTGCACACACTCATTAATCCTTTATTTCTTCTTTTTTTTCACCTAATTAGATGGACTCACCATTTAGTACGGCAACGGTGGTTATTCCGAGTAGGGAATGAAACATCGCGATATAAAAAAATTCCAAGGACAAGCCAAATACAACGGATATACGCGTGCGCGCCCACATCCACACACACCCACACCCGCCCACCCGCCCAACCACACACACACACACACACACACACACACACACACACACTCACATTCACACACGCATTCACTCACTCACACAATGCTCAGTGAAGATTGGACTCGTGGAGCATGGGGATTACGACAAAGTCGCCACAAGACAATGCATTATGATGAAACATATATGGCCTCATACTAGGAAAAATATGCCTTGGGATCAAGGGTTTATTCCTAAAAGGTCTAGGGGTCCAACCAACTCAGTAGCCGCCCGGCGCCGACGGTTGGTTCTTCCAGTAGTGATTTTTCAAAAAAAAAGTCTCGAATACACACAGCCTGCGTATCAAATATTATAGATAGAAAAATGGGACAGAGCCCAGTCCATTGTAATGGTTTGCACCATGATGAAATATTTCTGCACCCCAAACACAAATTGAATTATTGTGTGTTAAAAGAACACAATTAAGTGATTTTTCAATGAAATATACGCCATGATGGAGTACCATTTGAAGTACCACTTGGCGATTGAATTCTTTTAGCACACGAGGTGATACAAATACAGCTAAACAATGCAAGTGAGTTAATACATCAGTTTCAATGTCAAAGGTTTCAATGTCAAAGTGTTTTTCCCCAAGGACTTTTGTGTACATTTCATATGAATTTTAGAATTCACTCAAACCTCTTGAAGGGAATCATTTGTTTCCCCCGTAGTGCAATCAAACAAACAAAAATAATGAAGGATCCAAATGGGCATGACATTGCAATTCCGTGCTTTTCCTATTCCTCCGTATTTAAAATCCTGCAAATCAAAGAGCCCTGAAAACCCCAACCTTTTACTTCCAAAAGCTATAACTCTACTTTTTTTCACAAAAATATAAAACATCGGT
>NC_041389.1:423072507-423095779 GCF_002162155.2 Triticum dicoccoides
TTAAATATCAATGAAGTATTTTTTGGTATTTTAATTGATGGAAATATTTATAATTTTGAAGCTTTAAAAGGAACTTCTTTTTATATCTGGTTTTTGAATGAGAAGTGTGAGACACATATAGGTGACATGTTTCTAAGACCAGGCTAAAGTGAGTTAGGGATTGGTTCATGTTAGTATTTTACCCAAATTAAGGTGATGGGTAGAATTTATCCACTTTTAAAATTCTCGACGATAATATGTACACTCACCCGATAGTTGAGGGTTAAAACACACACTTGTCCTAAGAGGGCATTGGTTTGGTTGAACCAGTCGAAAAGTTGACTAGAAAATGGGGGTGCATCTTAGCAAAGCTAGTTTATCCGAAGGAGGATAAGGTCAGATCACGCGGTGGCCTGAGACGAATTCAGAATTTAAATTTTGATGATTTATGCCTTAAATTGTAGTTTTATTTATTTATCACTCGCTTCTTTTTGTTTGGCATCGTGATGTATCATATTCAAATTGGTTTTTAGATTGGTGCAGCACATAAATACAGATCCACCGCGAAAACGACAATAAATATTTATTCGAGCATAGCATGGAAATAGAGATATTACATAAGATGCACATAACATGGTTCAACCAATATTACATCTCCAATGTGACCAACAACACAAAAACATTAAACAGTTTCGTTGTCAACCCTACCTCAAAACTGGTCCCGTTCCACCCCACCCGAAGTTAACCCCTCCAACAAGATGGCCCATACATCAACGCAGCTCCCTAGCTCCGCAGCTCCATCGATCCCAACATATTACCATCGCGCAACAGTATAGGAAGACCAAGAGAAGAATCCCCTGTAGCTGCAGCGCTACCTAGCGCCCCTTCCATCCCTAGCGCACGACACGGCTGGCGACACTGCTTACCCTAGCTAGGAGGAGTGAGGCCAGCTCGCGCTCTCCCATGGCCATGAGCGAGCAAGATGGGCAGCACGCCACGAACAGCCTTCCCGGAGATGCGGCGAACGGCGCCGTCGACATCGACTCCTTCTCGCAGCTCCCGTTCGTGCGGCCCAAGCCGCCCCCGGCGATGGAGGCCGGCGGGTCGAGCCCCACGTCGTCCATCCGTCTCTTCGGCTTCGACTTTCCACCCGACGGCGCGGCCTCCTCCGTCACCGACGGCGATGCTGCCGCTGTCAGCTCCACTGCTCCCGGCCAGGCAGCGGCGGCGGCGTCGGCGTCGGCGTCGGCGTCGGCCGGTGCAAGTGGCGGCAGCGGTGGTCGCAAGTTCGAGTGCCACTACTGCTGCCGGAACTTCCCGACGTCGCAGGCGCTGGGAGGACACCAGAACGCGCACAAGAGGGAGCGGCAGCACGCGAAGCGCGCGCAGTTCCAGAGCGCCATGGCCATGCAAGGTCACTACCCCGCCCACGCGTACCCCGCCTTCGGCAGCGGCTACCACCACCGCTTCGTCGCCGGGCCGCCGCACATGGGCCGCTACGAGCCGCCGCCGCACTACCCCTCGTGGTCCAACCACCACCACCTGGCGCCCACCATGCCAGCGGCGGTGCCCAGGTACTACGGCAGCGGCCCCGGCTCCGTGTCCCAGCCGATCAACGGCAGCCCGGTGCCGGCGTCGGCGCTCTGGCGGGTCCCGGGCGTCAGCGTGGCGACACCAGCAGCGCCGCGGCAAGAGCGGCCAACGCCCTTGACTCTTGCCGGGCGTGACGACATGGCGGTGGCGTGGGAAAGAAGAGGACAAGCCGGCTCGGCGTCGTCGGCGTCATCAGCATCGTCGTCTTCGCAGCATGAGGCCGCGCGCCACGGGGGAGAAGCCGCGGAGAACAGGGCAAACGTGAGCCTGGATCTCACCCTGTAATTCTCCAAGAACGGCGCGGTTGATTAATTAGCTGGTTCGTGAAGACCAAGAACGAAGGTTAATTCTTTTTTTTCTCTAGCTCGTGAATTCGTTTAGCTCGATCGATCAGCGGAGAGATTCTTTTTCCTTGGGTGTCAATTTTTGCAGTGTTTTCTTTCTCCTACTAGAGTACGTACTCATTCGTCCTGCTCTTCTCGCATCGCTTTAGATTGCTTTGTAAGGAAAAACGGAGGGGAAATAAATGGAACGAAAGGGAAAATGGGGAGTGTTGTCATTTTCATTTTCATATTCTTGAGCACATTTTCCAGCATTTTTAATCTTCTTTCCAATTCGCATCGATAAGTATATATGGACTGATGCATATGTCTGTCCTAGCACTAATTTTCTGGTGCGTCTGTCCGTCCATTCAAACCAAAAGTTGCCCTTTTTTCCTCTAGGGACTTGTCTCCATCCTCGAAATGCTATTCAGTTTTTGCCACTTTAGCTGACAGTTATCCTTATCATTTGCTTTTTGGAGTAGTGCCAGCATGCAGCGCTGCGGCAGCTGCTAGTAGCACCTAGCGGTTGCTGACAACATTTACTCCGAGGGTTTGCCCAAAGACGCAAGGCCAGCCTAACGAATGTCCATGCGCTGCTTACCACTTGAATGATTCTTGCCTGCAAATTGACCATGCATGCATTTCCCAGCTACCGAATTGATTGTCTCCACAGCGTCGAACTGTTCTCGGCATCCGAAAGTGGGTGCTCCTTGGATTCAAGATTTAGGATCCATCTGTGGATTCTATCTCCTTTTGGCAACATAATGCAGACTAGTGTGTGTTGCCCACGGAAACTGTACTAGGCAGTGATGCATATGCACAAATCTGAGCGGGCACTCCCAACATGCACAGCAGTAACAGCACCTGCCCATGCACATCGTCTATGCCTGCATCCGCGCATGAATGTGACACGTGCATCCACCAGTCCTTGTATTTCCTTAACCTACTCGCTATGATATACACACACATAAAGTTTTTAAAAAAATACTGTATCACATATACTCGCTCCGTTCCTAAATGTAAGTCTTTGTAGAGATTTTACTATGAACTACATACGAAGCAAAATGGATGAATCTACACTTTAAAATGCATCTATATACATCCGTATGTGATTCATAGTGAAATCTCTACAAAGACTTATATTTAGGAACGGACGTTGTACAAATGACTCAAGTATGTTTCTAGATTTCAACTTTTGTGAAAATCGTATTTCATTTGCGAGCTGCAGAAAATAACAGATCGAAACACTCTTACATGCGAGATAATGCACTTTTTTCCTTTACCAGGACCACAAATAAATTATTTTCCACATACCTTCCCTGGTACATACCAAACTCAATACAGTACATATATTTTCATACTCCCAAGAGCGGAAAATCCACTTCCCTACCTTATTGCTTATTTTGTTTTCTGTGACTTCCTTTTCTCACTTGCATGCAAACTAGGACTCTTATGTACTCCCTCCGTCCCATAATGTAAGACGTTTTTTTGACACTTGTATAGTGTCAAAAAAGTCTGACATTATGAGACGGAGAGAGTAGTAATTTTGTTTTCAAGCTTATTTTCATGTTCCTAGGTGTACATGCACAATGAACAAACACATAGATTGTACTGCCTTTTTTTTAGTTTTTATTATGGACTACATACAGATGTATATAGTCGTATTTTAGAGTGTACATTTTCACTCATTTTGCTCCGTATGTAGATTTCATTGGAATCTCTAAAAGGGCTTATATTTAGGAACGGGTGGGGTAGTAGGTAACGGAAAGAGACACATAGATTATGCCATCATTTTTGTTTGCATATTTTGGAGATGAATGATGAATACTAGGAACTAGCAAGGAATGAATAACAAAAACAACATACACTACATTGGTGTAAAGAATCAAAAACTATATTTTCGAATCTCAGTTAATTTTGAAAAGATCTAAATGTATATATGTAGAATTCCGGATGTATGATATGTACATACAAAATATATTGATACACATTTCAATATGTGATCCAGAAATAGAGTTACCATTCGTATTTGTGCACGAAATTTTCTTCCATATATAACTTCCAAATTAATATATTTTCAATGAAAATTTAAAAATGAAGGATAAACCTATATATATATTGTTGGAAAACCATTTGGATTTATGTGGAAAAAAAGTAACTATGATTTCGGCTCTCTCGTGGAAAACTATATGTATTTTATTAAATATAATATGGGGCTATGTGGAGCCCGGGACGAAAATTAAGACACTAGGAATTAATGGACATCGATGTTCATAGATGAAATATCACATTTCTATTTGCCCAAAACAAACATCAATGATGTGACATGACTGCTAAATTAGGTACCAGGTGGAACATAAAAAAATCTCCAACTTCAAAATTATCATCCAGCATATATTGTATTTGTTGTTTAAAAAACATATTGTATTTATGGTTGATTATGGTACCACGTCTTTTTAAATGGGTTGGACAAATTTGGCTATATACTTTCAGCAAAAGATGTTTAAATTGTGCTCTCACTAAGAGAAAAAATAAAAGATATATCCAATTGTGTAGTTTTTTACCATCATTTAGGTGCATTTATATAAAATGAATTTATTTTGTAAAGAGAGCCTTGGCTCAGTGGTTGGGCATTGCGGTTGTGCAGCCTAGCGACCCGAGTTCAATTCCTAGAATTGACAGGTGATGCACAAGAGTTTTCCCCCGTTTATTGAGGATCAAGCTTGGTGTGTGGTGGAACCTATCATCAAGAACTATCTTGATACTCATTTAAAAAAAATCTGAGGACCATGTATCTCTTGGTACTCATACTAAAATGGCCGTATGCATCCCTGGTTGGTGCAGAGGCTGGGAAGTGAAAATCTCTCCCATTTTTTTTGCAAAGAGAGCCTTGGCTCAGTGGTTGGGCATGCGGTTGTGCAGCCTAGCGACCCGAGTTCAATTCCTAGAATTGATAGGTGATGCACAGGGGTTTTCCCCTGTTTATTGAATATTGAGGATCAAGCTTGCTGTATGGTGAAACCTATCATCAAGAAATATCTTGATACTCATTTAAAAAAATTCTGAGGACCATGTTTATCTTGGTACTCATACTAAAATGACTGTATGCATCCCTGATTGGTGCAGAGGCCGGGAAGTGAAAATCTCTCCCATTTTAAAGTCTTACTGTTGTATTGATTTTGTAAGGTCTTATGAGAATAATTAATAAAGTGGCCATACATCACCCAGATGCAGAGGCCGGGGGTCATCCTCCTTTTTTAAAAAAAGCTCATGACCGCATCAATTTAACGAGACAAAAGTACACAAGCAAACACAGTTTAACCATAAGTGAAAATGTATGAATATCATAGGTGTGGGCACAATTAGAAACAAGATTGTCATCCATGGTAGGTAAACACCTCTGGCTACTGCTTAATTTACATGCAAACCAGACACCACTGCCACCAACTCACGACTCACATTTCTCGCAGAAATACTAAGAATGAAATCAATGCATGTGTAATACTATAACCTACAATGGAGAAAAGACATTCTTGTTGTGAATGGCCATGCCAATCATTCTTGCGTAGTAAACAAGAAAGTGCTACCATTCTGACAAAGATTTGATCTTAATTTATGTTCAACTTCATGCAACTAGTTATCAAACATGCATATTGAAGCACTCCTAGGGGATAGAAATTAAAGGGCACCTAGACCATGGACCCATGCAATAATAGTGAAAATACGGTGCTTAACTGAAGCTTTTCGAACATGATGGCATCTTTTTTACCGCTTAATTTACATGCTAGTCGAGCACAACATAGGTTGGCAATCAAGTTGACCATTCAAAATCTTCATAAAATAACCCCAGACAAAAATATTGTTGCTTATACGTGACTGTCCTTGTTGTTGAAGTCAAAACAAAAAACATGGGTAGGGGGTGAATATCCATCGGTGGATTTGTTTGACAGTTTGTGATGCTAGCAATTGTCACAATTGGGATTGTTAACAAAACCATGCAACAGATCGACATGCACCCTAGAGAACCAGACTTGACCGCGAGCCGCTATCGAGCGAGGTGTAATCATGTTGTGGAGTGGACCTCAAGTACCTTTTAGATGCTCGGCAATGTGTCGCCAACCAATTCATCGACACGAGACAAGCTATCCTTGTGATGTTTGTAGTTTGATCTCGTAGCTTGGAAGAAATTTCATTCAACCCAATTACCTAAGTTTTTATTTTTGAGAAAAGATTGTACCCCTTTATTGATCAAATAATAAAAGTATTCTTGATACAAATTTCGTGAGGAGGATCTATCGGCAGACATGTCAGACAATACCATTTATAAGACAAGATCGAACCAACCTGTGCACTTCTTTGTTTGAGGTCCTCCCTTCATGACAGAACATGGTAACTTTAAATTCATCTTTTCTAGCCCGTATTTCATCGACAATCTGAACATAAAGGGGTCTAGACTCGTCGTGGTGGGTGTTAATCACCCGAATGAAGACCTGATTGCCTAAGTGGGTTATCTCAAGGAATCCTTAGTTAAATATTGCCTTTAGTGAGAGCACTTTGTGCTTTGACATGAAATGAAATGAAAGATGGCCACCCAAACCCTCGGAGCGTTAGGCCGGCCCATGAGCTGACGTTGTCTAGAAATGAGAAGAGGGCTAGGTCATTCTACAGGCATGTCTATACCTCACTTCAAGTTAGTGTGAGGGAAGACTCACTAAAGGGGAGGTCGAGATGGGTCGGCCCATACACGCAGGATGCTACAACCTCTTCTTTCCTTTTGTTTTCACATTTTCTCTTTTCATTTTTCGCTTTATTTTTTACTTTTGTTTATACTTTAAAATATTCTCAATATATATTACAAAAAATGTTAAATGAAAAATGTTAAATGCGTATAGAAAAAATGTTTATCACGAATACAAAAATGTATACAAAAAAATGTTTACGAAAAATTGGACTATGTATTTACAAAATGTTAATCAAGAGTTCCAAAAAAAATATTGAACAAGTTTTGATTTTTTTAATCAATTATTTGAACATTTTAAATGTGTATAAAAATATTGACCATGTATTAAAAAAGTAAGAAAAAATGTGACCATGTATATATTTTTTTAATCAAGCATTTTAAAAATTTATGAAAAATTATTTTTAAAATGTTAAATGTGTACAAAAAATATTGACCATGTATTAAAAATTTATAAAAAACTTTGATCATGTATATAAAATACTAATCAAGTACTCCCTCCGTCCGGAAATACTTGTCATCAAAATGGACAAAAAGGGATGTATCTAGAACTAAAATACATCTACATACATCTCCTTTTATTCATTGTGATGACAAGTATTTCCGGACGGACGGAGGGAGTATTTAAAAATGTTGAGCAGTATTTGAAAAATATTAATAAAGCATTTTGAAAAATTTAAATGTGTGTAGAAAAAATATTGACCATGTATTAAAAATGTTAATAGTTTCATTTGGAATATGTTAATAAAGCATTTAAAAAATTAAAAATATATAGAAAAAATGTTGATTATGTATTAAAAATGTTAATCTCGTATGTTAATCAAGGATTTGAAAAATGTTGAAAACATGCGTCTAAAAAAGAAAATTGACCATGTATTCAAAAATATATATTTGTACTTGAAAATGCTAAACATGTATTAGATATATTCCAAAAATATGTATAGAGAAACAGTGAAAACCCAAAAGAAAACAAAAGAAAACTGATGAAAACATGGAAATAAATAAGCAAAACCGAAAAAAATGAAGACAAAAAAGAAAGAAAAGAAAAAATCTTGTGAAAAAGAAAAATAAACGAAGAAAACCCAAAGAAAACACAAAGAAAAAAGAAAGAAAAGGAAAAGCAGAGAAAGAAACGGAAAAAACCGCAGAAAAAACAATAAAAAACAGCAACAAGAAACCCCCCGAAAAACCAGTGGGCGACCGGTTCTTTTCTCCATCTATGACGCGACCTACTAGCATGACCCTTCAGGCGAGTCTTCCATCGGGCTCGCTCTAAGCGAGATATAGCCTTTGCGTTATTCTACGTCATGAATGAGTCTTGGCCTGTTCTATCTGCGTGGGCTTAGTTCTCTCCGAGAAGATGGCCCGTTCTCCTGCCGGTTCCTCTCATTTTCATCTACCTGAAACGAATCCCCTCAAAAAAAAAAAAACTCCTTGAAACGAATCAGTAGTGCAGCACCATCCCTCAAAAAAAAAACAGTGGAGCAGCACTCGCAAGCACCCCTTCAGTCGATCAGATCATGTCCGAAGCATAAGTGCAAAAAAGGGATGCGACGAGAGATAACTTGCCACACGTGACCATCACGCAGGGAGCAGGACAGTGGTCGATACGTACGTACGTGTTGCCCGTAGTAATAATAAATAAATACTATAGCTCTGCAGTGGACTGTCCTAGATCTTGTTATCTTTCGCCATGGCCAGTGATATGATACACAGGAACACGACTGCTAGAAGACATACCTGCTGTGTTGTATCCACTTAAGATGGGCTTTCTTAACCACTAACGACGCAGAGGCCGCAGATCTTGGCAGAGCTCAAGGGGACACCGGCTCAGATAACAAATGTGCAGATCCCGTCGACGCTGCACCGGCCAGCGCACCCTCCGCCCCACGGCGCACGCTCCCCCCACTGCGCCAACCGTCACCGGCCGGTGGCCCCTGTGCTGCACGGGCGCGCTTTACTTAGCCCCGACGCGCCGGGGATCGGGCTAAGCAAAGCGCTCGCGTCGCGGAGCCCACGTGCGTGCGTGCCGACATGCCGCGTCAGCCGCTCCAGGGCCGGCCGGTCCGCCGGAACGTGCTCCGTGCCGGGGCGGCTGCTCCGATTGGCCGGCGCGCTCGCCACGTGTCCCGGGTTCGTCTATAAATAAGCGCCCGCTCGGTCGTCCACTCTCCAACTCTCTCCATCGTCGAATCCCAAAGCTTCCGCCTCTCTCAAAACCTCAAAAACCACCTGCAGATCATCCCCTCAGTTCTATCGATCAAGAAGCCGTAGTAGGTGAGGCCAGTGACCTATGGGGAACTCGTACAGCAACGGCGGCTCGTCGTCGGGGCACCTGCAGGCGCCGGAGCTGCCGCTGCACCTCTGCTTCTTCCTCCTCGTGCTGTTCGTCTTCCTCGGCTTCTCCTGGTACATGAGCTACGAGTCGGTGGCGGAGACCTTCGCCGACCAGGGCAAGCTCCTGCTCATGGTGTCCCCGCTCGCGCTGCTCCTCGCGGTGCGGCTGCTGTCGGGAGGCGACGGCGACGGGCGGCGCGTCGACCAGCTGATGTCCATGTCGATGCCGGAGAGGGACTCCATCCACCGCGCCGGGGGGTCGCCGTGGGGCGTCGGGCTCCTGCTCGTGCTGCTCATCGTCATGGTCTCATACCAGTCCAACTTCCGGGAGAGGTGGTTCGCACTCTAGTGTCATAGTCACCGGATGATGACTGATTTCCATCGGAACCGAGATCGGGACATTGAGCAAATGAGCATGTACCTGTGTAACCCGAAACATGTGCATGGCTACGCGCAAGCACCCGTGTAACCCGAACTAAGGCCATTTCTAACACACCCCAATAAACAAAGGAGGATACGGTGGAGTAAAGAACGCATTTGGTTGCATGTATACCAGGCCCGCGTGGAAAAAACCTAGGTTCACGGTCAGGTCAGCATGGCACGGAATTTAAAGTGCCTCTGGGCATGGCTAGCTGGGCACGCAAAGATCGGCATTTGCTTACTAGCCAGGCTGGGCTGAGCCACAGCTAGCGCCAGCTATGTACCTGCTTCTTCTTCCACCTCCACTAACCTCCTTCCTAATCTCCTTTTTCCCTTCTTCCTTCTAATCTATACAACGGTAAAAGATGCACATCGATATTACGGTTTCATTTTTGCGATCGGTTCGTAGTTTCGTTAACCGTAAATGCACAATTTTGTGTTCATGTTCAAAGCTATTTTGAACGAATTTTGTCAAATTTGTCGCCTACGGTCGACCGTTTGAAATTTTCTTTGACCGGCAGCTTCATCACACAATTCCACATGACATTTGTGTTGTAAGTCTTCTGTTTCGACGATCCTACCGCACTTACGCCGAAGTAGGCGTGCACTATATTTTTTTCTCCTTTATCCTCTCTCGTCTGCATCCTACTACATTGTAATCGTTTTCGGCGTCGGTCATCTTGGCCTCCTCTATCTCGCCGTACTGCACTGCCGCTGACATGGCGCGAGCACTGCATTTCTCCTCCTCTGTCCACTATCTCTGTGCGGACTTTCTTTGCGAGGACGAGGCTAGCAACTAGTTCGCTGCGCCGCCGACGGGGTTGCTCGCACACGACTCCGTGCATGTCGTGTCGGACGCGGCACCACCACAGCAATCACCATGGTCCGACACACACTGCATTTCTCCTCCCCCATCCTCTGCCCCAGCGCTCCTCCGTACAGACTTTCTCTTCGGCGGCGACGCTAGCAACTAGTTCACCGCAGCACCGACACGAATGCTCGTCCTAGACTCCGTGCTCGTCATGTCGGACGCGGCACCGTGGTCACCGTATGCCACAGTCACCGTCCACCGCAGTCGCAAGGCACGGTGTAACTATGTGTGTTAAGTACAAGTGTCAGCTCTTAATCATATCCCGCGTATACAACCAAACACTGTGTAGTTGCGTCACGCGAGCCAATGCAGGCAATCAAACACTATGCCAAAATTGCCCACCTAATGCGAGAGATCTAGATGCGGGCAACCAAACAATATGCAGATGTTAGTTTTTACCATGCATTTCCTCACTCAGCCTCTAGTGAGCCACGCTTCATTCAGCCACGCTGCACCGCAACGGCTGCCAAACACGCCCTTAGAGCATCTACAACCGGGCGCCTTAAACCCGCCTCATATGCCCGGGCGGGCTGCCAGGTCACTGTCCGTCGCAAAATTTGACCCAGACGCCCCCCTCAAATGGCTCTCAAACGCCCGAGTTGACCGGCATCCCTCATATCTAGTCCAAATTGGGGGCGGATATGGGGCCCGGGTGCACCCGCCACGTCGGACCCGACCCACGCTGGCCCATCCGACCTCACATATATTCCTCCCCATTCGCTCGCCGGGCCAAACCCTAGCCACTCCTCTCCCCTTCGCCACCCAAGCTCGTCTCAAGTGACTTTCGATCGTCTCCGACATGGCAGGCGACAGATCCGAGTCCTTCACCTCCAGATCCGTCGACCCCGAGCTCATCCCACGCGGCCCCGAGGAGGAGATGGTCGTCCGGCTTGCGCTTTGTCGCGCCCGGAAGGAGGCCGAGGCCCGTGCATGGCAGTGCTCAAACTCCTTCCGTTGGGAATCCATTGCGTCCACCCAAATGATGCATGGATCCGGCGCTAGGCCGACTGTAGCTACCTCACCGAAGGCGGTGCGGTCCATATGACGTCCAAATGCGGTGGCGGACGTGCAACCCCTTCGTTGGCGCGCCAAGCATCGGGACGCACCATGGGCCTCGTCCAACGAGAACATGGCACGGCATGCCCGCTGTGCCAGGCACCGGGCGCGGGAGGCGGCGGCAACTCTCGGAGCGGTGGACATCTGCGAGGCGGAATTGCATTCTCCGACGCTCTGTATGGCGCATCAGTCCGGGCGCCGCAACCGCATCATGGTGGACGTCAGTGACTCGTCCCAGGAATCCGTCATCGATCTAACGTCCACCGACACCATTCGGGTTCCGGGCTCCGACAAGGAAGAGTAGGGCATGGGAGATGGCGGCGCCTTGAGTCCCATGAGCCGGCTCGTGTCCCATGCCCTACTCTACCTTGCGGGCGACCGGACCAACACTCTATGGAGCGCAGCCGGCTGCCGAACATGGCTAAGGTGGAGTCGGGCGAGCGGGGAGCGGAATCGTACGAAGCTCCACTCAAAGATCACTCCGTTGTATGTAATAATATGGATTTGAGGTTTCTAATTTGCGGTATCCGGATGTGGAATGCATTTTTTTAGGCGTGACCAGTCACTGCCGAGGACGCGCCCGGGCACATCCACAGACATTTGAGGGGTCGGATTTGCCAAGTCAAGCTGTTGATGCTCTTAGTAGAGTATATTTACATCACTAAGGTTTGGCTGGACCTAGCCAATCCCCTATATTTAGAGGAGTAAACGTTTGTTTTTCTAAACTTTGCAAGTATGCATTGCAACTACATATTAGCACACTATAGAAATTAAACATAAATTTGAATGTTCAAGCAAATCATGAATATAATTTACGAAACAAATTATTGAAATTTAAGCACATTGAATACTCCAAATGTAAAAATAGCACGTGATAGAACAATTAGGACACGCTATGAAGTTGCCCGTGATGATCAACAAGAAGAAGAGGGGGAAGGGGTATAAAACCTCTAATATTTTCCACATTATATGACCCACTTTGCCCGGGGGAATACGGGGTACTTGAGTTCCATCGCGGTTAATCCACATGTTTCCCAGGCATGTTGCCCCTCGTGCGCATGCAGGCTAAGAGAAAAACATTAAAAGGGCCGCTAAAAACCGGCGTTAGGGCTAATTACGACCCACCTTTTATTATACACATCTAGGGTGGACCTCGGCAAGGTAGGCCCGCCCAAGAAAGGTTATCTGGCGTGTGATGGAAGTCTTCCGATCCCATAAAAATGGAAAAACACTTTTTGGGGAATTGGGGTTTGACCTCCTCGGATATCTGAAGTATTTAACTTTTTGGACTAAAAAAAGTTGTTTACACTAGAGGAAAGCATTGAAGAAGAGACATCATGCAACTTTGAAGGGACTTCGGATGCAAGGGTGTGCTCGGACGTGGAAATCAAGATGAAGCATTAAATTTGTCGAACTCGCCTGCAAAGTCGAAGACTCAAGATGAAGCCACCCCGAGGAGTTCAATGTCCTCGGCTTGAAGACCAGTTCAGGGGGCTACTGATAGTGTCCTAGACTAGGGGTGCAAACCACGTCAGCCTCTTCTTAGTCGGTCGGGCCGAGGACCCCTAGATCATCACCAAACGGGCCAAGACTGCCATGCGCCTCGACGTACTCAATATGGAATCCTCGAAAGACTTGACGCATACTCAAGACTTATTTGAATCTTCGGCATGTTTATCCTTAGGTGTAACCGACCTACATGTAACTCTAGGTACCCCTGGTGTCTATATAAGCCGAGGGGTTTAGAGTGTAGGTCAAATTAGATTCAACATACGATCTCGAGGTAAATCATCATGTACTTTGCACTCCAACACAATCAATACATCAGAAGCAGGACATAGGTTTTTACCTCTTCAAGAAGGCCCGAATCTACGCAAACATCATGTCCCTTGTTCATCATGTTACCATCTAGTCAAGATCATCAGTTCGGGACCCCCTACAAGAGATCTGACGAACCACCTTGGAGTGTGGCGATGGCGTGCTCGGGCGACTCGAGCGTCCTCGTCGCCCCGCGGGGCGATTCGCCCGCCGCGCCTGCCTCGCTGCCGGCCGCCCTCACTGTCATGGCCTCCGTCGCCCTCGCCGCCCCGTCCTCCCTACCGGCCCCTTCCCTCCCGTCCCCTGGACCACCTGGCCGGGTGGTCCGGGCGGACTTGGCGGAGGATGCCGACCGCGCCGCGGGTCGGTCGGTCGAGTGCCGTGACTGCGTCCCCCCGCCCGCCCCGGCTCGCCCGCCGCCGCCCCGCTCCGCCGGCGGCCTTACTCTCGGGGGTGGGAGTTCGGCTGTCCGGGCGCGAGTTCGGCCTCCCCGCTGGTCGCCGCGTTCCTCGCCGGTGACCGCGGGGAAAGGCTCGGCCTTCGGGGCTGGGGCTGGCCGCCGCCGGCGGCGCTTTACCGGCTGGGGTGTGGCCGGTCGGGCGAACCTCGGCCCTGCCCAGGCATCCTGGAGGTGCTCCGGTTGGCTCGCCCAGCCGCCCCGCCGCCGCCGTCGGTCGCCGGCGTCCCTCTGCTCTCCCAGCGTGTCCCCTTTTGTCCGTTCATCGCATTTTTCGGCTTGTCCCGGTACTGCTGCACCCCTTCCCCCCGCCGAGCCAGCCGTCCACCTTGCCAGGGGAGGCTGGAGGAACCCTAGCCGGCGGAGGGGATCCTGCCCCTGGGCTGGGCCTGGCCGTATCGGGCCCCGGGCATCTATTGGGCCTGTTATTGAAAGCACAAGTGCTCCCTGGGTGATTTTGGTAATTTATGTCAACATATCTCTTGTTAGACTAATACATTTACCTAGTACGTTTCAAATAAGTTCAACAATGGAGTGGCATGGACTAGAGGATGTGGAACCCCTTCAAGACGCTAAGGACAAAAGGATTGGCTCAAGCTCAAAGCACAAGACTCTATATTTTCTATTTTAGTGATCCAAGATCACATTGAGTCTATAGGAAAAGCCAATACTATCAAGAAGGGATGAGGTGTTGCTTAATGAGGCTCTTGCTCAAAATGCTTAGTGATATGCTCCAAAGCCCTCAACTACTTTCTCACATCCACATATGACCTAAAACAAAAGTCAAACTCGGCCCCACTGAAACTTTCTATCCAGCGCCACCGAGTTCAGTTGTCATAGCCATTGCCACAAACCCTAGCCTTTTTGGTCTCACCGATAGGGATCTCAGTCTCACCGTGATGGGATTGTAATCTCTCTGTATGCATCTATTACCAAAATCGGTCTCACCGAGTTTGTGTAATCGGTCCTACCGAGATTACAATGCAAACTCTCTGTTCCTCTTCGTAATGTTTCGGTCTAACCGAGATGAGTGAATCGGTCCCACCAAGTTTGCCTGACCAACTCTCTGGTTAGCTTATTACCAAAATCGGTCCCACCGAGTTTGTGTAATCGGTCTCACCGAGATTACGTTATGCCCTAACCCTAACCATATCGGTCCCACCGAAAATCCTAAAGGTCACATTATTTGCTAAATCGATCCGACCGAGTTTCAGGATTCAGTCCCACCGAGATTGGTAAGTTGTGTGTAACGGTTAGATTTTGTGTGGAGGCTATATATACCCCTCCACGCACTCTTCATTCGTGGAGAGAGCCATCAGAACACGCCTACACTTCCAACTTACATTTTCTGAGAGAGAACCACCTACACTTGTGTTGAGGTCAAGATATTACAATCCTACCATATGAATCTTGACCTCTAGCCTTCCCCAAGTTGCTTTCCACTCAAACTTCTTTCCACCAAATCCAAATCCCGTGAGAGAGAGTTGAGTGTTGGGGAGACTATCATTTGAAGCACAAAAGCAAGGAGTTCATCATCAACACACCATTTGTTACTTCTTGGAGAGTGGTGTCTCCTAGATTGGCTAGGTGTCACTTGGGAGCCTCCGACAAGATTGTGGAGTTGAACCAAGGAGTTTGTACGGGTAAGGAGATCGCTTACTTCGTGAAGGTCTACCCCTAGTGAGGCCAGTCCTTCATGGGCGACGGGCATGGTGGGATAGACAAGGTTGCTTCTTCATGGACCCTTCGTGGGTGGAGCCCTCCATGGACTCACGCAGTCGTTACCCTTCTTGGGTTGAAGTCTCCATCAACGTGGATGTACGATAGCACCATCTATCGGAACCTCGGCTCAAAAATCTCCGTGTCTCCAAATTGCGTTTGCACACTCCAATCCCATCCCTATACCTTTTGCAAGTTGCATGCTTTACTTTCCGCTGCTCATATACTCTTTGCATGCTTGTTTGATATGTATTGTGATTGTTAAACTTGTGCCAAAACTCCACTTCAACTTAACGAAATTAAAAACTGCAACTTTTCTTGCTTAGTGTCTAATTACCCCCCCCCCCCTCTAGACACCTCTTCTCGATCCTTTCAATTGGTACCAGAGCTTTGGTCTCCATTGCTTTGGTTTAATCATCATTGGAGGAAGATGGATGAGTCTACTTTGGGGACCCTTAGACATAGAGTGTCTATACTTGATGGAGAGTATTTTCATGAGTGAAAAAATGAGATACTTGTGATTTTCAATGAATATCATTTAAACAAGTACATTGCTAGCCCTTGTGCACCTCATGTTGATCCTATGCATCCTACTCTTGATGACTCAATTGACATGATTCACAATCTTAGAACTATTGATCTTATCACTAGAGGTTTGCCTAGAAACTTGATAGGTTGTTTGCCTACTCTTAAATGTGCCCACTCCATATGGAAATTTCTTGAGGATTGATTTCCAAATTATTCCTTGAAAATCTAGATGAAATTCTCCATAAGTCTATTGCCTTGAGTAAGATGAATTCCAATGATCCTATGTTTGGTGATTGTCTATTTGAGCTTACAAATCTTATGCGTGCCAAAGGAAATGTTGGAATCATTAGCGATATCATTTCCGAAGCTACTAGATTTCATAGAAAAGATCATTGTCAAACTCACTCTAACGAATCACCCTCTCTAGGAATCGATCCACCACATGATGATGTTGAACATGGATACTATGATGAGGATGATGATAGTGACTTTGATCTTGATGATGCAATGAGATACTTTGGTCTTATGGCAAATCTTCGGGGATATATGGCAGGAGGAAAGGAATGGGTTCTTGATAGTGGATGTACCGATCACATGACCGGAGATAAAGATATGTTTCGTGAGCTTGCTGAAAACGACAGCCCTCGAAAGTATGTCACTTTCGGTGATAACTCAAAGGGTAAGGTGGTTGGCCTCGGTAAGGTGGCCATCTCACATGATAGCTTCATACAAAATGTCATGCTCATTGAATCTCTTGGATACAATTTACTTTCAGTATCCAGACTTGCTAATTTCGGTTTCAATGTCCTAATTACTGAAGTAGATTGCCAAGTGTTTCGGAGAGATAATCATAAAATGGTCTTTACCGGCATTCGTAGAGGTGATCTTTACACTGTTGATTTCACTAAAAAGGCTCAACCTAAAACTTGCTTCATTGCTAAATCCTCTAAAGGTTGGTTATGGCATAGACGATTAGGTCATGTGGGCATGCGAAACCTTGACAAGCTTATTAAAGGAAATCATATCCTTAGCGTTAACGATGTCATATTTGATAAGGATAGACTTTGCAGCGCTTGTCAAGCAGGTAAACAGGTTGGAGGAAGGCATCTCATGAGGAACATCATGACCACAAGGAGGCCACTCGAGCTACTTCATATGGATCTCTTTGGTCCCAATGCCTACAAAAGTCTCGGTGGAAATTCTTTTGGTCTAGTCATAGTTGATGATTTTTCAAGATTTACGTGGGTGTTCTTTCTCGATGATAAATCGCAGGTCCAAAAGATCTTCAAAAACTTTGCTAGGAAGGCCCAAAATCAATTTGAAGTGAAGATCAAGAAGGTTCGGAGCGACAACATAATGGAGTTCAAGAACGCAAATGTGGACACCTTTCTTGACGAAGAAGGGATTTCACATGAGTTCTTGGCTATGTACACACCTTAACAAAATGGAGTTGTTGAGAGGAAGAACCGGACGCACATCGAAATGGCGAGAACGATGCTTGATGAGTACAAGATGCCAAAGCACTTTTGGACAAAAGCGGTTGAGACAGCTTGTCATGCAACAAATCGCTTGTATCTTCACAAGCTACTCGACAAGACGGCATACGAGCTCCTCACCGGTAACAAACCCCAAGTTGGATACTTTCGAGTATTCGGCTCAAAGTGCTATATTCTTGATAAGCATCGTCGTTCTAAATTTGCTCCTAAGTCTCATGAAGGTTTCCTACTGGGTTATGGCTCAAACTCTCACACTTACCGTGTCTACAATAATTTCACCCGAAAGGTTGAAGAGATGGTAGATGTGAAGTTTGATGAATCTAACGACTCGCAAGTGGAGCAATTGCCAATTTATGTAGGAGACAAAGACCCTTCAGAAGTAATTCAAGACTTGTCTATTGGTAAGATTCGGCCAACGGAGGTGAAGGAGTGTACATCGTCTGTCCAAGTGGAAGTCTCTACCTCACGACAAGGTGAACCTAGAGTTGATCCGGAAGCATCCACAAGTAGGACACACCATGATGAAGAAAACGAGGAAGTACACCAAGATGAACATCAAAAACCTCCTTCTCCACCACGACAAGAGAACGACAATGTCAACAACAATGAAGAAGGCCAAGAAGAAGAACAAGATGAAGAAGATGTTCCACCAAGATCCAAGCAAAAGCTTTCACGAGTTCGAGAAAGAGTTGCCAGAGACCACCCCGTCAAGAAAATCTACAATGATATCCAAACCGGGAGAATTACTCGCTCTAAAACTCGTTTAGCTAACTTTTGTGAACACTATTCATTCATCTCTAGCATTGAACCTATGAAGGTTAAAGAAGCTTTGGAAGATCCGGATTCGATAAACGCCATGCATGAAGAGCTACACAACTTTGAGAGAAACCAAGTTTGGACGTTGGTTGAGAAGCCCGACAACAACCACAACATCATCGATACCAAATGGGTGTTTCGCAACAAGCAAGATGAAGATGGACAAGTAGTTCACAACAAAGCACGTCTCGTTTCCCAAGGCTACACTCAAGTCGAAGGTATGGACTATGGTGAGACATACCCCCCACCCCCTGTTGCTAGACTTGAGTCCATTCGCATCTTACTTGCCTATGCTAATCACCATGATATCACCTTGTACCAGATGGACATTAAAAGTGCTTTTCTAAATGGTGAAATAGAGGAGGAAGTTTATGTTAAGCAACCTCCCGGTTTTGTCAATCCTAAGAAACCTAATCATGTTTACAAACTTCGCAAAGCTCTTTATGGTCTTAAACAAGCTCCTAGAGCTTGGTATAAATGTTTAACCAAGTTCCTTATTGAAAAAGGCTTTGAGATTGAAAAAATTGATTATACTCTTTTCACTAAAATGGTTAATGGAGAATTATTTGTGTGCCAAATCTATGTTGATGATATTTTATTTGGTTCGACTAACCCTCATTTTAGTGAGAAGTTTGGGAAGCTAATGTCGGAGAAGTTTGAGATGTCAATGATGAGTGAACTCAAATTCTTTCTCAGTTTGCAAATCAAGCAAACTAAGGAAGGTACTTTTGTCTCTCAAATCAAGTACACCAAGGACATATTCAAGAAATTCAATATGCAAGAATGCAAAGGTACGACTACACCCATGCCTACTAGTGGACATCTTGATTTGACCAAAGATGGTGAACCGGTTGATCAAAAGGTTTATCGCTCTATGATTGGTTTATTGTTATATCTATGTGCTTCATGACCCGATATTATGCTAAGTGTGTCCATGTGTGCTCGATATCAAGCGGCTCCGAAAGAATGTCATCTTAAGGCCGTGAAAAGGATAGTGAGATACTTAATTCATACACCAAATTTTGGCATTTGGTATCCAAAGATGGCATCTTTCAATCTTGTTGGCTACTCCGACTCGGACTACGCCGGTGACAAGGTTGATAGAAAGTCCACTTCGGATACTTGTCAATTTCTTGGTAGATCTCTTGTGTCTTGGTCCTCCAAGAAACAAAACTCGGTATCCTTATCCACCGTCGAAGTAGAATACATTGCCGCTGGTTCATGTTGTGCTCAATTACTATGGATGATCCAAACTCTTAAGGATTATGGGATATATGTGAAACATGTTCCATTACTTTGTGACAATGAAACTGTTATCAAGATTGCTCACAATCCTGTGCAACACTCTCGAACTAAGCGAATTGAAGTTCGTCATCATTTCATTCGAGATCATGTTGCTAAGGGAGACATTAATCTTAAGCATGTTCACACCGACAAATAATTAGCGGATATATTCACTAAACCACTCGATGAGAAAGTGTTTTACAGATTGAGAGGTGAATTGAACATCATTGATGCTTCAAACTCGGAGTAGGAACTCCATTTGGATACATGCAAGACATGAGCATATGACAAATCCTTGATATTCCTCTTAGAATTATAACCTTATGTCTTGGATATATTTGCACCCTTGCATGTTATCTAACCCTTGTAGGTACTTGGATGAATCTAAATCTATGAGATTGCAACTCACTCACATCTTGAGCAATCTCTACATCCCCAAGTCTCTACACAACGGTGGTTGAAGACAAGGAAACACGAAACCCTTCAAAATATCCTTTGACAAATTCTACTTTTGAACTTTATGATTGTCATTTTGGAAATACAAGTGCTCTTCCTTGCAAAAACTAATCCATGTAGGTAGATGAACTCAAACTCTAAGTGGTGCTCCCAACTCTTGATGAGCTACATCAACTTTGAGCAATCCACACAAGTTCAACTACATGATCATGATCAACACCACCACCCAAGGTATGTTATTCCATCTTAGAGAAGCTTTACTCCAAGTCATGGGTCAAAGCAACTCAACAATATGAGAATACATCAAAATGCTTAAACGAAAAAATGGTAACCCCGTTTTGAGCTTAAACGCTGAGTATGACCTATGATCAAGTGACCTCACTTGACTCCTATGTCAATATACTCTAACATAAGTGACTTTGTCGCCGCCAATTCTAGATGAAGTTTTCTCGTGTTCTTTTCTGTGCTCTTGCATTTGTCTCATGCATATTTGTCTCCTCTTTCAAGAAAAAAAATTCATCTAGATTTTTTTTTCTGGTTCTTTTTGTTATGCATTCCCTGCATTCAATTCCTTGCAAATCTTTGTGAGATCTTACTTGTCTAGTGAGCTGAGGTGACAAGTGTTTTCTCTGTGATGAACTTGGTCACACCGGCCTGTTATTTTGGTTCAACCGAATTCTTTCGGTGCAACCGAAGCATACAACTCGGTGCCACTGATTTCACAACAGGAAAACCACCTTGCCACTTATTCCTGAATACCTTTGTTCCAGCTCCACTCAATGAATCTTGTCCTCTACCAGCATCACTTTAGCCTTACTGCTTTGATTTGTGCCTCGAGGACCAAACCCATCTATAACAAAAATCCAGAAGAACCCTTCTTGGAAATTGATGTCAAAGGGGGAGAGAGAGATCACATCAAAGCTTAATCATATCTATAGGGGAGAGAATACTAAAGGGGAGAGAGTAATCTTGAAGGACCCCAGATGCTTGGTGTTCAAGAGGAGAGAAGTCACATGTCTTTAAGAGGGGAAAGACATGTTCATATTCATTTGTCTGCATTAGCTCTGTTTCTTTTATTTGAGCTCTAATTTTCTGTTCCCTATCTTCTCCCAGTATCCCATATTAGATTCAGGGGGAGCAAGACATTTAAGGGAAGGAAATCATTTAATTCATTGCACATCTTTACCTTTGGGGGCATGTCTATATCAAATGGAGTACTTAGTACTCACTCTCTACATGTCATCCCAGTCTTGGTACTCTTGTGGTTTCTTTTGTTTGCTCTGGCTAGAAGGTGCATCTTTGTTATCTAACCTTGTTTACGCAGGTTCATTCCATCCTAAGCCAACTCAAGACCACAAGGTAAGTATATGCATCACAATCATGTGTATGAGGATTTCTTGCTGATGTACATACTGTTTGCAAGAAGGACTCATGATTATGAAGGTACATTTCCCATATTCACATCTTTTGCTCTGATGCATATAGCCAAGATACATGTAACACATTGCTTTCTCTGTCATGCTTATGCATTCACATGCTCCTATATTCCATATTTACATGATTGCATACATGTAGGGGGAGCCTATGCACGTTACATGTCTTTCCAAAGCTTTACTTGTTATTCTCTATATATCTTTATCTAAAGCTTTGATGTATGTTGTCATCAATTACCAAAAAGGGGGATATTGAAAGCACAAGTGCTCCCTGGGTGATCTTGGTAATTTATGTCAACATATCTCTTGTTCGACTAATACCTTTACCTAATATGTTTTAGATAAGTTTAACAATGGAGTGGCATAGACTAGAGGATGTGGAACCCCTTCAAGAGCTAAGGACAAAAGGATTGACTCAAGCTCAAAGCACAAGACTCTACATTTTCTATTTTAGTGATCCAAGATCACATTGAGTCTATAGGAAAAGCCAACACTATCAAGAAGGGATGAGGTGTTGCTTAATGAGGCTCTTGCTCAAAATGCTCAGTGATATGCTCCAAAGCCCTCAACTACTTTCTCACATCCACATATGACCTAAACCAAAAGTCAAACTTGGCCCCACCGAAACTTTCTATCCGGCGCCACCGAGTTCAGATGTCATAGCCACTGCCACAAACCCTAGTCTTTTCAGTCTCACCGATAGGGATCTCGGTCTCACCGAGATGGGATTGTAATCTCTCTGTATGCATCTATTACCAAAATCGATCTCACCGAGTTTGTGTAATCGGTCCTACCGAGATTACAATGCAAACTCTCTGTTCCTCTTCGTAACGTTTCGGTCTAATCGAGATGAGCGAATCGGTCCCATCGAGTTTGCCTGACCAACTCTCTGGTTAGCTTATTACCAAAATCGATCCCACCGAGTTTGTGTAATCGGTCTCACCGAGATTACGTTATGCCCTAATCCTAACCATATCGGTCCCACCGAGTTGACATGTCGGTCCCATCGAAAATCCTAACGGTCACATTATTTGCTAAATCGGTCCGACCGAGTTTCAGGATTCGGTCCCACCGAGATTGGTAAGTTGTGTGTAACAGTTAGATTTTGTGTGGAGGCTATATATATACCCCTCCACCCACTCTTCATTCATGGAGAGAGCCATCAGAACACGCCTACACTTCCAACTTACATTTTTTGAAAGAGAACCACCTACACTTGTGATGAGGTCAAGATATTCCAATCCTACCATATGAATCTTGACCTTAGCCTTCCCCAAGTTGCTTTCCACTCAAATCTTCTTTCCACCAAATCCAAATCCCGTGAGAGAGAGTTGAGTGTTGGGGAGACTATCATTTGAATCACAAGAGCAAGGAGTTCATCATCAACACACCATTTGTTACTTCTTGGAGAGTGGTGTCTCCTAGATTGGCTAGGTGTCACTTGGGAGTCTCTGACAAGATTGTGGAGTTGAACCAAGGAGTTTGTATGGGCAAGGAGATCGCCTACTTCGTTAAGATCTACCCCTAGTGAGGCAAGTCCTTCGTGGGCGACGGGCATGGTGGGATAGACAAGGTTGCTTCTTCATGGACCCTTCGTGGGTGGAGCCCTCCGTGGACTCGCGGCAGTCGTTACCCTTCTTGGGTTGAAGTCTCCATCAACGTGGATGTACGATAGCACCATCTATCGGAACCACGGCTCAAAAATCTTCGTGTCTCCAAATTGCGTTTACACACTCCAATCCCATCCCTTTACTTTCTTGCAAGTTGCATGCTTTACTTTCCGCTGCCCATATACTCTTTGCATGCTTGCTTGATATGTATTGTGATTGTTAAACTTGTGCCAAAACTTCACTTCAACTTAAAGAAATTAAAAACTGCAACTTTTCTTGCTTAGTGTCTAATTACCCCCCCCCCCTCTAGACACCTCTTCTCGATCCTTTCAGTTACC